>NC_137229.1:2463155-2488155 GCF_949987685.1 Ammodytes marinus
GGAACATGTCATTTGATTGTATTATCTTTTCGTTAATGAAACGTGCTTGTGAATATATGGTTTTTAAATTGGGGGCGACTGTGTCTCAGGTGGTAGAGCAGGTCGGCCGATGATCAAAGGGTTGGAGGTTCGATCCCCGCCCTGCCACCTGTGTCATAGTTGTTGTATCCTTGGGCAAGACACTTCACCCACCTTGCCTCGTGTGAATGTCGATAGTTAGCCTGCTGCTATCGGTGTATGAATGTGTGTGTGAATGGTAACGTGGGAAAGGAAAACAGGTCTCCCTTGCAAAAGAGTCTTCGGTCTCAATGGGATTTACCTGTAGAAATAAAGGTTAAAACAAATAAAAAAAATAAAATACATTTGACTTTCTCTTTCCCTCAGATGCGTCTGGCTGGTGGTTCGGGCGGTTGCGAGGCCGAGAGGGAATGTTCCCCGGAAACTACGTGGAGAAGATGTAGCACCATTCCCTGTCCTGGGGGGTCAGAGGGGGGGGTTAGAGGTCTAGTTAAGACAGCCATCTAGACAACGCACGTTTGCCCGTCGAAAGCGGCCACCAATGTCGTCCCCCCCCCCCCCCCCCCCCCCCCCTCCCCCCCACACACAGTTGGTTTGCGGCCCCCAATAACTGAATTTAATTCCAACAAGTAACCAGTATCATGTTCAATTCCATTTCCTGTGTGTGTGTGTGTGTGTGTGTGTGTGTGTGGGGGGGAGGGGGTGCAGGTCAGAGGTCAACACATCAGCTGACAGCAACCAGGAAGCTGATGTGTCACTGAATATGACGAGTTAATTATGTCAATATGCGATGTGCAGAAAGGCCGCCATCTCGGACAGCTAGCTAAGGCTTATGATTACACTTCTTACCGCAGCGCTTCCTAGTTAAAACAACCATCTAGACGTAGCACGTTTGCCCATCAAACACGGCCACCAATACATTCCCCTCCCCACACACAGTTGGTCAGCGGCCCCTCCGTTTTGTAGTTTTCACTTTTTTCGCGTTTCGTATGTGGTTTGACCCAGTGGTGTAGCCGTAGCTAGCTGTCAAAGATGGCCGACCCTTCTGCATGTCCCTGCGTTCCAATTCTCTACTTTTTCTTTTTACTACGTTACATACTTAAGTACAGAAGAGTTGTAGGGCCACATGAGAGAAAAAAAATCTGATTTTTTTATCATTATGTTGAGAAAAAAGACAAATACTCCAGAATGCAAATGTATTTTGAGCATACTGCAATTCACGTGCATGTATTGGGACACCCTAAATCTTTTTCTGGCATACTAAATAGTATGGAAGTATGGAGATTGGAACGCAGGGTGTGTATTGACTTGAATAGAGTTCATTCATTCATAAACACATCAGCTGCGTCGCCCCCAGAGGTCAAAGGTCGCTGTCTGGTGCTCATACCTGCTGACTGCTGGACTGACAGGCGCCCGTGTCCCCCTAAACTCGGGCTAAACGTCCCCTTAATGTAACGCAACGTCAATCAAACTTTACGCCAGTCTTAAAGGTGATAGAAATACCTGTGTAAATTCCTGCTAGCGCCCCCTATGGTGCTTATTAGAGCCACTACAGCAAAGGTTTTACCAAACAAACAAATGTCTTCAAAACAAAGATGATAATGATGATGAAATAAGATAACAAGAATAAAGTCGTAACATTACGAGGTTGAGGTTGTACAGGAAAACGAAAATGATTGAGTAAAACATTTTAAAGGAGCAGTACGTGATGTGGTCCTTTTTAGATAACTTCTTGTCAGTGGCTAGCAGTCTGCAGTCCCCTCCCTCGTCCCTACGTCACCACCACATGAACACACAGCCGTCTTCATCAGATAGTGCCGCGATGGAGAGCAGCGAGTCATCGTTCACGGGCACAGAGACCCCGCCCACTTTATAGCGCTCTGTCTCCTGATTGGATAAAAACCAGCGGGATACTCAAAATTTTAACTGGCAATTACTGCAAAGCGGAATGACTGGGAGACCTGTGTTATGAACTGTGCATACTGTTTAAGTGATTCTGTATGAATAAAGAGAGATTTAACATGTATATTAACAAAAATTACCACTTTAATCTCCTAAAATAATGACTATTCTCGTAATATTGTTGAAGACCCAACATTTTTTCCCTTGAGGCTTTAGACTCCATTGTTGAACTGTCTTCATTGTTGGATAAGAAAATAAATCAAGATGAACAGAAACTAAACGTTATTCTGGAACTTTGAAATAAATAAATATATATTTTATTCTTCTGGATGTTTTGAAATGTGACTGAATGTCCCTTTATACAGTAAAATATACAGTATATACATGACTAAACAGTTTTTATGAATAAATGATTTTCTGTACATCTCCGTCTGTTTTTGTTTACGTCTGTTGTTTAAGATTCAAGATGATTTATTTTGTCATTGTACATGTTTCAGAACAACGATAATCTGTTTACAGTTCTACCCCGCCAAGAGACATAGAGTGACGGTAACCAAACATGGGAGACAGGGGGGATACACTGAAGAGTCGTCTAGCGTACGCTGCGCCCCTTAAAGTAGGAAGGATAAAGAGAACATCAGGGAAAGACAGGTTAAAAAAAATGCTACTCTCACACTCCGCTCCTTATGGGTGCGAAGTGTGTGATTAGTACAAAAACCACCTTGGCATGAGGGAGGGAGTTTATTTTATAACCGTTTGTTTGAAATATACAGTATATACGTTTGTTTGAAATGAACGTGGATGTTGTTTTAGCTGAAACCCTGGATCAACAAATAAACTGACATTTCAGTACCTGAGTGCTCACACTTTTCTGCTGCTCGTTTTAACACTAAAAGTCACCACCGGATGTAGAAAGATGTCTCTTTTTATTCAGCATTTGGCATCATGTATTGGGACAAACTAAATCTGTTTACTCAGGAACAGTCGGGCCAAACTCTTAGGAAGGACACAGCACAGTGGTTACAACCGAGATGTTTTGATGTTATTTTTGTGTGCGATGAACGATGCAAGACTTGTTAAGTTAAGTATATTTATTTGTCAATTTACATCAAAATGTATTCCTTGCAAAGGTAAGTTATGTTACTTAATTTGTCAATGGTTGCATTGAAATTTGTCTGTCCGCATATCCCCTGCAGTGCCAGCCATTACAGTACAGTGGCCCTGGAGCAGTTTGGGGTTAAGTGTCTTGCTCAAGGACACAATGGTAGAGATGGTGGGCGCCATAGATGTAATAGCAGCCACCACTAGTTTTACTACTAACACCCTCCTGTCCGGTGCTGGGGATCCAACCAGAGACCTTGTGGTTACTAGTCGGCCCCCTTTCCTCTAACCCAGTGGTTCTCAATTATTTTCTGTCATGCCCCCCCCCTAAATTGAAATACTGTTGAGAACCTGCTAATATTTATTTATTTATTTATCTGTACAAAACCAATGTATGAGTTTCTGGCACGAGCATTCTGCATACAATCACCTTATTATCAAATTAGATGCATGTTAGATTATAAAATTAGCTGAGATAACTTCTGCAGAAACTTTAAAAAAATTCGAAGTTCAGTTTATTAGCTCAATTTGTAACATTTAAACAAGACTGCTCAGTCTGTGTGAATCTCAGGACAGAGAAACAAGAGCAAATGATTCACTGAGGTTTGCATTTCATTCAAAACATTTTTAAACTGTAAACATAGTTAAGGTGGTGTTTTTTTATTATTATAGGCCAATTGGCCTTCTGTGATGCGATAACCAATAATTCATTAATGTTATTATTAGTCTACTTGCTTGATTTCTTTTTAAATCGCCTACAGAGACACGTGTACATTTATTTACTGCAAATCGTGGATTTCGCGCGGTTATGACCATACACAACAAGCACACATCGCGCTCGCTAGCACAAAAAAGACATTACACAATATTTGTTCGCAGTGGCTGCAGTGTGTCATTTTGGAACCTGTTAATTTGATCTTTGATAACCGACATTCTAGAATGCAGAAACTTCAAAGGCATAGCAACGCATGCAGGTTTGTTTAGGACCAGAGTTCCGACCTAATTTAAGTCCCTTATAGTGGAAGGCAGCCTCTGATTGGTTCATGTAGTCGTCAATCTAGCCTCATGATACCAGCCATATAATACAAGCTCATTCATCGATCAATGACGACTACATGAACCAATCAGGGACTGCCTTCCACTAACAGACAGAAAGTGGGGAGGGTCCGGTCTGACTGGAGGCTAGATTGATGACTACATGAACCAATCAGGGACTGCCTTCCACTAACAGACAGAAAGTGGGGAGGGTCCGGTCTGACTGGAGGCTAGATTGATGACTACATGAACCAATCAGGCGCTGCCTTCCACTAACAGACGTGGCCATGTCCTCCCCATGGAGATTGGAGAAAGTCAGAGATCGGGCTGGCATCACCAGGTTAATCAGATATGTGTCACTTCTTAAAGTATATGTAAGAAGGTAGTCAAAAAAATCAGATATAGGTGAAAAATCTAAATGGACAAGGCAGTGTGAAAACGGCATTACAATAGGACGTGTTTGGTGATTGGTCAAAGGTCTGCAGGTTTTCATTTAGCTCATGTTCAGGTAACGAACGCTTTACCTGCCCAGGTAGGTTCATTTCATTGTTCATCAATTAAGCAATTAACCAATCAATCAGTTCCTTCATTGGTAGTCAGCCGCTCCTGGCTGCTCTCCAGGGTTTCTATAGTAACACCCTCTGACCTGTGTCTCTTCCTGTACCACAGTAGCAGCATTAGCAGGAAGCTAGCGACCACCAGGCCGAGCGGAGCAGAGATGATGCTGATCCTGTGTGAGCGGGAGAACTGGGCCGTCCAGCTCACCTCCAGCCTGTTGTCCAGGCTCAGGTGAGAAGCTGTACAGGTGTAGTTGTGTTTGTTCTTTAGCTCCTCGTCACCAACCGTCAGAGTCTTCCTCACCTGGTCAGTGGTGGACAGAAACAAAGGAAAAGGTTAGCTTAGCTCAAACACTGGTAGTCAAGGGAAGCAAGTCAAAAGATAAACTTTACAACATCGTTCCTGTGTGCTTGTTGGGACGCAGATTTTCATGTTAGAATAAAATACATTCTGGAATTAAAATCAAATACCACTGGGGCTGAGGACTGTGTCCTCCACTGTACCTGGTAGAGTCCGTTTCCGTTGGGCAGCACCGAGCCTCCGGTCAGCTCTTCCTGGTCCACCGGCCGGCCGTCTCTCAGCAGCGTCAGGTTGATGTGGCGAGGGTAGAAGTCTGTGGCCATGCAGGTGACCTGAGCCCCTCCCAACACCTGTTTGGTTAGGAAGCGGACTCGAGGACGGACCCGACGCATCACCAAGTGCTTCTCACTGTCCAGGAGGTTTTTAAGCATCTTCACACAAAATGGAAGGTAGATTTCTGAGTACATCATCTGGTAGGGCAACTGTTTCATGATTTCCCACTCGAACTCCAACCTCCCACTAGCGTAGGTATAGTGTGTCATGTTGTACATCAGACTGTTGGTGTCCACCCCGTTAGAACTGTCCCTGAACATTATAAGCGCCGGCTTTCCGCTCTTAAACACTTCACAGCCTGTCACTCTCTGATGGACATGGATTCCCCCCGACGTTAAGTTACAATGGTTTTTGAACAGCGTGAGCCTTCCTCTCATGCTGGGGAAAAGGTCTCGCATCACATACACCAACTCCTGACCCAGGTCCATGTCGACCGTCTTCAAGCCGTCATGTCCCACTCTCAAGACCCGGTCGATCTCCGAGTCATAGTAACCCACCTGGATGTCATCCAGCATCAAGATCGCAGTGAACTCTGGGTATTGTGTTTTCCCTGAGATGTAGGAGGCCAATATCCACAGAGAGTGCCCTCCTGAGCCTGAGAGGGGAAAAGCATTATGTAAGAGGGAAATATCTACGCCATGTGTCATATGTTGTTTGTGATAGTTCACTCTTAAAGGTGGACTCAAAGATTCTGGAGAATGCTTGCTCGCTGACTCCACCTTCTAAGGCCTTTGCACATCAGTGAATAAACGTCATGAAAATGCTTCTAATTCAAAAGTGAATTTTGACGTGTCTAGTGATTCACATCTAGTGCAACGCGATGTTGCAGATCATTTATAAAGTGTCTTAAAAAAATTCTGTCAAGGAAAAATGGATTTGACATTTCCCCACATCAGCAGGTAGGGAATGAGTCCTTAACCCAAGTGAAGGAGTTCGTACCTGAGCCGGAAAGCAAAGCTCTGGATCTACCGATCAATCTTGGTTCCTTCTATCCCCTCTGGTCAGGTAAGGACGCCCCCTGGGCGCCTCCCAAGGAAGGTTTCCAGGCACCACCAAGACCCAGGACTAGGTGGAGAGATTAAATCAACACACTGGGAACGCCACACCTCGGGATCCCCCAGTCAGAGCTGGTTAATGTGGGAATGGGAAGGGAAGTTTGGGGTCCCCAGCTGGGGCTGTTGACAACCCGAGGAGGAAGATTGATGGATTAAGGAAAATGCCTATGTACATCCAACACTTAAAAAAAGAAGAGATCATGATGAGGTCCACCGCTATGTTTATGAGATAACTGTACCATCTTTATCGCTGCCGCGTCGGAAACAAAATATTAGAAAAATCGACCTTGGTACAAATAAAATAAACAGCAATATACGAAATTGCATCACTGATATAGAAGCTATATTGACTGGATTCAGTCTTGTTCATTATGATAAACGTACAAATTACTCGCAGGAAAAAAAATTGTCTGGTGTGCAAAGGCCTTTAGCATCCATCAAATAAAAATCTTGGTCAAACAGTGAGAAGTAGTTTGTGCAGATGATTTTGGTTGAAAAATCAGATTTCTTCACTTTACAAGTAACATTAGAAAATATTCAAATCAAATCAGTTTTATTTGTATAGCCCAATATCACAAATAGACATTTGCCTAAGTGGGCTTTACATACCATACAGTATGACACCCTCTGCCCTTATCTATCTATCTATCTATCTATCTATCTATCTATCTATCTATCTATCTATCTATCTATCTATCATCTCTTACCTCACAGACCTTTATATAATAATAATAAAAAATAGAAACATAAAATGATCAATAATCTGTCAGTCACTTGATCAACCAATGAACTGACACCATTTAACTCTGCTGTTACTTTAGTTCTAATGTTCAGAATCAATAATCATAATCATAGTTTACAGACTGCTCAGTCACCATGACGAATAGCAACAGCACACAATAAACAAAAGACTGAACATAAAACTAGAGAATATGTGTGAAAGACATCTTAAAGAATTGAAATAGAATATTTGCAATAAAATAATGTAAGAGAAAAGCATGTGCAATTGTTATTTTTTTTAAAACAACTGTCAAAAAAGCACAGAAACAGTTGAACACAGAAAGAGTTTCTTACCTGAACTGGTCACCTTGAAGAGAAGAACGAAAAACATCAGCTGGACGACAAACATGTTGATCTGGATATTAGAAAAATCTATCTATCTGTCGAACTATCCGTCTTTCTTGTGTTTCACTCCAATCCTTAACTTTCACTCTCTCTGTTGACAGTGAACCAAGGGCTGTTTGAGCCTGTTTGATCAAGGTGTGTACAGGTGGATACTAGAACTGACCAATCAGAGAGGGTTCAGGCTTTTACATAGAGTCAGTGCTCTCAGCTTTTATTGACGTTACAAAGTCCGTTAAGCACATAAAAAAAACACATTAAAATAATTTCATCCCCACCGCCATCCCCACACTGAACAGGCAGACATTAACAACATATTCACTCTTCTTTTTGTATTGTTCTCATGTAACATTGTAACAACTTTGTAACATGTCTCTGTCTCTGTGTATTTTATTTAGTTGAGTCATCTTAGCAGAGGAAGTGTTAACCACAACGTTTCCGTTTCAGAGACATTCTTATATCCTGTCTTTGTCACAGTCATGTGGTTTAGTAACAAGCTTCTGATTCAACTGTCATTTATTTACATTAGTTGAGAGCTTCTGCAGTTTACAAAATAGTAAGAGTTAAATACATGTTACAACCCCAATACAAGTTCCAAATTCAAAATAAAACCTGATTTGGGGGTTCAGTCCTGCTATATAATAAATATATATATATTATATAATAAATCGCTATTATAATATAATGAATGAGGTTTTTCTTCCATCAGTTCATAGTGACAGCAAGAGTTTGTGGCTCAGTTGGTAGAGCGGGTTGGCTGATGATCAAAGGGTTGGAGGTTCGATCCCCACCCTGCCACCTGTGTCATAGTTGTTGTGTCCTTGGGAAAGACACTTCACCCACCTTGCCTCGTGTGAATGTTGATAGGTAGTCTGCTGCTATTGGTGTGTAAATGGGAACGGGTCTCCCTTGCAAAAGAGTCTTCGGACTCAATGGGATATACCTGTATAAATAAAGGATAAAAAAAAAGTATTTCCTCAGTCTTCCCTTGGCCCAGCTGTCCTGTTAATCCTAGCCCTACATTTTTACTAGTGTGATGTCACACAAGTAAAATGTAGGGTTAGACAGTGAGACCATAAAACCCTCTTTCTGCCTTTTCTCAGGCTAGGATGAAGCAAACATTCTAAAATGTTTGCACATTTATACTACACAGGATCTCAGAGTTCAATACACCTTCATATTCCCACCAGTGAAGTAGGTCTTTAATATTCACAGAACGTCAATGCCATGTGACAGTCATGAATACAGCAGCAGAAGGGTTTGGTCTGGAACTCTTTACAGTTCCACTTGGTTCCTTGTTACAAAGATCGGACTCAGGGTCTGAGGGTTTGGTGATTGTTCAAAGCTGAAGGTCTGCAGGTTTTCATTCAGGACTTCTTCAGGTAACGAACGCTTTACCTGCCCAGGTGGACTGTTCTCATCAATTAGTCAATCAACCAATTAACCAATCAATCAGTTTCTTCATTGGTAGTCAGCCTCTCCTGGCTGCTCTCTGTTGTTTCCATACTAACGCCCTCTGACCTCTCCCTGTGTCTCTTCCTGTACCACAGTAGCAGCATTAGCAGGAAGCTAGCGACCACCAGGCCGAGCGGAGCAGAGATGATGCTGATCCTGTGTGAGCGGGAGAACTGGGCCGTCCAGCTCACCTCCAGCCTGTTGTCCAGGCTCAGGTGAGAAGCTGTACAGGTGTAGTTGTGTTTGTTCTTTAGCTCCTCGTCACCAACCGTCAGCGTCTTCCTCACCTGGTCAGTGGTGGACAGAAACAAAGGAAATGTACTTTAGTACTGAACTTAAAACATTTCAACTCAACAGGAGTCTCTATTCTTTGACTGAAGCACTGGGGCTGAGGACTGTGTCCTCCACTGTACCTGGTAGAGTCCGTTTCCGTTGGGCAGCACCGAGCCTCCGGTCAGCTCTTCCTGGTCCACCGGCCGGCCGTCTCTCAGCAGCGTCAGGTTGATGTGGCGAGGGTAGAAGTCTGTGGCCATGCAGGTGACCTGAGCCCCTCCCAACACCTGTTTGGTTAGGAAGCGGACTCGAGGACGGACCCGACGCATCACCAAGCGCTTCTCACTGTCCAGGAGGTTTTTAAGCATCTTCACACAGAAGGGAAGGTAGATTTCTGAGTACATCATCTGGTAGGGCAACTGTTTCATGATTTCCCACGCAACTTCCAAACTCCCACTAGCGTAGGTATAGTGCGTCATGTTGTACATCAGACTGTTGGTGTCCACACCGTTAGAACTGTCTCTGAACAAGATGTGCACCGGCTCTCCGTTCTCCAGCACTTCGCAGCCTGCCAGCCTCTGCTGGACGTGGACTCCCCCCGACGTCAAGTTAAAATAGTGTTGGAACATCGCCAGCCGTTTCCTCATGCTCGGCAGAAGGTTGCGCATTACAAATGCCAACTCCTGATCCTGATTCTCAACCTTCAAGCCGTCTCCTCCCACTCTCATGACCCGGTCGATCTCACAGTCATAGTAAGCCACCTGGATGTCATCCAGCATAATGACCGCAGTGAACTCTGGGAATTGAGTTTTCCCTGAGATGTAGGAGGACAACAATAACAGAGAGTGCCCTCCTGAGCCTGACAGGGGAGCAAAGCATTGTGGGTAAGTGTGCAACATTGGAGGTTGTTTGTGATAGTTATCTTTGCCTCTGATCTTTTAACATATTTAAATCAAATCAAATCAGTTTTATTTGTATAGCCCAATATCACAAATAGACATTTGCCTCAGTGGGCTTTACATTCCATACAGTATGACACCCTGCCCTTAGACCCTTAGCTTAAATATAAAATATTAAATATATATTGGTCAAACAGTCAGAAGAGGTTGCAGATAATGTGGGTTCTAGATTGTAGATCTAAAACAAATGTTACTCTATTTTAAATGTGTATAGCACTTTGAGTTGCTTTTGTGTACGAAATTTGCTATTCAACTAAAGTTGCCTTGCCTGAAAACTCAGATGTCTTCACTAAACAATGTGGTATGTAAACAAAGTGCGCCCGCTTTGTAAACCTTCCCTTTGTTTACATACCAGTTTACAAAGCCTATGCTGTGTGATCGCATCTCGCACAGATTTTCTTTCAGCATATACACAGTTCAGACAGGTAGCGGATTGTAAGGAGATATTCACTGATTTTGACTAACAGTAATTTGTCAACAAACATTTTCCAGAATTACCTAGTATGCCTTTAAGCTGGTGTCTGAGCTCTAATGTTCAGAATCAATAATCAAAATGATAATCACTGTGTACAGACAGTAGTAAACATTGTGACAGATAGAAAGAGTTTGTTACCTGAACTCGTCAACTGGAAGAGAAGAAGGAAAAACATCAGCCGGACGACAAACATGTTGATCGGACTATTAGAAAAACCCTTCTGTCTGTTTCTCACTCTGTTTACTTTTACCCTCATGTTGAAAAAGTACATAGAGCCGTTTTAGCCAATCACATTCCTGCATCCAGGTGGATAAGAGAACTAACCAATCAGAGAGAGGCTTCAGGATTTCACACAGAGAGAGGAGTAGACATTCTGGTCTTTCTGCTTTTCTTGCCAGTTCACAGTGTTCTTTGGTAACATAAGTCATCTGACCTACTTATTTTAAAATACTATTATTTGGCGTATTTCGCTTCATCAGACATTAGACAGATTTGGTAAGACAGAGTTTAAATGGGGCAAAGAGGGGAGGACATGCAGAGAGAGTCCCGGGCTGGATTCTAACCCAGGTCTGCTGTGAAGAGGACTGAGACTATATGGGGGGGGGGGGGGTCTAACCATTACACCACAAGCACACCCCATTGACTTATTTTACTTTCTTCCTTTGACCTCTCACTCATTACTGCCCCACCTACTCACAAAGCAACCAGCTGGACCTCATATTTACCAGAAACTGCTCTCCCTCCATGAACGTCACTCTTACCCCACTCCATATCACAGAATCTCTCCCTCTCTCTAACTCTCCCAATCTAACAACCCAATCTCATCAACAGATACTGAGCCAGTCTCTCTCCCTCCTCTCTGGCTGCATCTGTTCCCTCAGCCTTCCCTTCATCAGACTCTTTCTCTCTCATGCATCCCATCTAGTGCCCCCAGTCTGTCACTCCTGACCTTCTTCCTTTCATCAGACATCTTATTACCTCCTTGTCCACTTGCTGTTTCCCCAAGTCTGTTAAAGGGGCAAGAGTAACTCCTCTCCTCAAAAAACCCACCCTCAACCTGGTTCCTTGAGCAAGGCACTTAAAACCAAAAACTGCTCCAGGGGCGCTGTACAATGGCTGACTCTTTGCTCTGACCCCCTCCGAAGTGTGGTAACTTGAAAGGGGATATGCGAAAAGACAAATTTCAATGTAAATTCACTAATAAAGATAACTTAACTAAATTAACTAACTTAAGTGAACAACTTAAGGAACACTACTGAGCATGTGCAGTGGACAAACAGGAAGCTAGAAAATGTTTTGGTTTGTGTCTTCAGTGAGCAGTTTGCATTCAGGTCATTGGACCAGCGATTTCCTTTCATGGTCGGTCAGTTACTAGATTATTTTGAGTTTCTCTGAAGAGTCAGATAATTCTGATGTACAAATACATCAACACAAGAGTCATAATACTGTAAATATAATGTTTATTATGATATGACACACCACCAGAGTTAATATTCACAGAATGTCAACGCCATGTGACAGTCATGAAAACAGCAGCAGAAGGGTTTGGTGTCAAACTCTTTACAGGTCCATTTGGTTTCCTGTTACAGAAAATAAGCCTCACTCCAAATTATATTAAGTGAAATTGAAAGAAGTGTATTTATATATGAAAAAACAACATTTATAAACAACCGGAGTCGACCAAAGTGCTTTGCAAATTCAGGTACAAAAAACGTGATTTAAAGTGATGTCATAAAGTACAAAATATATTATAAAAAAAATGTGATAATGTAAAAACATATAAATAATAATGCCCATCCCAATGACAACTAATAGCAGTGATAAGGTGCATGGTATATTATCATATATGCACAACAAAAAGTACAAGTAAGAACCTCTTTTATACTGTCTATCGTAAGAATTTAGCAAGAATTAAGAAAGAATCTTGCAGCCCTAGTTCAGAGCAAGTCTGACCGCGATACACCAGAAGCTGAAAGTCTGCAGGTTTTCATTTAGCACTTCTTTGGGTAACGGGGTCAGAGCTAATCATTGGCTCTGCCACTGACTCCTGACTGCTCTCTGTTGTTTCCATACCAACGCCCTCTGACCTCTCCCTGTGTCTCTTCCTGTACCACAGTAGCAGCATTAGCAGGAAGCTAGCGACCACCAGGCCGAGCGGAGCAGAGATGATGCTGATCCTGTGTGAGCGGGAGAACTGGGCCGTCCAGCTCACCTCCAGCCTGTTGTCCAGGCTCAGGTGAGAAGCTGTACAGGTGAAGCTGTGTTTGTTCTTTAGCTCCTCGTCACCAACCGTCAGGGTCTTCCTCACCTGGTCAGTGGTGGACAGAAACGAAGGAAATTTACTATGAGTATTGAACATAAGTACATTTTTGGAGTATCACTACTTCACCTGAGTATCTGCTTTTTTGGAAACGTATGACTTCGTCGTGGATTGACGTTTCGGGTATCGCTCTAAGCATCAACTATTGCCACGGTTAGAATAAACATAAACAAACGTTCGCCAAATGTTCGCTGGACATCACTTAGTATGCATTTGATGAAAACAGTGGAGCTCGCCGCATCAATTTAGCACAAAACACATCGAGAGGGACAGGAACACAGATGCCAACAAAACAATAAAACATCCGGTTCATATTCAAAATAAGACACTCCATGTTCACTGCAGGTAACAATCAGCAGAGACACATACGAGCATGCCCACTGTTCTTTTACTCGTTCGGATGGGAACAATAACCTTCTGTGCGTTTGTTGTTGTGTAAATACCACATAT
Organism: Ammodytes marinus; assembly: GCF_949987685.1. Taxonomy (NCBI): domain Eukaryota; kingdom Metazoa; phylum Chordata; class Actinopteri; order Uranoscopiformes; family Ammodytidae; genus Ammodytes; species Ammodytes marinus. The sequence continues at coordinate 2,476,512 of NC_137229.1, forward strand.
GTTCACATCATATTATCAAGCGCGATCGGCCATCAATTTTAATTGCGTGAACTCCATGGCCTGCGACTCCAGCAGTCCGGCGGCGCTGTCCGTGCTGCTTTCAAAACGGAGCCGGTGGGTGTTGACGGACGTGGAGCACGGAGCAAAACCGTAGGATAACGTACGTGCAGCCAGTGGAATTCCGGGGTAACTAAGCATGCAGTACATTCAAATACCTCATACAACCACACTTCATGAACACTGATCAATCCCTTTAACCACTGGGGCTGAGGACTGTGTCCTCCACTGTACCTGGTAGAGTCCGTTTCCGTTGGGCAGCACCGAGCCTCCGGTCAGCTCTTCCTGGTCCACCGGCCGGCCGTCTCTCAGCAGCGTCAGGTTGATGTGGCGAGGGTAGAAGTCTGTGGCCATGCAGGTGACCTGAGCCCCTCCCAACACCTGTTTGGTTAGGAAGCGGACTCGAGGACGGACCCGACGCATCACCAAGCGCTTCTCACTGTCCAGGAGGTATTTGACCGCCTGGACACAGTAGGGAAGGTAGAAGTTGGAGAACATCATCTGGTAGGGCAACTGTTTCATGTTTTCCGACTGAAGATCCACTCTATCAATGCCAGCGTAGGTGAAGTGCGTCATGTTGTACATCAGACTGTTGGTGTCCACACCGTTAGAACTGTCTCTGTACATCATGTGCACCGGCTCTCCATTCTCCAGCACTTCGCAGCCCGTCAGCCTTTGCTGGACGTGGACTCCCCCCGACGTCAAGTTGAAATGGTTTTGGAACATTTTCAGCCTCTTTCTCATGGCGGGGAAGAATTCGTTCAATATAAACTCCAATTCCTGACCCAGATTCAGCTCCTTCGTCTTCTTGCCGGCATGTCCCACTCTCATCAGTCGTTTGATCTCTGAGTCATAGTAACGCACCTGGATGTCATCCAGCAAAATGACCCCAGTGAATTCTGGAAATTGTGTTCTCCCTGAGATGAGGGAAGACAACAACCAAACAGAGTGCCCTCCTGAGCCTGATAGGAGACAAGAGAGACATTAGAGGTTGTTTGTGATAGTTCTCTTTGCCTCTGGTCTGTTAACATCACGGTCAAACAGTGAGAAGAGGAAACTTAAGCAAATAATAGAACATTTAAATGATCAATCATCTGTCAGTCATGAACTGACATCTTAAACTCTTCTGGTACTGCAGTTCTAAGGTTCAGGATCAATAATATACAGAACTAAAACATTCCTTGGGGCTCGTGAGTATCCCCACTCCCAACCGGCACCTCACACCCTGGGTAACTCCAGAGAAGCAAAGAGTCTATAGTATATCGCCCAGCCCTAGTCCAGCCCCTTATCCAGGAGTTCAGTTCTAGAGGTGAGGCTGTGCGTGGAGAGAAGCCCCACCAGATCTCATTCAAATATGTTAAAGGTTCAAATGAAGCCTATGAATCATTGTATGATTTTCCTCTAGTAAAGAAAATAGTAAAACCAAAACATGCTGAGAAACCATGGACAATTAAAGTAATATTAAAAGCATTTAAGAAGAAAAAAATGTTTCAAAATTCAAATTGCGATTTTGAGGTAAATTGTTTTGGGTTTGGTGCCCCCTATGCGTTGGGCTCAACAAGCTTTGGGAGACAGGTGGCATGTCTCCCAAAGCTTGTTGAGCCCAAGTGCTCTGCAGAAATACCCAAAGTTTTATGAATGAAGAGTCAATCACTTATAGCCTATTAGCTGCTAAGCCCAAAAAATCCATCATGACAGACCTCTATGGTCCAAGAGGATTTTTTGTAGAGCAGACTGAGCTGGAACTGTGTGACACGTTTTGATGAATGTTTGCGTGCAGCAGTTCAGGACTAGTAGCAGTTACAAAATGTACAGAAGAATAATCCTGAAGTATGCGTGATAGTAATATCTGCTGTCCTTCTGGCACTGTGTTTACAGGCTGTGTTCAGTCAGTGGTAAACACCCTGACGGATAGGTTCGTTCTATGACACAAGGAATTTGTTGTGGTCAGATCGTGCACACAATAAGCAAAGACTAAACATTAAAATAGAGAATATGTGTAAAAGGCATCTTAAAGAATTAAAATAGAATATTTGTAATAAAATAATGTAAGAGAAAAGTATGCCTATGTGCAATTGTCTATTTTAAAAACCAACTGTACATTTTAAAAAAAGCACAGAAAAAGCTGATCACAGCAGTAGTTTGTTACCTGTCAGCAGTGGGAAACATTGTGACAGATAGAAAGAGTTTGTTACCTGAACTCGTCACCTTGAAGAGAAGAACGAAAAACATCAGCTGGACAACAAACATGTTGATCTGGATATGAGGAAAATGCATCTATCTATCCGTATGTTTCCTGGTTTTACCACTACGCTTCTTAACTTTCACTTTCCTTGTTGACAGAATACATAGAGATGTTTGAGCCAATCACCATCCTGCATTAAGCTGTATCCGGGCAGATTAGAGAACTAAGCCAATCAGAGAGAGGGTTCAGGCTTTTACACAGAGAGACATGGCAGAAGTAAACAGTCAGTGCTTGGCAGTTTACGGTGTTGTTTTTGTAACAAGCCACTGCTTTTATGGTACTGTCAACTTTATGTTGACTATGACAGTTGTTTCACATTAGATGATAACTTCTGCTTTATCCAAAATAGTATGAGTTAAATAAATGTTATTGGCTTAAAATATTAGAAAAATAAATAAAAGCTCAAAATAAACCCTGATTTTGGGGGTCAGTCCTGGGAGTGATCGTTTGTGAGCTGAACATTGACCTACATGGTACCAAATGGATCCAGTTTGTCTAGATCTAGTAAACCTGTATTATCTAAACTACAGTACTTCAGTAACTGTAGATTTACATCAGTACTTAAGTGATAAATCATGTTACTGTAACTAGCAAGCAAAAGTCAACGCTCAGAGTGGAGTCCCAGCCACATCAGCTGAAAGACTAAAGATAACATTGTGGAGATGAATTTTATTTAACCTTTATTTATACTGGAGATATCATTGAGGGGTGACCCTCATTTACAATGATGTTGAGAAACAAAAACAACAATATACAATGCAAATACATCAAACACACAACAAGCTGGTAAAGAGAAACATTTTAGACAGAGAGAGGTGTAGAGTGGCTGGAAATAAAATTAAATTGGTAAAAGTACAATACGGCCTAATTAAAACAGTTACAATTAAGAGTTTGGTAGATTTAAGATAGTATGTTTAAATTGGTTAAAGGATATCATGGTATTCATGTTAATGTGTTGCTGTAAGTTGTTCCAGGAGTCAGGGGCACTGAAGCTAAAAGCTGTCTTTCCCAGCTCAGACCGGGCTTGTGGGACATAAAGCATAAGCATGTACATGTAATTTTATAGTATATGTTAACTAAAATAATTTGCCTAACCCGTCCTAAAAGGCAAAAAGAAGAAGAAGAGGAAATTATAAATGTTAACAGTTAATACAGGTGACTGACTCATGTAAACTCAGTTACAAACCTTTTCTCAAATTAAACAGGGGTCTTACTCACCTTTTTAACGAGATCACGATTGACGTTTAGCCAGAGGACATTAAGTTTAGCCACTTTATTTTACTACTATCGTTACTACAGCTCTTGTGTTATGAGCGCCATCCTGTGGTGTCCAGAGGCTATTGCACGGCAGGATATGTTAGGCTTTATAAATCCCTTATCAACACAGTTTAATCAGCGGCAAGCCGGCGACGCATTAAAGTGGACAGAATGTAAACAGTTCCATCTAGGTGTCCATACATCAGGGGTTAATCCACACACATGGAATGTTCTCCAGCCAATCAGAATAGAGTATTCACACACAGACTATGGTATAAAACTAAATAATTCACAGAAATAATAAAATTCACTCACCAGAAAGTTCAATGTTAGGTCGTGTTCACACAGACCTAATAATCCTTGGCGGCATCAGAGGTGAGTGGGAGACATTGTTTTGTTTTTGAGATGGTTCGGTGTGTGTTCAAAAAAACTCAAACGCACTATAAATTGTAAACAATAGTCACGTGCACGGAGAGGCTGTTCAATTATTGGTTGTACAGCTCGGCGAGTAAAAGGCAATCTCCCTCGCAATTTCTACCATAGCCTACATTATGCAGCATCGGCAGGTTATTTTCAAACTGGTCTTAATGTGGAGTGCATATTGTAACAGCCAACGTGTCTATTAAATTAAGTGCCAAAAGTTGGTGGTTTATGTAATGTTAAAAATACTCTGGTACAAGTAAAAGTCCTGCATTCACATTACTAGATGTATAAGTATTATCAGGAAAATGTAGTTAAAGTATTAAAAGTAAAAGTGACTGTTATACTATTATATATCAGATGATTATTACTGCATTATTGTATAGCAAGTTTGTAGCTTGATGAAGTTACGTTTTTTATTCATAGATTAATCTGTTTGTTTAAAAATTTAATTATTGGGGCGCCCTTAGCTCAGTTGGTAGGGCGTCCCCCCCCCCCCCCCCCCATGGGCCTCGGCCAGCAGCGGACCCGGGTTCGATTCCAGCCCGCGGTCGTTCTCTGCATGTCACTCCCCTCTCTGCCCCATTTCAACTCTGTCTCTACACTATCAATAAAGCATAAAAATATCTTTTAAAAAAAATCAAAAATTTAATTATTAAAAGGAAAAGCAGCAGATCCTCAAATCAGAGATGCTTGAAACATGATATGTGGCATGTTTGCATAAAATTACTTTTATCGAAATAGTCAATGAAAAAAAAAACGTGTCAGTCAAGTTAATATACTAATGTTTCATCTCTACATACTTTTGGGCAGTATGCAATCATTTATAAACTTTTTCATATTTTTTGGGGCATTTTTGCTTTTATTAGACAGATTTGGAGACACATAGATGAAAAATCTTAATTGGTAAAGTAACTAGTAACTTCAGTTATCAGATAAATGTAGTGGAGTAAAAAGTAGAATATTTGCCATTGAATTGTTAAGTATAAAGTAGTGTTATTAGAGTAGCGTAAGAGCGAGTGTGTCGTGTGAGTGACGTCAGTGAGTGTGTGGTTGAGCGAGGAGAGCGAGCGGTAGCGCCAGTCAGTCAAGTGAAGCAGCTATAGGCCATGTCCCATTACAGAGACCACGCACTTGGTAGGACGCGGTCTCGCGGTCTATGAAGGCTATAGCCTATAAAGGCCGATTCGAAGGCCAACGAGCCTTGTTAAATGAGACGGTCTCCGCAGGTCTCCGTTTACGAGCATTTCCGGTTTACGTAACAAGCCGTTACCTTGCGTGACGACTCGCCGCTCCTGTGCTGCCTAGCAACCCTGATTGCTGCCAACGGAGACAGCCCTGTCAACGGAGGAAAAAAGAAAAAGAAGTTGCCTACCAGACGAAAAGAAAAAAAAGTACAAGAAAAAAAGAAAGGAAGATACAAGTTAAGAAGATGGAGCAACACGTTGCTGTTTTGTTATTTTTTATTTTATTTTATGCAATCTCTGAAAAAAACGCAATGAATCTTGGGATATGTTGGGCCACGAAGGATACATCTGATGCAGCCTTCAAAACCGTGAAACGAAGGCTGCATTTCACGACCGCATATGAGGAGCCTTGCAAGGAGCCCATGGACATATAAAGAAATGGACACCGGACTGAAACACGGCGCTCATTCATTCCTATGAAACTGCTCATTGGCGCAGGGAAGCCACAAGGAAGTGATATGCGGAAATTCATGTGGTCCATGGTTCATGGCGATAGGTCCATGAGCATGACGTAGCGGCATTATGGACCTATCAAGAAAGAGGGCGGCAAGCGTAGCAATGACGTAGCGGACTGGTAGCGGATGTAGAATCATTCTCGTTCTGTAGCATCCGTAGCATCTAGCATTGTAAGCTAAAGGTCTTAGCGAGCAAAGTTGTATTGCTTACCGACCATGGTCGTATAAGTCACTAACCCCCCGATGAACCGCTATATGTGATCTTTGAATTACACTCCGTTTTTGTAAAGTAAAACAGTGGTGAATAAGTTCTAAACTACGACTCTGTTCAGCTGCCCACGGCTGCCCCCTCCCTCCTCCTCCCTCGAAAACAAACTGAAAGCCGTTAAAAGCCGTTGGGCTAATAAGACGCTTGAGGTGGCGTTTTGAAATGAAAAAACTTCAGTTTTAATAGTATATGGTCTCAAGATAAGTTTGAGCCTATGTTTGATATTCAGAAATTTTTTGCGGAGACACAATCTTGTTCGCCGCTTGTATTGTGTGGACGGGGAAATCTACCTCAGGACAGCATGAAAATAAGCTCCACCCCCCAGCCCCATTCACAGCATGCAGTACTAATGGTTTGGCCACTTGTCCAAGCTGGCTGCTCGGAGAAGGCAGCATCCTGGGGGCCTGAAGGAGCCTTGCAAATGGGACAGCCTTTGCGCGCCGCTATGACGCAATCGGTCTTCAAATGCAGCCTACGTAGGCTGCAAACCCTGAATCAAGACACAGCCATAGAGTCGGCAGTGTTAGCTAGCGGAGTTAGCTAATGAAATGTCAAGTGAGTGTCAAGTTAAAACAAAGACAACCAGCTCACTGCCGCTAAAGTGAAGGGTGTTTACCCCCGAAGAGACATCGGTCCTGGGGGAAAGTCTCCCCAGTGCTCGGTAAAAGTAGCATGAAAAGAAAAGATTAATGTAGCCTATGTACAGTAGCCTACAATTGCTCCAAAGTGTAGCCTACTTTAGTATGAATGCGAGTATATGTTCTTAGTTACATTACAAGCTGACCAGGTGACATGAGGATAAAATAAGGGTTAATTTAGCATCTAGCTATACATAACTATCATTTTCCGAGGGTATTTATCGGAATGTATGCAGCTCATTGCTAGCCGAAAAGAGAGAAGAAAAAGTAAGCTAACTCACGTCTCCATTGAAAAATCACGGTTCACAACGGCAGTAAACGGCCATTTCCTGGTCGGTCCACACCAAGCGCCGAGTATCTCAGAGAGGAAACTTATATCCGAGCGGGAAACAGCCAAAATACTCAGTTTTCTAGTAAAATCCACCGCGAAATGAAGAGGATAAAGTATTTCGTGTCGGTCTCATAGAATGTAACCTAACGTCCGTCTCTGCTTCCAACCGCTGCTAACGGTCACGGAGTTGAAGCTTGATCCTGATTGGCTGGTAAAATATTTTAGAGTTGTAATGAATGCTAACTTAGTACATTTATTCCTGTACTGTATGGGAACAATGCTTTGTATTACCACTGTGTGTGTGTGTGTGTGTGTGTGTGTGTGTGTGTGTGTGTGTGTGTGTGTGTGTTTCTCTATTAGCTGCCCATTTCAGATCACATTGAATTTTCTCAATTTCACACTGCAATACAAACATACTTCAACAATTATTTGGTTTTAGATGTTATCCTCAAAGATGGATTATGATTCAGATCTAGGCTAGATGTCTCTCTCTCACACTCTCTCACACACACACACACACACACACACACACACACACACACACACACACACACACACACACACACACACACACACACACACACACACAAAATGACTAAAGGAAACTTCATTACCCAGAGTTCCTTTCCTCTAGAGGGTCGTGCTGCCTTCACACGCTGAAGGAAATGTGCAACTTCTATAACATTTTCTAAATATTTTTTTTAAACTATTAATAGCACGTGTTCAGATTCCTTTTTACGCTTTGTTAATACTACAGTGAAGAAACGAAATCTGACATTGTTCAATATACTTCAGAATATTTAAAAAAAGTCAAAGAAAGTCAAAATGTCATGTTACATTTAGAATCAACTGGATCTGCAACCCGGTGTTTGAGTCTGTCTGTCTGTCTGTCTGTCTGTCTGTCTGTCACATAGGAGCGATGGACAGACACCTGGGGGATAGACAGGTTAATGTCTGTCTGTCTGTCTGTCTGTCTGTCTGTCTGTCTGTCTGTCTGTCTGTCTGTCCGTCCGTCCGTGCCGTCTGTCCGTCTGATTTAAACGTTTTAAATTATTTTTAATATTGCTATTTTATCTGAACATTTTCTATTTATTGTTTGACATTTTTAAATTGTATGTTTATTCATTTATTGGACTTTCTCTGAAACTTTTGGGGTGAAAAACTCATATTTCCGCCTTTGAGTCTGTTCCCTGAATGCCTCCTGACCTTTTCCCCACCGACATTATTCACTCAGTCATGTGCGTTCACGCTCACGCTGCCGGTAACGCGCGTGTGTGACTGACAGCTGTGAACCGGCGTGACCGTTAATCTACCGTGTATAACGTTTACCGGACAGGGGCGGCGGTTGGTCGCGAGCTTGTTTGCTACTAGCGTCAGAGTTAGCGGCTATCGGCCAACTGCTAAAAGAAAGATGGAGGAGTTTCTATCTAACTGCCAGCGAGCCGTGAAGGTAACACACACACACACACACACACACACACACACACACACACACACACACACATACTGTATACACGTTATATACAGTAGGCTATATACACACACACACACACACGCTACACAAAAACACACCCTCACGCACACACACTGCACAAAAACACGTCATATAAACACAAACTTAAAATCAGGAGTTGGACACACTCACTGTATACAGTACACACACACTTACAGACATTCTTCAGATTGTGTGTAGTCAAATAACCCCCCGCACGCACGCACACACACACACACACACACACACACACACACACACACACACACTGAGGAATGTGTGTGTGTGTGTGTGTGTGTGTGCGCTTGTGTGTGTGTTTATTTGGAGTCAGTTAGCCTTCTAGCTCTGTTTTAAGCAGTTCTTTATGGAAGACCGATGGTGTCTAGTTAGCACTAACTGTCTAATGACTAACCCCACACACACACACACACACACACACACACACACACACACACACACACACTTCCACAGTAATGTCTCACACTCACACTCACACTCACACACACACACTCACACTCACACACAGACTTCCACAGTAATGTCTAACCATGCGCCTCGTATAAAAGTCACTATCGGTCAGTTCTGCCTTTCAAAGTAAACATTTTCAACTTAATTTTATAAATCAATAAAAGGGAAAATATACAGACGGGCTAGTTATTGATTTGATTTGATTTGATTCAATTTATTTCAGACATATAAAAAAAAAGAAAAATGAAAAGCATGTAAATACAATAAACAAATATGTTCAAATGATTTCACAAAAGAAATAAAAATAAACAAAAAATAAATGAATTGGCAACTTTTAATAAAAAAAAAATGTAATCAGATTTTTATCAAGAACAATTTTTCCATGCAATTCTTTTTGGCATTCCCATGTAGAGAGTTTTTCTTAATTATTATTATTATTATTATTATTATTATTATTATTATTATTATTATTATTATTATTATTATTATTATTATTATTATTATTATTATTATTATTATTATTATTATTATTATTATTATATAATTGTATAGTTATTAATGAATATATAGAAAGATTAATTTATTCATAAATATTTTGATGAAACTTTTTTAAACATTCTTTGTTTTTTTCTGTCATTCAACACTTTTAATTTTTTATTCGGTTTTGAGCTTTATAAAGGTGCAGTGTGTAATATGACATCATCAAGAAAGTTCTACAAAGTTCTAGAATGCAACGCTCCCTGGGTAACCCCAACCCTTTAGAATAATAACAGAAGCTACAGTGGCCTTCAAGGACAAGAACAATTCTAAATTCTAAACAATGCACCTGATGACATTCCAAAAACATGGATTCCTCCATAAGACTTACCTGCTCAATGTACAAAATGTAATATTAATATTTGTAATTCTCCACTCAGGAGGATAATTCAGGTTATTGGCAGAGGTGATTTTACAGCAATGAGGACATATTTATGAATGAGGATATTGATTTTAGCGAATAAATTACTTAACATGTTACACAGTGTCCCTGTGAAAATGAATTAAAAAAATAAAATAATGTTAGGCTATTATATCAAGCAGCACAGATAACCTGTTTTAACCATGTGCCTTATACATATTATATATTGTTTTATATCATGAACGTTCTTTTAAAAATAATAATTTTTTTCCCGGTCCATACATTACAGTCAATAATAATAGCCTCCATATCATACTTCTCACTACGCCATCTGTAGATGTAAATAGCCCACAGAAAAGTATCACAGGCTCAGTAAGCAGTACACAAGTGAGCAAGGACCCATTATGGGCGACTTTGGCTCAGGTGGTAGAGCGGGTCGGCCGATGATCAAAGGGTTGGAGGTTCGATCCCCGCCCTGCCATTTGTGTCATGGTTGTTGTGTCCTTGGGCAAGACACTTCACCCACCTTGCCTCGTGTGAATGTAGATAGTTAGCCTGCTGCTATCGGTGTATGAATGTGTGTGTGAATGGTAACGTGGGAATGGGAACAGGTCTCCCTTGATAAAGAGTCTTCGGTCTCAATGGGATTTACCTGTAGAAATAAAGGTTAAAATTATATCATGATGTTTTATTGTGAAATGTCTCCAGGTGAGCTCAGGTGAAGCTTCAGGTGTTCATGTCGTCCTGGGCAACGAGGCGTGTGACGTGGACTCCATGGTCTCTGCTCTGGTCTACGCCTTCTACCTGTCCAAGGTGAGTCTGTCTGCCTGTCTGTCTGCCTGCCTGCCTGCCTGTCTGTCTGTCTGTCTGTCTGTCTGTCTGTCTGTCTGCCTGCCTGTCTGTCTGTCTGCCTGTCTGTCTGTCTGCCTGCCTGCCTGCCTGCCTGTCTGTCTGTCTGCCTGCCTGTCTGCCTGTCTGTCTGCCTGTCTGTCTGCCTGCCTGCCTGCCTGTCTGTCTGCCTGCCTGCCTGTCTGCCTGCCTGCCTGCCTGCCTGCCTGCCTGCCTGTCTGTCTATTTATCACTAAAAATGGAGACGGCATATTTTGATGTTCACTGACTTTCATAAATGTTTCACATACTAACTGTAGGCTATTGTTCACAGAAAGCTTGGAGCTTTGGTCCGCTCCACACGCAGGTTCAAGCTGCTGCGTGCAGTGATGTAACTCTCTGCTCCTCTGTCTGTCTGTCTGTCTGTCTGCCTGTCTGTCTGTCTGTCTGTCTGCCTGTCTGTCTGTCTGTCTGCCTGTCTGTCTGTCTGCGTGTCTCACCTCCTCAGCCCTGCAGTTGTGAATCTTTAGTCACGTTTATGCGCTTGTGTCTGAATTGTGCTATATGAATAAACTATATAAATAAATAATAAAATTAATTTCTGGATTCAGTTTAAAGTAGGGTTTCAGGATCTACTCCAGTCCACTGTGTGCTAAGAGGTGTTCTGTCTGTCTATCTATCTATCTATCTATCTATCTATCTATCTATCTATCTATCTATCTATCTATCTATCTATCTATCTATCTATCTATCTATCTATCTATCTGTCTGTCTGTCTGTCTGTCTGTCTGTCTGTCTGTCTGTCTGTCTGTCTGTCTGTCTGTCTGTCTGTCTGTCTGTCTGTCTGTCTGTCTGTCTGTCTGTCTGTCTGTCTGTCTGTCTGTCTGTCTATCTATCTATCTATCTATTTATCTATCTATCTATCTAACCCACCCTCTCTCTCTCTCTCTCTCAGACGTCCCATACAGACTCCCCGGTCATCCCTGTACTAAACATCAGAGCGTGTGAGTTGTGTCTTCGCTCCGACAACGTGTTCCTGC
>NC_137229.1:2498155-2500655 GCF_949987685.1 Ammodytes marinus
GTGTAGCAGACACTACATCATTGCCACATACCGACTCTCTATCTCTCTCTCTCTCTCTCTCTCCCCCTCTTTCTCTCTCTCTCTCTCACACTGTCTCTCTCTCTCTCTCTCTCTCTCAGTCTCTCTCTCTCACTCTCTCTCTCTCTCTCTCTCTCCCCCTCTCTCTCTCCCCCTCTCTCTCTCTCTCTCTCTCTGTCTCTCTCTCTCTCTCTCTCTCTCTCTGTCACTCCCCCTCTCTCTCTCTCTCACACACTCTCTCTCTCTCTCTCTCTCTCTGTCACTCCCCCTCTCTCTCTCTCTCACACACTCTCTCTCTCTCTCTCTCTCTCTCTCTCTCTCTCTCTCTCTGTCACTCTCCCTTTTTTTGATAACGTAGGACAAGCTTTTTCTTTTACAATTGTTTATTTACAAAGGTGTTTAGCAAACAATACACCAATGCCACACACACACACACACACACACACACACACACACACACACACACACACACACACACACACACACACACACACACACACACAGATCTAGATCTGGAGAAGCCAAAATGAACCAATAATAATCGTATTATTACAGATGATAAGCTTATTTTTTTTCAATTTTATTTTTCAATTAACTTTATTTAAAATAACATTATAATTTTTGTTTTGTTTACTTACACTGGTACAAGCGTGTAGCATACACTACACCAATACTACACACACACACACACACACACACACACACACACACACACACACACACACACACACACACCGAGCTCAAGAACTGGAGAAATTCAGCAAAATTAACCAATGATAATCGTATGATTACGTTTGATAATCTTTTTTTTTTAATATATATGTTTTCCTTTTATTTAAAGGGTCAGTGTGTAGTTTAAAGGGTCACTGTGTAGTTTCAGAGGAGGGGGGTTTGTTTACATTCACAGAGCCTGCAGTTAGTTTACTAAACATATTTTCTCTACATGTTATTCTTAGTATTGAATAATTCTATTTTCATAAATCAAATTATTCTGAGGAACCTGGAACCAAACGTTAAGACTAGAATATGTTTGTAAACCAAACTGTGGGCCCTGCTGCTGTAAACAACAACAACAGTGAAACAGTAACTTTTCAGGAAGCTTTCTAACTTCAAACAGTGTTCCAGGGATCACATTTTCCTGTGAGGAAAGTTTTGTTTATTCACTTATGAGATTAAACCTTAGAAAATGTTTCCCTTCTCTGACACACCGAAAGTTACACACTGCACCTTTAACTTTATTGAAAACCACCTATGCTACCATCAGGATGAACCAATGACATATGAGATTTTTTATTAGTTTTTACATAGGGACAAGTGTGTATCATACAGCATTGCCACACACAGTATTCAAAGCCTATGATTAATTTGCGATGTCTGTCCTCTAGCTAAGCCTTTAAAGTAGCTACGAGGAACTTTTAAATATTTCTGAAACAGTCTCATTTTTCCTCTGATGATCATAAATTACATGTAACAGCAAACCAGACCATCAGTGCAAAGAAAGAATGCTATTTTTATATAGTTTTTCTTAATGCCTTTGTCATGGGTATACGCTCACCCAGGAACAACAGCTGGCGTAGTAAAAACACTACCGCTTTTGTCCAAAAGAAAAATTCCTCGTAGACTTTTTAATGAAGCACTTAGCAACTTAGCATCATTGGCGGTCCAATCAGCGGCTGAGAACAATGACGTTGAGGTCGTGCACTTATATCAGTTGTAGTCAGAAGCCGGTGCAAGACATACGTCACAAACCAAACGTTATGTGATTGGTTCGGTTGGCAGATCCAGAGTGGCACTGGGCAGATCCAATAGTTTTAAACTTCAACAGACACCCGCCTCCAAGTGAGTGAACATTTGCCAATTACAGCACTTCCAGACCTTCTGTACAAATGAAATGAAGTACGATGGTCTGGTAGGACCAGGCTAAATGAAGTACGATGGTCTGGCTATTACCAGGGTACGTTTCTATTGCAACGACCAGGTTTCCCTTTGCTCTACTGTGATTGGTTCAGAGGGAGTCGATGAGGTCACTCCTTCAAAATAAAAGGCGCACATTTATCTACAATCTAACAATATAACGATGTAATTATTATTATCGAATCAACAATATCAGTATTAATCTCTTATTCTGTTAAATAAAGCCTGGCTGCATGTGATGTCACTTCCTGTACCCAAAGTCATTTTCCTGTTCATGTTTTCACAATAAGAGAGTTTAAAGCCCTGTTCTGAGTATTACTTACCCTGCGTTCTGAATCTCATACTTTCTACTATATAGTATGTAGAAAAAAGATTTAGGATGTCCCGATTCTTGTGGCCAGATTTAGGATGGTTAGAAGTACCCGGATGTCCTACTTCATCCGGCCAAGATTGTTAGTGTTGAAAACTGCATCCTATTTGGGCGATTCTGACCCACAATCCAGTGCGCACGTGAAGTGACGTCACATCGACGAAGCCTCCATATGAAAACGAACGGGGATGTGACGGA
>NC_137229.1:2508155-2513155 GCF_949987685.1 Ammodytes marinus
CTCCTTTCATACTAGTGAAACCTTTTAAAACTTTTTCAAATCTTCATACTCAGCTATCCAGTTTAGCTTCAGCTGTTTCAGCATTCACACGCATTTTCAGCTAGAAATTATCAAATGCCCTTCTCTCATTGGTCCCCTGTAGCCCCTCCCACCTCCCTGGCCCTATCAGGCGCTGCGGGAGGCGGGGTTAAGAAGCGGCTGGTGGCTCCGTGTCTCTCCCTCACCACCAGCGGCCCCTCAGCGGGCACGCCCTCACTGGACATCAACCTGGAAGCCCTGGAGACACCGTCAGGCAGTGAGACAGGCACGCTGCCAGACAGCTACTACGAGCTGGAGTGGGAGGGTGAGACACGCTCTCTCTCTCTCACACACAGACAGACAGACAGACAGACAGACAGACAGACAGACAGACAGACAGACAGACAGACAGACAGACAGACAGACAGACAGACAGACAGACACCTTAACAGTGAGACAGGCACGCTGCCAGACAGCTACTACGAACTGGAGTGGGAGGGTGAGACAGGCTCTCTCTCTCACTCTCTCTCTCTCTCTCTCTCTCTCTCTCTCTCTCTCTCTCTCTCTCTCTCTCTCTTTCTTTCTCTCTCTCTCACACACACACACTGACTGACACACAGGCCGTCAGGCAGACAGGCACACTGCCAGACTCCTACTACGAACTGGAGTGGGAGGGTGAGACACGCACACTCTCTCTCTCTCTCTCTCTCTCTCTCTCTCTCTCTCACACTCAGACAGACAGACAGACAGACAGACAGACAGATAGACAGGCCATCTGGCAGAGAGACAGGCACTCTGCCAGACAGCTACTATTAACTGGAGTGACACCTGTAATATTTACATCGTTATTGGGTTCCTTTTCTGGCTGCAGCCTTTGGATAACATGTGACAACCAACCCCCCAAAAAATGTGACGACCAACCCCAACTGGAATTTCTTGCTAGCATCAAGGCCAACAACCATCTGACAACTAATTAGCTTGCTAAAAACAATCTAAACTATAGTTTACCCTTCACACTTGTTTAGGGTAACAAGTGTTTTGTTATAAACCCATTCTGTAAAAGCCTTGAAGAAAAATACTGAGGAGGTAAATATTTTCAATTTGACATGAAAAACACAAACAGTCGTCTCACCTCAAATTCAGCAGTCTAACTCCAAGGAAGACTATGTAGGTGACCTCTGATCCCAATTCTGGATATTTACATACCAACATTTAACAGACAGCGCCTTCTGGTTCCGAGATATAACGATTGTGACAACCAACCCGTGTGACATATTACCCCGTTCTCCCCTATGTAGGAGGGAGGACCTTAGTAGGGTTTTAGTATTAGTAGAATGTTAAACCTTCTGCCTAAACCTTTGACCTCTGACCTCTATCAGACGACCTTCCCCGCGTGGCGAGGGGTGTGGCCCCAGCCCGCAGCCCGCTGGAGCAGACTGAGGGACTGATGGAGCTGGACCAGGTACACACTCACTCACTCACTCACTCACTCACTCACTCACTCACTCACTCACTCACTCACTCACTCACTCACTCACTCACTCACTCACTCACTCACTCACTCACTCACTCACTCACTCACACACTCACACACACCTAAAATTAATCTAGTTAGGATGCAGTAGGCATACTATTGGGACATACTTTTACTTATTTATTTCATCCTAACATGGCTCCTTGATCTTGCCTCTTGCTTTTATATCCGTTTCATTGCTGTTTGTTTTCATATGGAGGCTTCGTTGATGTGACGTCACTTCAGGTGCGCTCTGGATTGTGGGTCAGAATCGCCCAAATAGGATGCAGTTTTCAACACTAACAATCTTGGCCGGATGAAGTAGGACATCCGGGTACTTCTAACCATCCTAAATCTGGCCACAAGAATCGGGACATCCTAAATCTTTTTTCTTAAAGATATTTTTTTTTGGCATTTTTATGCTTTTATTGATAGTGTAGAGACAGAGTTGAAATGGGGCAGAGAGGGGAGTGACATGCAGAGTACGACCGCGGGCTGGAATCGAACCCGGGTCCGCTGCTGGCCGAGGCCCATGGGGGGGGACGCCCTACCAACTGAGCTAAGGGCGCCCCCTAAATCTTTTTTCTACCGAACTAGATAGTAGAAAGTATGGGGATTGGAACGCAGACACACACACACACACACACACACACACACATCCACACACACACACACACACACACACACACACACACACACACACACACACACACACACACACACACACACACACACACATCCACACACACACACACACACACACACACACACACACACACACACACACACACACACACACACACACACACACACACACACACACACACACACACACACACACACACACACACACACACACACACTAAGCCTCTTGTCTCTGCCCAGGTGGACAGCTTGGGGCGGAGCTGGAGGACATTCAGTTTCTCTGGACAGGAATATCACGTCAACATGAGCGTCTTAGAGCCTTACCTGCAAGTCCTGTCTCATGGAGGTAAGACAGACAGACAGACAGACAGACAGACAGACAGACAGACAGACAGACAGACAGACAGACAGACAGACAGACAGACAGACAGACAGACAGACAGAGCCCTACCTGCAAGTCCTGTCCCACTGAGGTAAGAGACACACACACCACACACAGACACACACACACACAGACACACACACACACAGACACACACACACACACACACACACACACCACACACAGACACACACACACACACACACACACACACACACACACACACACACACACACATTAATCTTTAATCAATATTATCTAACTATTGATCTGGCAGCTGGTTAAAGGTGCAGTCAGTGAACATCTCCTCATGATCCATTACCTGTCTGTACTGTGTGTGTGCTGGAGAAATCCAGGGTTAATAGTTCAGCTTAGGCTCTGTGAACGGGCGTGTAAACAAAGGGTTTACAGAGCATAGGTTGAGTATAAACCGGGAGGTCAGAGGTCTCACCCTAAATGTTCTCTAACAGTGAATATATCAGATTCTCTTTTAGAAACAGTCTATGGGTCTATCCCTTTAAACCTGCAGTGTGTAGAATTTTGGGTTTTATTTCCTAGCAGATTTTGTAGAAAGTAATTATAATATCCATAAGTACATTTAATTTAGTATATAATAGCTGAAAAAAATTATTTGAATTATTATTTTTTCCCTTAGAAAGGGTCTCATATATGTCCATATTTCTGCATATCTTGGACCAAGGCCTAGTGCCGCCATCTTGAAAGTGTCATGGTTGGAATGTCATCAGGTGCATTGTTTAAAATGTAGAATTGTTCTTGTCCTTGAAGGCCACTGTAGCTTCTGTTATTATTCTAAAGGGTTGGGGTTACCCAGGGAGCGTTGCATTCTAGAACTTTATAGAACTTTCTTGATGATGTCATATTACACACTGCACCTTTAAACTTGGGAACCTGAGAGTACGTTTTTTTGGTCCGAAATACAAGATATTGAGGAAGATTGCAAAAAATCCACGAACATGTGAACGAACACGGAGTTTGTTTCATCTAAACTTAAAGGTGCAGTGTGTAATATGACATCATCAAGAAAGTTCTACACACTGCAGGTTTAACTAGGCAACACAGCCTCGGACATTCACAGCTCGGTGAACTAGTGTTTGATCTGAAACTACTCAGATCATGTGACTAACTCTCTCTGTGTGTGATTGGCTGTCAGGTCAGATCATGTGACTAACTCTCTGTGTGTGATTGGCTGTCAGGTTACTATGGAGACGAGATGAACGCCATCATCCTCTTCACTTCCTGCTTTCTGCCTGAGAACACGGTGGATGAATATGAGTACGTCATGGACAATCTGTTCAGGTGAGAGACTGTTTACCTGTCTGTCTCTCTCTCCCTGTCTGTCTGTCTCTCCCTGTCTGTCCCTCCCTCCCTGTCTCTCTCTCCCTCCCTGTCTGTCCCTCCCTCCCTGTCTGTCTCTCCCTCCCTGTCTGTCCCTCCCTGTCTGTCTCTCCCTGTCTGTCCCTCCCTGTCTGTCTCTCCCTGTCTGTCCCTCCCTCCCTGTCTGTCTCTCCCTCCCTGTCTGTCTCTCTCTCTCCCTGTCTGTCCCTCCCTGTCTGTCCCTCCCTGTCTGTCTCTCCCTGTCTGTCTGTCTGTCTCTCTCTCTCTCTCTCTCCCTCCCTGTCTGTCTCTCCCTCCCTGTCTGTCCCTCCCTGTCTGTCCCTCCCTGTCTGTCCCTCCCTGTCTGTCTCTCCCTGTCTGTCCCTCCCTCCCTGTCTCTCTCTCCCTCCCTCTGTCTCTCCCTCTCTCTCTGTCTCTCTGTCTGTCTCTCTCTCTCTCTCCCTCTCTCTCCCTCCCTCCCTGTCTCTCTCTCTCTGTCTCTCCCTCCCTCCCTCCCTGTCTGTCTCTCTCTCTCTGTCTCTCCCTCCCTCCCTGTCTCTCTCCCTCTCTCTCTCTCTCCCTGTCTCTCTGTCTCCCTCTCTCTCCCACTCTCTCCCTCCCTGTCTGTCTCTCCCTGTCTGTCTGTCTCTCTCTCCCTGTCTCTCTCCCTCCCTGTCTCTCTCTCCCTCTCTCTCCCTCCCTCCCTCTCTCTCTCTCTCTCCCCTCTCTCTCCCTCCCTCTCTCTCCCTCCCTGTCTGTCTCTCCCTCCCTGTCTCTCTCCCTGTCTGTCTCTCCCTCTCTGTCTCTCTCTCCCTGTCTCTCCCTCTGTCTCTCTGTCTCTCTCTCTCTCTCTCTCTCTCTGTCTCTCTGTCTCTCCCTCCCTGTCTCTCTCTCTCCCCTCTCTCTCTCTCTCCCTCCCTCTCTCTCCCTCTCCCTCCCTCTCTCTCTCCCTCCCTCTCTCTCTCTCTCCCTCCCTCTCTCTCCCTCTCTCCCTCTCTCTCCATCCCTCTCTCTCTCTCTCCCTCTCTCTCTCTCCCTCCCTCTCTCTCTCTCTCCCTCCCTCTCTCTCTCTCTCCCTCCCTCTCTCTCCCTCCCTCTCTCTCTCTC
>NC_137229.1:2518155-2523155 GCF_949987685.1 Ammodytes marinus
AGTATGTAGAAAAAAGATTTAGGATGTCACGATTCTTGTGGCCAGATTTAGGATGGTTAGAAGTACCCGGATGTCCTACTTCATGCGGCCAAGATTGTTAGTGTTGAAAACTGCATCCTATTTGGGCGATTCTGACCCACAATCCACTGCGCACGTGAACTGACGTCACATCGACGAAGCCTCCATATGAAAACAAACGGGGATGCGACAGATATAAAAGCAAGAGGCAAGATCAAGGCGCAATGTTATGATGAAATAAGAGAGAAAAGTATGTCCCAATAGTATGCCTACTGCATCCTAACTAGATTATTTTTATCGTCGGATGTAGTATGTAGAATAGAAAAAAGAAAGAGGAGGAGATTCGGAACGCAACCTTAGTTTTCACTACACCAGCTGTTGTTCCAGGGTGAGCGTATACCCATGACAAAGGCATTAAGAAAAACTATATAAAAATAGCAAATGGTCTCGTTTGCTGTTACATGTAATTCATGATCAGAGGAAAAATTAGACTGTTTCAGAAATATTTAAAAGTTCCTCGTAGAGACTTTTAATAAATGTAAATACTCCTCTGGTTGCTACAGCTTTATTTAAAGGTGCAGTCAGTGATTCTGGAGAACGCTTGTTGTCAAAATCACTTTTCACCAAAATCAGTGAATATTTTCCCAATTAGTAGATCCACTACCTGTCTGTACTGTGTGTGCCCTGAACAATAATCCAGTGTTAATACACAGCCTAGACTCTGTAATCCAGTGTTAATACACAGCCTAGGCTCTGTAAACAGGGTTAATACACAGCCTAGGCTCTGTAAACAGTGTTAATACACAGCCTAGGCTCTGTAAACAGGGTTAATACACAGCCCAGG
This sequence comes from Ammodytes marinus, assembly GCF_949987685.1. Taxonomy (NCBI): domain Eukaryota; kingdom Metazoa; phylum Chordata; class Actinopteri; order Uranoscopiformes; family Ammodytidae; genus Ammodytes; species Ammodytes marinus. The sequence continues at coordinate 2,519,018 of NC_137229.1, forward strand.
CTCTGTAAACAGGGTTAATACTCAGCCTAGACTCTGTAAACTGGTATGTAAACAAAGGTAGCCCACAGTAGCTACATGCCATTTTACAGAGCCTAAATGTTCTCCAGAATCACTGACTGCTGTTACGACCCGGCTCGGGGAAGCAACATAGACTACACAAAACAAGTTAAAGGTGTAAGATAACTGTTTATTGTAACAAAGGTTTAACTAAAAGATGAATGGGAGCCATGCTGCTGGCCCTGGCTGGAGAGAGAAGCTGCATTCCAATAGTAGTTGCACTTCGCCTCGTTCATTTACCCTCAGCCCTCAGTATGACGTAACAGCATACGTTGCACGGAGGGAACTTGGAGAGCGGAGGGAGACTGGGCCGGGGAGGAGCGGGGGATTTAAATGGAACCCACTTGCCCACTTGCCCTTGTAGTCGCAATGGACCGTCAGTTACATAGGTAAATCTGAATGCAAATAATACAGAATTATAACATTCTGCTAAGGTAGTCTATGTTGCAGAAAACCATTTCCATAGCATAACAAACATTGAATTTCGACACGGTAACTCAGATTATCAAGATATTGTTACTTACACATGTAAATAGTTTGCTCCGACATATTTTCTTATTTATGTTAGTTTCAACCAAAAACATTTGTTTTAAATAGTCCTCTAATTGGCAGCCATTGGTTATAGCAGCAATGTGTAAACTGCAATACATTCACTGGATTGTTCCTATGGAAATAGGAGAGGCTAATCGAGGCGTTTTGGAATATATTTATATATATATAGTTGTCCTGCGGGTGGCCGCGATGTCCCTAAAAGCATACAGTCTACCGGAAAATAAAAGGAGAAGAAGAAGAAGACGAACTGCAATGCACTGTGGGTGATATCCACCTCGGAGTGACCATGGATGTTCACTTGATCACTCAGCCCTCCGAGGGTCTATCTCACGAAGTTCACTTCAGTTTCCAGACAATTGGAACGACACTTAAGATGGCGGCGGGGATTCCCCCGAGGGCAAGTGAACGAGGGCCTGTTGAACGGGTATTGGAACGCAGGGCCAGAGTCAATTAAGCCTCCAGGCTTAAATAGGCAGCCAGGTGGCAGTCAACGAGGTGAGGGAGGGGCTTCAGGAGAGGCTTCCGCAGCCCTGCTAGCATAGAGCAGATCTACACATAGCCTAACACTGCGCCTTTAACCAATAAACTATGTAATTTCTTTTAAATCAATGCTCTGAACCAAACATCTCAACTTCTAAAGCACTTACATCAACTAAACTTTCCATAATCATTCTCAGCACTATTCTGAAGATGCAAAAGTTTTCTCCCAAATTTCTGAAAAAATATCTAATGGGCCTACAAAAATTAATATGTTTTTAATTTCCATGACAACAGAGTTATGATGTCAAAGTGTGTTTACTTGGTAACCATGGCTATGTGTAGTGACACCTGTAGGACAGGTGGCTGTGAAGGATGGAGAAAGACAACCGAAAAGTAAGAAATGTTCACGTTTATAGATATTTACTCACTAGCATTGATATATATACAGTACAGGTGAAACTCAAATGATTAGAATATCATGGAAAATGTATTGGAATTGAGGCAAGAATTAATTCAAAAGGGGCCCAAACCCAGTACACCTACCAATAGAGGGTCGACATTTCTCCATTGAAAATCCCTTTTTTATTGATTTCATGTAGGCTAATATTAAAATTTTGAACTTGGGGTTTTCATAAGCTGTAAGCTATAATAATCAAATAAAGGCTTGAGATATCTCACTTTGCATGTAATGAGTCTATATAATATATAGTTTCACCTTTTAAGTTGAATTACTGAAATAAATTAACTTTTGCATGATATTCTGATTTTTCGAGTTTCACCTGTATATATCTTTACTCACTAGTAAGAGATAATTTTTTATTTCATGCTGTTACCAAAACAAGCTTTAGGTTTAGTTTGAGAATGGTTTTGAGTTTAAAGGTGCCCAGAGGAACTTTCAGTGTGTGTTAATTCTAGCGCCCCCTTTGGACTAAAAGCGGTAGTGTTTTTACCACGCCAGCTGTTGTTCCTGGGTGAGCGTATACCCATGACAAAGGCATCAAGAAAAAACTATTGTTATGAGATCTCAGGGAAAGCAGAGAAGTTTAAACAGATATGTCAGCCTTTCCTGGACTATATAACAGTACTGAAGGGACCTACATGACACCTCGTTGACTTTTTATTTTCTGCTTAACATTTACCTTTAGTTTAAAGTTTAAACAATGTCTTAGAAACCTGTAAAGTAGAGTACGCCATGTTAGCTGTTTATTTTAACTTGTCTTATGTTTTTGTGTTCACTTTTTCAGTTGTGTTTGTGTTCTCTAAAACAAAATCCAAAAATAAAGTAATAAAAACAAAACTGAGATATAATATTCGCATCATAACCAGCACCTGTTGTTATGCTGCTATTCTCCATCCATGACTGTTCATTTCTCATTATGGCCCGCGAGCCACACCCACGCGCTGCCCACGCGTCCGTTCTGCTCGCTGATTGGCTCACAACATTCTAACAGAACGTTCTGACCAATCAGAGCGCTGCATTCTCCTCTGGCCCGGTGTGTCCACGCTGTGCGCACGTGGAAACACCGGTTAGAGGTAACGGACACCGGGACACCCCAGTATATAACCAACCCCTTGCATGTTTACAAGAGCCAGAAAACGGTGGAAATAACAAGGGATTATTCATTAATTAACTTTTTATTATTATTCAATTTTTAACTTGTTTATCTTTCAAATATCGCTTTTCAATCATATTTAAAAAATTCTAAATAATATTCTATCTTTCATCATTCATTTTCTACCACGTTATATGAGCGAAACCCTATTTTATTATTTATTTTAAATTTAAATTTAAACACAAACAACCATCCTTGCTATCATGGTGCTGTCCTCGGGAAACAAGCTGAAGGTCTTCCAGCTGATATTCTCGGACCCAGCCAGGTCTTTCTACAGCAGCGGGGAGAAGCTGTCTGGATGTGTGGAGCTCCAGGCCGCTCAGCTCAGCAGGCTGGCCGGCCTGAAGGTCACCGCGGCCGGCTGCGCCAGAGTGGAACACCGCGGGGGAAAGAACCGTAGGAACCAGGAGGTGGAATACCTGAAATACGAAGAGACGATTCGGCTGGAAGAGCAGCTGAGCAGAGGTACGGAGCCTGGAGCTTTACAGTGTGTGTGTGTGTGTGTGTGTGTGTGTGTGTGTGTGTGTGTGTGTGTGTGTGAGAGAGAGAGAGAGAGAGAGAGAGTCTGGAGCTTTACACACTGATGTAGGCCTACTGTTAGTAAAGATAGGCTAAAGGCTACATCTAGCTCAATTAACTCTGCAAAAACACTTGACACGTTAACAATGTTTACATCAAATTCAATTAAATTCTTTATTGTTATTGCACTTTGCAAAGCACCGACATTAGGACTGCTGCTCCGGCGTGCATCAGTGCACAGTCTACAATAAATACATCGCATTCACAGTGTTAAAAGTGCCCAGTGTAACTTTGCACTTGGAGTTATCTTTGTTTGTTAGAGATAGTATTGAACCTTCTGTTGCCTACACATAGCCCACTCCACTCTTTCACACCACGTAGACAAGACAAGGCAAGTTTATTTCTATAGCACAATTCAGACACAAGGCCATTCAAAGTGCTTTACAGGGGCAAGATTAAAACACATAAAACACATTATAAAACATTTAAAAGCGAATAAAAGAAGTAAATAAAATAAAAATTGCAGGTTAAAATGGAAACAAACGTACACATGTAGACCTTCATACCAAAATATATATGCTGCTAATACTCTTCTGTCTGATTGCAGCTGCATGATTTTAGTATTCATGCACATTTGAAAAGCATCATTAAATATTAAGTCTTGCTGCTGCCTTGCTCATCAACCTTTTCTGTGTTTCTCGTGTGTGTGTGTGTGTGTGTGTGTGTGTGTGTGTGTGTGTGTGTCTGTCTGTCTGTCTGTCTGTCTGCCTGTCTCTCTGTCTGTCTGTCTGTCTGTGTGTCTGTCTGCCTGTCTGTCTGTCTGTCTGCCTGTCTGTGTGCCTGTCTGTGTGTCTGTCTGTCTGTCTGTCTGTCTGTCTGTCTGTCTGTCTGTCTGTCTGTCTGTCTGCCTGTCTAAC
>NC_137229.1:2535655-2608155 GCF_949987685.1 Ammodytes marinus
TTAGCATTTAACACCAAATTCCTACGGTCCCCCAATTGTGTTTTGTTTTTTAACATGAGAAACATTGTTTATTGCTCTTCTGTTCAACACCAACCTGCCAAAGGGACTAAAGGTTCGACTGTGTCTCAGGTGGTAGAGCGGGTCGGCTGATGATCAAAGGGTTGGAGGTTCGATCCCCGCCCTGCCACCTGTATCATGGTTGTTGTGTCCTTGGGCAAGACACTTCACCCACCTTGCCTCGTGTGAATGTCGATATTTAGCCTGCTGCTATCGGTGTATGAATGTGTGTGTGAATGGTAACGTGGGAAAGGAAAACAGGTCTCCCTTGTAAAAGAGTCTCCGGTCTCAATGGGATTTACCTGTAGAAATAAAGGTTTAAAAAAAAAAAAAAAAAAAGTCTAGAATAGCCACCAGCTAGAATCTGTCAGGTTTACATGACTGTTCTTCAACATGCACTGTCCTTATTGTGAATTAAACATCTCAAAATCAAATATAAAATAATAAGTTTAAACGCTCATCGTGACACAGTTGGCCTACATCCTAACTGAGGGAGTAGGTCAACTATATCGTGTGTCTGTGTGTGTGTGTGTGTGTGTGTGAGTGTGAGTGTGAGTGTGTGTGTGTGTGTGTGTGTGTGTGTGTGTGTGAGTGTGTGTGTGAGTATGTGAGTGTGTGTGTGTGTGTGTGTGTGTGTGTGTCTTCTTCTCCTTGTTTTCCCGCGGCCGCGTGGCCAGCAGCCTGTCTCTGCTCTGATTGGTCGGCTGTTGATCCGAGCTCGCGTGTGATTGGCTGAGAGATGCCAGTCAGTCGCTGAGGGAATGATAGAGCAAATATGAGTCAGCACAGGGTTTCCTCTTTCTGGTTCTACATTTAGAACCAGGGAACACACACACACACACACACACACACACACACACACACACACACACACACACACACACACACACACACACACACACACACACACACACACACACACACACACACACACACACACACACACACACACACACACACACACACACACACACACACACTAATGTTAGCTCTGGGTCAAATGTAACATCTTATAATACGTCCATGATTGTAACAGTGAAGACAGAAAGCAGGTCAAAGGTTAGAGTCTGTATATTTCTCCTATTCAACCATCTTTAACAGACATTATCTCAACATTAGTTTTTTTTTCTCAATACTCTGAACCAAAAATCACGCACATCAACTAAACTTTCCATAATCATTCTCAGCACTATTCTGAAGGTTATTACAGAAGGATTTGTTCATATGTTGTTCACTGTCTGATTTATGAGACATTTTCTTCTTCAAAACATGTGAGACCTGTAGGCCTACATAGTATTTTCTAGGCTGTTCAGTGAAAACTTTGAACACCAATATGTTGAAAAAAGATTAGAAATTGCCAATATAGTCACGATATTATCTCGGCTATAAGTTAAAAATGTTGCCCTTTTCGGCTGCAGTGTCAGTCAGTGCGTTTCCATGCAGACTCATAATCGGGTAACTAAACGAATAAGACCTCAACAGGACTTTTAAACTGCATGTAAACACCTTTATCCGATCTACTTCACACACAAATCGGCACAATAACGGACAAGAGAAGTCGGATAAGAACACCTAGATAATTCGTTCATTGTCGGCTTTCTCTCTGCATGTATACAGGGATCGGACATCTCATATCGGACTTCTCGTTCTGTGCTTGTGTGCCTGCGCGTGATAGGCTACACCAGGGGTGGACTGGCCATCTGGCATACCGGGCATCGTCCCGGTGGGCCGGCAGGCATTTTGGGCCGGGCCGGGTCCATTTATAAAAAAAAAAAAAAAATTAAAAATCCTTTTTTTTTTTTTTTTTTTTTTTTTTTTATGGACCCTCGGCTGTGTGACTCGGCCCGGCCCGGCCAAGTCACACAGCCGAGGGCCGAGGTCCCTTCCCTCTCGGGAGTGCCATGGACATATAATTGTGCGTGCAGGCTGTCAACTTCACCTGAAAGTTAAATAAAACTTTGTCCCAGGCCATTACTCATTATGATTGGTTCTAGGCTGGGCCTGGCCCAATCACACACACAGCAGAGGGCCGCCCATTCAGAGGCTGCATTAAATTGTATTATCATGCATTCAACTTCTACTCCGTAATTATGAGCATCTGACGATGGTCAGTTACGTTCAGGGCCGTCGGACTGCGGACAGGCTTGGGGGGCCCAAGGCAGAGGGGGGCTGCACCCAAAAAAAAATATATTTTTTTTTTTTTTTTTTTTTTTTACTGGCTCAATATAGGCCCCTGATCTTTGAAGGCCCAGAAAAACGTTATTTAGGGAAAAAAAAGATTTCATGGGCCTTTCATTCGTCAGTACATTTATGTTATTTTTTAAATAACATTGTTCGGGGCTACGAAGATCAGGGGCCTATATTGGGCCATTAAAAAATACAAACAAAGGAAAAAAATTCCCGAAGCTGACTGGATTTTTTAAACATGTACATTTCTTCTTTCTGCTTTTTGGTCATCTGTGTCTATACATTATTCCAGCAAATAATAGCCTACTAAATAGCTTACATAGGAAACAGTTGATTTATCCTTAGTTTTCTCTTCAAAGTGCACCAGATTGATGAATTTTACTTTAACATTTGAAAAAAAATCTTCCGGGGGAGCATTCCCCCGGACCCCCCTAGAAGGTCCAGGGTCCACGACACAGTCTCCCAAATTCCTGTGAGAAACACTGTGTGTGTGCATGATTATTAAGAGTCATTAGACCAGGGGTTGTGTTCAAGTACGCGTAATGATTTGGTCATTCATCAATAGAAACATTGTGTTGTTATCTGGCTCAGAGAGTGACCAGTCACTCATACGTTTTGGACTATAGACAAACATAGCTTTTACATGTTTGTATTGTAAGACTGCCTCTCAGAGGGCCCATCAGGACTTCCTGTATAGGGGCCCAGAATTTGGAGCAACGCCCCTGCCTCCACATATCGTATAAATAATCATGGTGGGCTGCCATGGCCAAAAATGCCAGGGCTGAATTTTTGTCCCAGTCCACCCCTGGGCTACACCATGGGTTATTGACGGAAGAGAAGCGGACGTGGCTCTAAAACCACTTGTTGAAAGCATGGTTGAAAGGGCTACAGCGCCACCTAGCATAGTGGAGACAGCCATGCATCGGACATTTATCCGATTTCTGAAAGGCCATGTATACTCAGACAAGTGACACGGTCCGTTCGAGTGTCTTGTTCGGTATATGTCTTAATCCAGTCTAGTTGTGCCATGGAAACGCACTGAGTGTCTCTCAGTTCCTAGAACAGGAGAAAGGAATGTGTAAAGTTAGAATACCTGGAAGACAGAGAGACAGAAGTGTGTGTGTGTGTGTGTGTGTGTGTGTGTGTGTGTGAGAGTGAGTGAGTGAGTGAGAGTGAGTGAGTGAGTGAGAGCGTGCATGCGTATGTGTGTGAGTGAGCGTGCATGCGTGTGTGTGTGTGTGAGCGTGTATGTGAGTGAGTGTGTATGAGTGAGTGAGTGAGTGAGAGCGTGCATGCGTGTGTGTGTGTGTGAGCGTGTATGTGAGTGAGTGAGTGAGTGAGTGAGAGCGTGCATGCGTGTGTGTGTGTGTGTGTGTGTGTGTGAGTGTGTGTGTGTGTGTGTGTGTGTGTGTGAAAGGGTAAAGTTAGAAGTGAGAGTACCTGGAAGACAGACAGACAGAGACAGGTGGACAGACAGACAGGCGATCAGTCGGGTTATTTCTGTCCCTCGGGCGGTCACTGTACATAAACACACGTAGTTACATTAGATAGTAGATCTATTTATAGACCGCAGTGTGTGGAGCTCAACTGTTGCCCCCTGCAGACGGCAGAGTGTATTACAGCCACAATATGAACACACACTACAATGATTTATCTCTTCTCAAAGGCCTTGTCCACATGTATAGTGTGTGTGTGTGTGTGTGTGTGTGTGTGTGTGTGTGTGTGTGTGTGTGTGTAGGTGTGTGTGTGTAGGTGTGTGTGTGTCTGTGGGGAGGGGGGGGATGTCATGTCTTTAATTTCAAGTTGATGCGAAAGTTTAGTCTTCACTTCTAAGTGAAAGGAACGGGTCTGTAGAAATGTTTTTGGTTCCAGTGTCAATAAACCAGAACAAATATTACTTTGTGTTAAATCAAGTGTATACTTCTTCCTGCTCCTTTTCAGGCATATCACATCCATGTAGGTTATATAATATTTATTTTTCTTTTTTTCTTTTTGTGAAGTCTTAAACAATAGACATTTTGTTTATTGTATTTTTATGCTTTTAATTTTGTTTTTGATATGTCTGAAATACAATAAAATGTTTAATTAAATTAAAAAAAAATCAAGACATTATTTCGAAGGGCAAAAAAATAACATGTTGTTTTCTTGACACTCCTACCAACATTCTTCGACAGACCCTTACCTTCAATTTAGAAGAGACAGTGTGGGTGTGTGTGTGTGTGTGTGTGTGTGTATGTGTGTGTGTGTGTGTGTGTGTGTGTGTGTGTGTGTGTGTGTGTGTGTGAGTGTGTGTGTATGTGTGTGCATGCTTTCATATCAACTTGAAATGACTGAGGTTCCAGACACCACACTATCCACATGCAAACATCACACTAGAGACACTAAAACAGAGCTTATTAAAACCTCATCTGCCAAAAATTGAGATTTTGGAAAACTCTTTATTTAAATCCATTGTTAATACACAGCCTAGGCTCTGTCAACGGGCATGTTGCTAGCTACAGTGGACCCCCTTTGTTTACATACCAGTTTACAGAGTCTAGGTTAGGCTGTGTATTAACACCTGATTTATTTTCAGTGCACACACAGTACAGACAGGTTTGGATAATTCTCCGCTCAGGTGGATAATTCAGATTATTGGCAGAGGTGATTTTACACCAATGAGGACATATGAATGAGGATATTGATTTTAGCTAATGAATTACTTAACATGTTGCACAGTGCCCCATTAAATTTAGCCTTAATGTTATTAAATGTCCAGAGTTTATTAAATAATGTGTTCGACCTTAAAAAATGAATTAAAATGTTTAAAAAAAGTTCATGTGACGTGATATCGCGATGATAGACGTAAGCAGCCAATCAGGAGCCAGCTTTGTGATTTGAAAAAAAAAAAAAAAAACTCCGCGACCGTTGGCAGCAGTCACGGACGTCTCAGTCTTTCTTTCTATGTCACAGTCACGAGAGCATTTATCCTCTTCATTTCACGGTGGATTTTACTGGAAAACAGAGTATTTTGGCTGTTTCCCGCTCGGATATAAGTTTACTCTCTGAGATACTCGGCGCTTGGTGTGGACCGACCAGGAAATGGCCGTTGTTGTGAAACGTGATTCTTCAAAGGAGACGTGAGTTAGCTTACTTTTCTAATTCTCTCTTTACCGCTAGCAATGAGCTTGCTCGGAAAATGATAGTTATGTGAAGCTAGATCCTGAATGAATGTTTATTTTATTCCCATGTCACCTGGTCAGCTTGTAATGTAACAAAGAACATTTACTCAAATACTGTAGGGTTACTAAAGTAGGCTACACATTTGAAGCAATTGTAAGCTACTGTGAATCTTTCTTTTAATGCTACAGTGAGCACAGGGGAGACTTCCCCCAGGGCCGATGTCTATTCTAACTTGACACTCACTTGACATTTCATTAGCTAACACAGCCGGACTCTATTCGCTGCTTCACTTAGTTTAGTTTAGTTTTATTTGATTAGGACAGTGCATATTAATCAACATGTCAGCAGAGCATCAATGTAAATATGCCGGAGTAAGCATAAACGCTAATTCGCATCCGTAGTCCTAAGGATTGCGAACTACTTGACTGACAGGCGCTACCGCTCGCTCTCCTCGCTCGACCACACACTCACTGACGTCACTCACACGACGCACTCGCTCTTACGCTACTCTATTAAAATGTTGCACAGTGCCCCATTAAATTTAGCCTAAATGTTATTAAATGTCTAGAGATTATTAAATAATGTATTCGACCTTAAAAAATTAAATAAAATGTTTAAAAAAAAGTGACGTGATAGCGCGATGATAGACGTAACTAGCCAATCAGGAGCCAGCTTTGTGATTTGAAAAAAAAAAAAAAAAAAAAAACTCTGCGACCGTTGGCAGCAGTCACGGACGTCTCAGTCTTTCTTTCTATGTCACAGTCACGAGAGCATTTATCCTCTTCATTTCGCGGTGGATTTTGGCTGTTTCCCGCTCGGATATAAGTTTCCTCTCTGAGATAGGACTAGGCCTACTCGGCGCTTGGTGTGGACCGACCAGGAAATGGCCGTTGTTGTGAACCGTGATTCTTCAAAGGAGACGTGAGTTAGCTTACTTTTCTAATTCTCTCTTTACCGCTAGCAATGAGCTTGCTCGGAAAATTATAGTTATGTGAAGCTAGATGCTGAATGAATGCTTATTTTATTCCCATGTCACCTGGTCAGCTTGTAATGTAACAAAGAACATTTACTCAAATACTGTAGGGTTACTAAAGTAGGCTACACGTTTGAAGCAATTGTAAGCTACTGTGAATCTTTCTTTTCATGCTACAGTGAGCACAGGGGAGTCTTCCCCCAGGGCCGATGTCTATTCTAACTTGACACTCACTTGACATTTCATTAGCTAACACAGCCAGACTCTATCGCTGCTTCACTTGACTGACAGGCGCTACCGCTCGCTCTCCTCGCTCGACCACACACTCACTGACGTCACTCACACGACACACTCGCTCTTACGCTACTCTCAGAACACTACTTTATACTTCTACAATTCAGTGGCAAATATTCTACTTTTTCTAAATGAGAACCGGGCGCCAGAGTCGATAGCAACAGCTGCTGCCCCAGATGATTCAGACGAAATGAGGAAACACCATTTTAGCAAAAGCACCTCGAAGACCGACATCCAGATTGATTAGAACAATTCACGATGAGTGAGTTTCTGTTCATGTTAATGTTACATTAATAATGGCGTATCAGTGATATCCTCAGTTAAAGGTGAAGTAAGCGGTTTATTTATGTTAATATAAGTGTTAAATCGCTCTTTATTCATACAGTGATCACTTATATAGTGTGCGCGTTTCATAAAGCCATCTCTCAGTCAGCTGCTTTGCATGTAATCGGCAAATGAACTTTTCGGGGATCCCACTACTGATAACCAATCAGAAGAGAGAACTCTACAAACCGACACCCGTGTCACTGCCGGTACACGTGCAGAGCGACAGATGGGTGAATGTGTATGCGCCTACAATGGCAGAGCAGGTAAAAATCCTTCTCAATGTCTGTTTTGATGGTTTTTATCATGTTTTATCACACTTATGGATCTGAGATAATGCTAGATAACTCGCTGCTTGAAGACCGCAGTGCATTAATGTGGTGACGAGGGAGGGGACTGCTTAACAGGAAGTTAGCTTAACTGACCATTCCGCTTACTGAACCTTTAACAATGGCGTATCAGTGTTATCCTCAGTTAATACTCGTCACCATTACTCTGGTTTGAGACAGCTGTTGTTGCTGTGTAGCCAACTCCTTATGTCCGATATGATGTTTGCAATGTATAAATGCTATCGTGTTTAGCTAATGTAATTTAACCATAAGTCCTAGTATTAGGCTGCTGTCCTCAACGTGCAGTGTATGTCATCTATTATTTAAAATATTATAAATTCCTTTTTAAATAAATAATTCCGGGCTAATGTTCTAAATGTAAACTACCGCTTGCTCTTTGAGTATAGAGGTGTGTGTGTGTGTGTGTGTGTGTGTGTGTGTGTGTGTGTGTGTGTGTGTGTGTGTGTGTGTGTGTGTGTGTGTGTGTGTGTGTGTGTGTGTGTGTGTGTGTGTGTGTGTGTGTGTGTGTGTGTGTGTGTGTGTGTGTGTGTGTGTGTGTGTGTGTGTGTGTGTGTGTGTGTGTGTGTGTGTGTGTGTGTGTGTGTGTGTGTGTGTGTGTGTGTGTGTGTGTGTGTGTGTGATGCCGCTGCTGTATAACTGAAATCTCCTAATTGTCCGTTCTCAGATCAGAGCAGGATGTGGACCAGGCAGCCGACCAGCAGAAGCTTCTCAGAGGTTCAGAGAATAAAACAATCTCCCATGTGAGGGGATTGGATAGAGACAGTCTATTACTCTCACACATTCAATGCTCATGTGAACGTGTTATTTTTTCATGTGCAATTATTGACTAATCGACTGGTTATTTCTAGCTGACAAGTGAGGCAGCGGCTTTTTTTTTTTTGTGTGTTTTTTAGATTTTTTTGGGCATTTTTAATCTTTATTTGATAGTACAGAGTTGAAATGGGGAGACAGAGAGAGAGAGAGAGAGAGAGAGGGGGGGATGACCTGCAGTAAAGGTCCACAGGTCGGATTTGAACCAGCGACCACTGCAACGAAGGCCGGAGCCAATATGGTACACGCTCTATCCACTACACCACCGGATCGCCCCAGGCAGCGGTTGTTTTAACGTCTAACCGACCCGTCATGTGCATCCCTAGAATACGATGACAAGTTTTTCCATGCTGAAGTATTAAGGTAAGAAAGTTGAACATTACTGGGAAGCACTGCATGTGTCTCAGTCTCTCCCTAGAGGCTAGAGAGAGAGAGAGAGAGACTGAGAGCTTTTTTTTTAAACTTTAACCTTTTTAACTTAGTGATCATCATCCCTGACTAACTGTATTATGCTGACTGTATCGGTCATTTCTCTCTCTCTCTCTCTCTCTCACTCACTCACTCACTCACTCACTCACTCACTCACTCACTCACTCACTCACTCACTCACTCACTCACTCACTCACTCACTCACTCACTCACTCACTGTCTGTATCGGTCATTGTGCCTTCTGCTGGAGACTTGTCTGAACGGAATATGAAATCTGTCTCTTAATATCCTGATTTTAAAATCACCAAATGACGAATTTTGTTAGTTTATAATATGAAGAATTTTAAAATATAATTTCCATTAAGGCTGTTCAGTCTGAAAGTGACGGATCATAAGTATTAAGTGTAGCCTAAAGGGTTAAATAAAACCATTCATAGTTAGGGCATATCGGGTTAAAAAATATACAAAAGCCGACCGGTTTCGACCCACACTTGGTCTTCTCTCTGCTTTTTATTTTTTAACTTTTATTGTGGAGTATTGGAGTATTTTTAAGACAATAACATTTATTTAACTTAACTTACTATTTTAGATACTGCAGAACCTCTAACTGAGTGTAAAATAATAGTCATAAAGTTGACAGTAACATGAAGCAGCAGCAAGCACAGGCACGTTTTCAAAGCAACACTGTGAACTGGCAAGAAAAGCAGAATAACCAGACTTCCTTTTTTCTGCCTGTCTCTCTGTGTAAAAGCCTAAACGGCTCTTGGTGCTCTGTCAACAGAGAGAGTGAAAGTAAAAGAATGGCGTGAAACACTAGAAAGACGGATAGTTCGACGGAGAGACTTTTCTAATATCCAGATTCAACATGTTTGTCGTCCAGCTGATGTTTTTCATCCTTTTCTTCCAGTTGACGAGTTCAGGTAACAATCTATCCGTCACAATGTTTACCCCTGACAGTCTGTGCACACCTGCGGAGAAGGACAAATCCTGGTGTTGACAGAGTACGCTGAGAGCGCCCAGATGAGAGGAAGAGTTGACCGAAAATCTACACAGTTTTTTTGTGATGTGATTCGTGTCAGGCTGCTCTATAGGAGTCATAACTGAGAAATTAAGACCAGAAAAGCAGCCTAATAGGAGATCTTTAAGTTATCAGTCCATTGGTGATTAATAGTGGTGTCAGCATTCTCCATATCAGCGATTTTTTAAATTGATTTCAAATTTTTAAGCCACGATTTGATTTGATTCTCCATTATTATTCTATGAGCACAGATGGTTGGCCCTCCCTGACCCAGCAGTTCGGTGGGGCTCAGGACACCTGCATGGCCACAGACAACCCGACGCTGCTGAGAGACAGACAGGCAGAGAGAGAGACAGAGAGACAGACAGACGGCCGACCGGTGGACCAGGAAAAGCTGACCGGATGCTCCAAGCAGGCCAACGGAAACCTGGACAACTTTAACGTACACTACCAGGTACAGTGGCTGAAAAAGCCCTCAACCTCAGTACTTAAAGCAGGGCTCAAGACTGCGACCAAATTCTCCCATTTTGCGCCCATTTTTTGAGGCAGAATGATTTTTTCTCGTTATTATTATTATTATTATTATTATTATTATTATTATTATTATTATTATTATTATTATTATTATTATTATTATTATTATTATTATTATTATTATTATCATTATTATTCATTATTATTATAAGTTATTATTAGTTATTTGTGTGTGAGAAAGAGAGAGTGAGACAGAGGAGAGAGAGAAGGGAGAGTCCAGTAGTGATTAGTGACCTGATAAACTGCGCGGATAACCTCAACTACTTTCATCGCAGTGTCTCGCTGTCTTCACGTCATGAAGATGTTGTTGAAGACGTCACATGTTGGCGACTTTGTAACTGTATTTGTCGACTTTCCGCCATAGCGATAAGACAGACACTCAAGTTAAGTGAAATTACACATGTCCAAGTATGGGCAATGACGTAACCACCAAGTTGGCTGGGTGAAGCACCTCATACAGTGGTGAGAAATGACAACGTAAACTGTTTTTGTTGTTCCACTAACCCGTTCCATAAGAAAATAACTAATAAACTGAACTAAACTGAACTAAACCCTTCATTGATGAAATAAAATATTCTCCTTTTGGTTGTTCACACACCGAAGCCTCAAAAGCACTTAAGTAAATTTACTTTGTTTCTGTCCTTCAGGAGGGTGGAGCGGAGGCGACTTTTTCTCTCCTGCTCATGGACAACAAGCCGGTGGTAAACTGGGAAGCAGACTCCTTCCGCTCATACATGATCATCTCTGCTACAATCTGCCTGGTGATAGCTGTGCTGCTTCTTGGGCTGCTCTGCTTCAAGCTGCCACGCAGGGAGAGGTCAGAGGGTGTTAGTACGGGATCAACGGAAAGCATTCAGAAGATGCTGATATTCAATGAAGGAACTGATCAAAAGAATGAAAATACAGACCTTTAACTTCTGGTGTCGGACATATCTGCTCATAACTATCACAAGACATTATAATAAGAAAAGAAAAAAACAAATTTCCAAACCAAAAAGGATAAATACAAAATCCATCTTTGCCTCCTGGATGTAAAATGCTGATTGGCTTTGTTTGCCACTTAGCTCATGCGCAGTAAGAAAATAGTCTGAGTACGTAAACATTTCTGATATTCAAGAACTGCACGTCAAAACTACGCCGGACAAAGTGGTTGGTCTAAAATGAGTTGTGAAATCTGGTTAAAGGTGAAGTGAGTGATATATTCATGTTAATATAAGTGTTAAATAGCTCTATATTCATACAGTGATCACTTATATAGTGCGCACGCTTCATAACTCCGATCTCTCAGGGGCCACTCACACTAGGGCCACGGCCCCGTGCCCGAGCTCATTAGCATACTAAAGTCTAGAACGTTTGGCTAGTGTGACCACGCCATCTGTATTCCAGCACGGAACAGCCCCTGGCCACGGCACACTTGGGAGAGGTGTGCCGTGGCCAAAGTACAGATGCTAATGAGATGACACGCGCACACGCACGAATACGCACAGGGAATCTTCCTGCAGCACGGAACAGGCAAACTTGCCTAGTGTGAGTGCGCCCTCAGTCACCCGCTCTGCATGAAATCGTCAAATAAACTTTTCGGGGATCCCACAACTGATAACCAATCAGAAGAGAGAACGCTACAAACCGGCACCTGTCTCACTGCCGGTGCATGCGCAGAGCAACAGATGGGTGAATGTGTATGCGCCTACAATGCGGAGCAGGTAAAAATCCTTCCCAATGTCTGTTTTGATGGTTTTTATCATGTTTTATCACACTTATGGATCTGAGATGATGCTACATAACTCGCTGCTGGAAGACCGCAGTGCATTAATGTGGTGACGTAGGGACGAGCGAGGGGACTGCTAACTGCAGTAACTGACAGGAAGTTATAGCTAAAAAAACATTTCACTTACTGAACTTTTTAAATTGTGTCTAAAGTTGAACAGTGTGCCAAGCTTGGTGCTACATTTAGTCAACAACTCTCTCGCTAAAAAAGTTTTTTCCTTTTTTTAGGTTTTTAAAAGGTTCTGTGCTTAAACAACATGGTTTTGAACACAGTATGAAAAAAGGAGCTAAAACGCTCTAGTATGCAGCCAGGCTTGGTGAAAACATTGTCATAGATACGTCCAATAAAAGGGCTGATCACTGTAATAGTGCAGCAAAGATAAACTATGCAGACACAGCTTGCTAATCTGTGTTTTATGTACTCTTATTGCAATAGGATTGCAATTGTCGTACACATGACGTCACTGTTTTTAGTGTCTACTTTTTACATTACATTCTTACCATAAACTGTACAAGAGCTTCTGTGTGTACTTGTTGTGCATATCGATAAACCATGCATCTTGTCATTGCTATTCATTTTCATTGGGTATTAGTATTTTTATATATATTTTTTAAATATTTTTTACTTTCTGACGTCACTTTTTAAAACAAAATCTTTGTATTAAGTTTTCAGTATTACAAAGTACAAAGTTGTTCATTTGTTACAGACGGGTTGTACGAAAAGAATAAATAAAAAACAACTTATGCCACAAAACAACAACAATAAAAGAAAGATCAAAATACCCAAAAAGAATCCCTCCCAAGTCACTGCCAGTGAGCTCATGTCAGAATCAGCCTGTCACAATAGTTTTAGGGGCCAAAATGCACATTTGGTCTATTTGTTTATTGTTTATTTTGAAAAATTACACACACTTCCGTTTGATTGACACATGTGGGTGTGGTTTAATCTATATACCTGGGCACTCGTGGCGGGTGGGAGTTAGGAGACAAAGGGGGTTAGTGGCGCACCTGATTATATTTTCTGTTTACCGTCAAACAATCGTCAATTACAACAGTTTATCTTTTCTTTATTTGTCTTCAATACCCTCGTCATGTTTTCATTCATCAGTTGTCATTCTGCTTCATTTATTAAACATTCAAACTATACTCATCACCGGACTTGGAAATTGATTGACGCGTATCTGCCTGGAGCCACTGAAGCCTCTTAGTGGCCTTTATTGGAAAGCTGTCGCTATAATAGTAATCAACGATAATAGAATGGGAAGACTGTAACTCCACTTAACTTAGCTTGATTATCAATAATTTACAAAGCCTGGAATGAGTTTAAAAATATTTCTGATACCTTGCATTTGAATGTTGAAGCGAGTACCTGATTTTTTTTTCAAGCTTAAGGCAGGACATAACATCCCTCAGCCATGGTGTATGAGTGGGCGCTTTTCCTGTGCCTGGATTTGCAAAGCACTTTGGTCGACTGGTTGTTCATGAATGTAGTTTAATACAGTATACTTGATTGAATTTTGCTTAATTTGGAGTTAGACTTAGTAAGGAGACCAATTCCTTCTATTGCTGTATTCATGACTGTCACATGGCGTTGACGTTCTGTGAATATTAACTCTGCTGGTGTGTCATATCATAATAAACATTATATTTACAGTATTATGACTCTTGTGTTGACGTAGTTGTACATCAGGATTACCTGACCCTTCAGAGAAACTCAAAATCATCTAGTAACTGACCGACCATGAAAGGAAATCGCTGGTCCAGTCGCCCAAATACAAACTGTTGGCTAAGGGCACAAACCAAACGTGTTATGGTTAAAGAGGTTGGACCCAAGTGCAGACAGAGACAGGAGTAGGATTGATGAAAAAGGTTTATTTAGGTAGACCAGTAATCAAATCAAATCAAATCAGTTTTATTTGTATAGCCCAAAATCACAAATACATTTGTCTCGGTGGGCTTTACATTTCATACAATATGATATATGATACAATATGAGACGGGGGAATGGCAGTGGAATGAGGAAGCCAGGGTGAGAGTGAGACAGGCAGGCTAGAATGAATGATCCGGGTAACTGCAGGCAGAGAAAAACAAAGTTAGCATATGGACAAACATCTACAGGAGACGAGCGAGAGAAATAAAAAGTAGGTGGGTTGATTGTAGATGCAGACCAGGTGTGACCAGAGACAGACAGGGAGAGTGGCAGACACAGGAGGAGAAACACACAGCACATCTGTGGCCATAACAAAACGTTTTCCAATCTTCCATTTGTCCACTGCACATGCTCAGTAGCCTGACTCATAGTCCCTTTGAGTTGTCACAAACTTTTGGAAAAATAAAACTTTAATTTAACTTTATTTCCAGTTATTACTGAGGCTTTCAGTTTTACAGGTCTGCGTCTCTTTAATAAAGTAGGTCAATAGGGGAAATTGTTTTGGGGATATTTAAGTTACAGTAACAAGAATAACCACTACAGTACTTGAGTACATCTACATTTACTCAAGTACTTCTTCTTCCTCTCATCTTCATGTTCTTTAGTAAGAGATTCAACACAACAGCCAGGAAAGTAAAGTCCAGTTTCTGCAAAAGATAATAAAATAATATAAGATAAGATCAGCTTTATTGTCCGAGTGACAGTAACTCGTCTTAGACAGGGCAGGCTTGGATCAAATCACATAAAAGAGAGAAGGCAGTGCAAAAATATTGACAACAAAAAATGCAAAACAATACAAAAATAGTGAATGGAATGTAAAGAGAAAATATGTTGCTAATGTCTGACTCTTTAGTGTGGGAATGGCGGTGGGGATCATTTTAATATGTCTTTATGTGCCAAATGGACTTTGTAACATCAATAAACTCCTGCTGTCTCTCTGTGTAAAAGCCTAAAGCCCTCTCTCTGATTGGTTAGTTTTCTCATCCACCTGGATGCAGGATTTTGATTGGCTCAAACAGCTGTAAGTTCCCTGTCAACAGATAAGGTGAAAGTAGAGGAGCGGAGGTAAACACATGGAAAAAGACGGATAGTTCGACGGAGAGATTTTTCTAATTTCCAGATTCAACATGTTTGTCGTCCAGCTGATGTTTTTCGTTCTTCTCTTCCAGTTGACGAGTTCAGGTAACAAACTCTTTCTATCTGTCACAATGTTGAACTGAAGTACCAGTTAAGGTGTCAGTGCATTGTGTATGACTGAACACTATCTGTACACAGTGATTGTAATTTTTTATGATTATTGATTCTGACGATTATAACTGAAGAACCAGCTCAAGTTGTCAGTTCATTGGTTAATAGTGTCACCATTCTCAATATCAGCGATTCAAATAGATTTTTTATTTAAAGGTCAAGATTAGATTTGATTCTCGATCTTTTTCTTATCAGACAGATGGTCGGCCATTTTAGACTAATCATAGTTTAAAGCACTGTTTTAATTGCTCTGGGAACGATTTAGCAAGTTGTATTCCTTTTAATAGTGATCAGAGGTGGGCAGAGTAGCCAAAACATTTACTCAAGTAAAAGTAAGTTACTTTAAGATTATAATTACTCAAGTAGAAGTAAAAGTACTCATAAAAAGTATTACTCGAGTAAGAGTAAAAAAGTATGCAGTGAAAAGACTACTCAAGTACTCAAGAGTACAAGTAGGCCTACTGAATTACTCCGGATTTATTTTTGAAATATACAGAGCAACACAAACAGTACAGAATAGACACGAACATAATATAAAACAGCAATGTTCAAATAAAGATATGTTAAATAACATCATTTTAAATAAAACAATAAATAAGGTATTTAAAAATCAAATGAATAACCCTTGAACTCAAACAATAATAAATTAATTATCTGCCAAATTAAATACATCACCCTTCAAATAAAATGATAATAAATTAGGCTTGTCCAAAATTATATTAATTAAAACCAAAACACTTATAACACTGTTGCAATTGTTTTGCACATACACATTTTAAAACAAATTCCTACAATATGTCACTGGCCCTGAGAAAATTATCTAGGTTGTGTTTAGCCCCAAAAATATAAAACACAAAATTAAACTTCGTTACACATCAAAACCTGCTGGCACACTCACTTAACGTATGAAACTACAGAGTGGCTGAACAAAGAGACCACTCTCAGACTCTCCCACAGCCAGACTGGGGCATGCGAAGTGAGTACAGGGAGAACAGGACATGTGTCAAAGAAGAACAGTGTCTCTGTAATTGCGAGTGTGTGGGAGTCTGTGTCACTGTGATTGTGAGTGTGTGATTGTTATTTTGTGAGTTAGTGTGATTGAGAGCTTGTGAGTTTGTATTTGAGGCCAGGGGTGTGGCTATTGCTCCTCGGAATCAGCGGTTTCTTCCATTTTCTCGACTCACCCAGATAGTCGGTAAAATATGCGTTTAACCTACATGCCACGGACACGGACACAACATTGGTGCGGAACCGCAGCCTTTATAAAAAAAGTCTGCGGACATTGTTGAGCCCATGGTTGAGCCCTATGACAACATGACAACACTTGTCATGTGACTGAAGTGGCTGCATTTGATTGGCAAGCTTTTGTAATGTGGTTTTTATTGGTTGAAATAGTCACTGTTATGCCCCGGTCTAGGGGAACCCAGAGGCATAACACAAATGCTACAATCCCACTCCCCGATCCCCAAACCACCACACAACAACGTTTCTAAAGTAAGATAAATGGTAATTTATTTTGAACTGAGCAAAAATGAAACAGATACCGCAATAATCTTCAGGGTGAGTTAACGCCAAAACAACCTAACTGGAAACAAAAACACGGGCAAACCCTAACCTAAACATTAACAAAATCAAGAGACAAACTCTGCAAAATAAACAGCAACTCACCCCTACCGGACACAACTGAACAATAATTAACACATGACACAAATCATAAAGGTGGTTCGGGAACCGCGAGTGCTGCTGCTGCCAACTAAGCCTCCCGCTGCGTAAATCTGGCGGAGCCTTATACTGCCCGGAGGTTGATAGCGGGCCAATCACCACCTTCCGCCACTTAGGAGGCAATCACCTGCCGCTGTGAAGAAAAGCTCACTCACACACCCACACACACACACACACACACACACAGCAAAGGGAAAACAGCGAAACGCATAACATACAATAGCCTACACGGCCAGGGCCGTAACACCCCCTTTCCTAAAAATCGAACATTTCCCCCCAAAAATGTTCGATTCACCAGATCCGAGACAACGCGTCCGCCATAACGTTGTCCTTACCCTTTTTGTGATGTATAGTTAGATTGAAGTCCTGCACCAGCAAGGACCACCGCATCAGCCTCTGGTTAGTATTCCTCATTTGTGCCAGGAAAACTAGCGGGTTGTGGTCTGTCTGGACCTCGACGGGCAACGAGCTGGACCCTACATACACCTCGAAGTGTTGGAGGGCAAACAGTAGTGACAGGGCCTCTTTCTCAATAGTACTGTACTGAAGTTGGTGCTTTGTGAATTTTTTAGAAAAATAACAGACTGGGTGATCGATACCGCAGCCGTCCTCCTGTACCAGCACTGCCCCAGCACCACTGGCACTGGCATCCACCTCCATCTTAAAAGGTCGCGCAAAATCCGGCGCCGCAAGGACAGGTGCGCTGCAGAGAAGAGCCTTGGCACACTCAAACGCGCTCTGGCATGCCGGCGACCACATAAATGCCTTGGTGACACTAGTTAGACTGGTGAGGGGGACAACAACATCCGCAAAGTTTCTGCAGAACCCCCTGTAATAGCCTGCCATTCCCAGGAAACGGCGAAGCTCACGTCTAGTTTTGGGCACGGGGAACTCGAGAATAGCCTGTATTTTTGCGGTGAGCGCGCGCACCTGCCCCTGCCCCACCTCCTTCCCCAAATATGTGACTGTGGCCTGGCCAAAGTCACATTTCGCGAGATTTAGTGTGAGTGATGCTTTCTTTAATCTAGCGAAGATCTCGCTCAGCGTCCCAACGTGCTCAGCCCAAGTGCTCGTATACGCCACAATATCATCCAAGTACACTTCACAATTGCTTACACCAGACAGCACGATATGCATTAAGCGCTGGAAGGTCGCGGGTGCGTTCCTGAGACCAAAGGGCATGACGGTATACTGAAGAAAATTGTCGGGGGTGACGAAAGCGGAGATGTCAGACGCACGAGGAGTTAAAGGAACTTGCCAATAACCCTTTAACAGATCAAGTTTTGTAACAAATTTAGCAGAACCAACACGATCAACACAATCTTCCATTCGGGGAAGAGGATACGAATCCGCCTTAGTGACCCCGTTAACCTTGCGGAAATCCGTGCAAAAACGCGGTGATTTGTCTGCCTTGGGTACAAGGAGACAGGGTGAACTCCACGGACTAGAACTCGGGACGGCTAACCCATTCTCCAACAGATAATCAACCTCCTTCTGGAACAGTGCCCGTTTAGCGGGGTTCACCCGGTACGCGTGCTGCTTAATTGGGTAGTGATCGCCAATATCAACATCGTGCGAGAGAACGGTGGTACGGGATGGGACGTCTGCAAAAAGACAGAGATTGGTTTCAATTAACTGAATGAGATCATCCTGGGCCGAATTATCCAAATGACGCATGTGAGCTTTCAGATTTTCAAGGACCTCTGAGTTTCGTAGGCGAGAGGGATGTTCAGTCCGGTTAACCTGCAACCCATCACTCTCAGGACAGTATTGAGACGGCGACACCTGCGTAGCCGTAGCCACAGCGGAGGGCACAGCGGAGAGCGCACCAGGGAACGAAGAGACTACGGCACCTCCACGGGCAAAATAGGGCTTAATCATGTTTATGTGACACACACGAGACTTCCTCCGACGATCCGGGGTGCGAACGACATAATCAGTATCACTTAATTTAGTTTCGATTTCATACGGACCACAGAACTTTGCCTGAAGGGCAGAACCAGGGACTGGCAACAATGTTAACACTTTATCACCAACCTCGAAACTTCTCCGCACCGTCTTTTTGTCATATCTTTTTTTCATTTTATCCTGAGACACAGAAAGGGCGCTGCGCGCGGCCTCACGGGCTTTATGTAACCGCTCCCTAAAAGAGCTCACATAGTCAAGCACATTTTCGCTCGAACTCGCAACATCAGACAGGTATTTTTCTTTCAGCAGCCGCAGAGGACCACGCACGGTGTGACCGAACACCAGCTCGGCGGGGCTGAAACCTGTCGATTCCTGCACGCTCTCACGCGCAGCCAAGAGTAGGAAAGGCAACCCCTCATCCCACTCTTTACCGGACTCGAGACAAAATTTACGCATCATCGCTTTTAATGTCTGGTGAAAACGTTCGAGGGCACCTTGAGACTGTGGATGGTATGCACTGGATTTCCCGTGTTTTATGGCCAACGAAGACATCACTTGAGCGAACAATTTAGACATGAAATTTGAGCCCTGGTCTGTTTGAATAGATTTCGGCAGGCCGAACGTGGAAAAAAAATTAACCAGAGCTTTCACCACGGCTTTTGCTTTGAGTGTGCGCAAAGGAATGGCCTCAGGGTAGCGGGTCGCCGCGCACATCAACGTCAGAAGATACTGGTGGCCAGACTTCGTTTTAGGAAGTGGACCAACACAGTCTAAGATCATGTGTTCGAAAGGCTCTCCGATGGCCGGAATTGGCTGCAGCGGAGCAGGAGGAATAACCTGATTTGGTTTTCCACCAACCTGACAGATATGGCACGAGCGACAAAATTTGGTCACGTCGGATTTCAAGCCCGGCCAAAAGAAGTACCGCAGGATAAGATGGTAAGTCTTTTTAATACCTAAATGACCAGCAAAGCTGTCATGTGCCAGACTGAGTACTTGAGGGCGAAATTTTTGAGGCACGACGACTTGTTGAAACGAATTCCAACCTAGATCACCAGCTGAGGGTGGATACCACTTACGCATTAACACACCGTTGTTAATGCTGTACACACAGGGATTCCCAACCCTGGGGTTGGCGGCAGTGGAGAGGCACGTAACCAGAGTCTGATCGGCCTGCTGGGCCTGGATAAACTCAGTTCTGTCGACTTCAAAAGAGAGCTTAGCGTTAGAGGGTAACAGGTTAACTGGCACACATTTCCCAGGTTTAACACAGGGCAATTCATTTTCCACAGAATCATTTTCAGCACACAGAAAAGAGTCAGATAAATCAACACCATCGAACTTACGCGTCTGCGCGCGTGTCACAGCACAGGCAGGGAACACAGAGGACATGTTGGCAGCAGCAGGACCAGCAATACTAGGCTCAGCGATGGGGTTTTCAACCACCTCGGGAGTTGCAAAAACTTTCCCCCCTGCGAGATCATTCCCGAGAATCAGAGCCACACCGCGCGCAGGGAAATTAGCACGTATCCCAATTTTCACCGGACCCGAGACGAGCGGAGAACGCAAGAACACAGTGTGCAGCGGTACTCGAAGTATACTCATTTTTACGCCCCACACAAGGACATCCGAACCACAGGACGATTTATCTGAGAACGGTAACACATTATCTAACAGGAGCGACTGTGTGGCTCCCGTGTCACGCAGTATAGTGATGGGCACCTGATCCTCCTCCTTCCCCGTCAGTGAGACTAAACCTTTTAGGATAAAAGGCCGGTAACTGTCAGCCACGCAGTCGTTTTCACTCTCGTCTACGCCGACCGGTGCCAGAGAAGGGACTGGCTGAACAAAACCTACACTTTTGGGGTTGCGCGCACTCTGCTCTTTTCGACCGAGAACAGGACAGTGAGATATAAGATGGCCCGTCTCACGGCAGTAATAACATTCTGGCCTGCCAGGAGACATCAGGTTAGCGGGAGATCTGGGAGGTGACGCTTTATAATTTTTCACAGAATTTGACGACACCGGTTGCTCACGGCGCGCAGTGGGAAAAATAACCCGGTGCGTCAAAACAAACTCATCGGCGAGCACGGCCGCTTTTGACATCGACTCTACCTTCTGCTCATTTAAATAGACAACAATGTTTTCTGGGAGGCACGTTTTGAACTCCTCCACCAGGAGTAATTCGCGGAGCTGAGCAAAATTTGCAACTTTACATGCGGCCAACCATTTATCAAAGAGAATTGTTTTCTCACGGGCGAACTCCACATGAGTTTGCTTGGCAGCTTTCTCACATCCTCTAAATTTCTGTCGGTATGCTTCAGGGACCAATTCGTACGCTCTTAATACAGTGGTCTTAACAATATGATAATTCAGACTTTCTTCTATGGACAGACTATTGCAAACCTCCTGTGCTTTTCCTATCAATTTACACTGTAGCAACAGGCACCACACTTCCATCGGCCACCCCAACGTTGCTGCGATGCGTTCAAAAGCCTTAAAATATGAGTCAACATCATCTTCTCTAAATGGTGGGACTAAGCGAATTTGCCTGCTAACATCGAACCGCTCAGGTGGAGCAGCATAAGGGAGCGTACTCACGGGGGTGGACGTGCCGGGAGACCTCTCAACCTCCATAGCCCGTATGCGTAAACGCATGAGCTCGCACTCCTTTGTCTTTGTCTGCAGCTCCACCTCTCTTAGGCGGAGCGCCAACTTGAGATCCTCCGTCTCAAGCCCAGCCTGTATCACCGGTATATGATCTGTGCCATACATCGGGGCGGCAGCAGCAGCCTCGGCCCCTAACACCGCCCCGTTGCTGAATGCTAGTGAGGCTATGGCAGCACCGGCTCCCATCTCCCCGACTAACACATCAGGTGCACCATCCGTTTCAGACTCTTTACCACCACCCCCTACCACAAGCTGCTCCACCAAAAGCTGTTTTAGCTCATCTTTTGTAGCCTTTCTTGGAATAGCTATGTCATGGAAACTGGCAATCAAAACTAGCTCTGCTTTTGTGCATCGCTCCAATTTATCCACCGTAGGCTCCAGCGCAAATCTGTCCATATCAAACGACATCTTGTGAGAAACTGCCAAACAAAAACAAGCGACGGATTACTGCTCTGCAAGCACAACAAAAAAAAATGTACTTTGCAAAGACCGGACGAGAGCCCCCAATTTATGTTATGCCCCGGTCTAGGGGAACCCAGAGGCATAACACAAATGCTACAATCCCACTCCCCGATCCCCAAACCACCACACAACAACGTTTCTAAAGTAAGATAAATGGTAATTTATTTTGAACTGAGCAAAAATGAAACAGATACCGCAATAATCTTCAGGGTGAGTTAACGCCAAAACAACCTAACTGGAAACAAAAACACGGGCAAACCCTAACCTAAACATTAACAAAATCAAGAGACAAACTCTGCAAAATAAACAGCAACTCACCCCTACCGGACACAACTGAACAATAATTAACACATGACACAAATCATAAAGGTGGTTCGGGAACCGCGAGTGCTGCTGCTGCCAACTAAGCCTCCCGCTGCGTAAATCTGGCGGAGCCTTATACTGCCCGGAGGTTGATAGCGGGCCAATCACCACCTTCCGCCACTTAGGAGGCAATCACCTGCCGCTGTGAAGAAAAGCTCACTCACACACCCACACACACACACACACACACACACAGCAAAGGGAAAACAGCGAAACGCATAACATACAATAGCCTACACGGCCAGGGCCGTAACAGTCACGTGATAGAGATGTTGGCTGAAGACGTCCCCGGGGAGAGAAATCATGAGAGAAATAGCCCTCGCATGTAATAAATAAAATATATAAAAAAATAAGGTAACGACCGTCACGTAGCCAAATGGAACGGCGTAAAAGTACCGTTCTTTCTTCAAATATTTACTCAAGTAAAAGTATGTTGCAATAAAACTACTCCTAAAATTACAATTTAATCAAAAAGTTACTCAAGTATTTATAACGGAGTAAATGTAGCACGTTACGACCCACCTCTGATAGTGATTGTACTACACTAAGGCCTGATTGTCACATTTAAATAATTTATTAACAATATAAATGAAACAATACGTTGTTTCATCAGTCAATTGTAAGCAAAATGGAAACCAAATAAGATAAGTCATAGAGAGAACCTGCCATCTGGTGACGAAAGTATGATTGTCCAGTACTACAACATTCTCTGTGTGAACGTGAACCTGGGCTAAATCGTTGTAAAGCTTTTTGTGTTTCATTTTTTTTTCATCTAGAACCCAAGTTACTTGCAAACATTGTTTCCTCTTCTCACTAGTTGACCGTGATGTTAATGTTAATAGATTGATGCAAAGAAAACTATCAAAACAACCTCTAATGTCTCTCTTGTCCCCTGTCAGGCTCAGGAGGGCATTCTGTGTGGTTGATGTCCTCCTACATCTCAGGGAAAACACAATTCCCAGAGTTCTCTGCGATCATTATGCTGGATGACATCCAGGTGGGTTACTATGACTCAGAGATCGACCGGGTCATGAGAGTGGGACATGACGGCTTGAAGACGGTGGACATGGACCTGGGTCAGGAGTTGGTGAATATATTGACCGACATCTTCCCCAGTATGAGGAGGAGGCTCTCGCTGTTCAGAAACCATTTCAACTTGACATCAGGGGGAGTCCATGTCCAGCAAAGGCTGGCAGGCTGTGAAGTGTTGGAGAATGGGGAGCCATCGCTCATAATGTTCAGGGACAGTTCTAACGGGGTGGACACCAACAGTCTGATGACCAACATGACTCACCACACCTACTTTGGCATTGACAGCTTGGTTCTCCAGTGGGGAAGCCTTAAAATTTTTGGCAACCAGATGATGTACTCCAACATCTACGTTCCCTTCTGTCTCCGGAGGCTCAAAAACCTCCTGGAGCGCGAGAAGCATTTGGTGATGCGTCGGGTCCGTCCTCGAGTCCGCTTCCTAACCAAACAGGTGTTGGGAGGGGCTCAGGTCACCTGCATGGCCACAGACTTCTACCCTCGCCACATCAACCTGACGCTGCTGAGAGACGGCCGGCCGGTGGACCAGGAAGAGCTGACCGGAGGCTCGGTGCTGCCCAACGGAAACGGACTCTACCAGGTACAGTGGAGGACACAGTCCTCAGCCCCAGTGGTATTTGCTTATAATCACATACCTTACTGACATGGGCAGTTCAAGAGGGGTGTACTACGAAGCGAGATTAAGAGCTGAGCGAGGTCTGTTGACTCCAAAGCCAGAGTTTTCAGTAACATGAAAGGTGGCTCTCTTTTTACCTAGTTAGATCACCGTGGTAACAGAGGCTGCACGGCTAACCTGCTCAGACCAGTTTTTGTTCCAGAGTTTGAGCTTAAATCTGTCTCTTAGAGCGCTGCCTATTGAGGAAACTAGGCTACACATTTGGAAATCCCGCGGACCTGACAATATTGTCTGAGCGATAGATTCTCACATGCCTACAGTTATTGATGCAGAAAATGTAAAGTAGCCTAGACCTACTGTATGCAGTGCCACTCTATGCTCTCTCCTCAAATGATTTTGCCTGACAATTTACACACACTGGGTGTTAATGAAGCGTTATATAAAATCACAGGTTGCAACATTATTTCACTGTAGGCTTCTTTCTTTTCATCAGTAGCGTATGACGTTTGCCATATGAAAGGAGCTATAGCCTACAATCCTTGAGTTTCTCTTTATGAATAAACTGTTTGTGTAAAGTTAGCGGCACAAGATCAGTCCATTTTGTGCTGAAGCAGAGTCAAATGACGCATCCAACGCCCCCTTTCATGGGGACGCGCACAGAGCCTTAAACTGAAACCCCAGTTTAACATAGGAAATTGATAACCGCCTTCGTGATACCATTCCGCTCTGAGCGAGGGCTAGATTATGTTGAACCAGCTCTGGAAAATAGTGCCAGGCTCTGTTGAGTATACCCCTCAGGTTTTCCTTCCAGAATTTTCTTTTTTGTAATTAGTGTTTTATTGAGTTTTTATACACCACTGTTACATTGTAATCAAAATTGTAGTCAACATTACAATTGACATCTTACCATTTATCCTTTATCCCAGGGGTGTCCAAAATAATCTTTAAGTTCAGTACTAAAGTACATTTCCTTTGTTTCTGTCCACCACTGACCAGGTGAGGAAGACTCTGACGGTTGGTGACGAGGAGCTAAAGAACAAACACAGCTTCACCTGTACAGCTTCTCACCTGAGCCTGGACAACAGGCTGGAGGTGAGCTGGACGGCCCAGTTCTCCCGCTCACACAGGATCAGCATCATCTCTGCTCCGCTCGGCCTGGTGGTCGCTAGCTTCCTGCTAATGCTGCTACTGTGGTACAGGAAGAGACACAGGGAGAGGTCAGAGGGCGTTGGTATGGAAACAACAGAGAGCAGTCAGGAGTCAGTGGCAGAGCCAATGATTAGCTCCGACCCCGTTAACCAAAGTATGGAAACAACAGGGAGCAGTAAGGAGAGGCTGACTACCAATGAAGAAACTGATTGATTTGTTAATTAATTGATTGATTGATTTTTTTTTCAGGAGCCCCTGATTGAAGAGCCAGGCTAGAAATCTTGTGTTATCCTGGACTCAAATCAAAATGTAAACAGTCAAATCAAACTTTACTCAGTAAATGAGAGGTGCGACCGAGGTAAGGGCAGCACTGCGAACAAATATTGTGTTTTAATGCCTGTGTGCCTGATTGTATGAATCCTAAATGCACTAATGCTAATGAAGATGTTAATGACAAGACTTAAGAGTCTATGTTTAATAATGCACTTTCTCAGTTGGCTAGGTAGCCTCTGTGCTAACTTAATTTGCTGTTCTTTTGTAGTGTGCTTCGTGTTAGCTGCCTAGCGAGCTAACTGTATGACTGACCAGTGTACAGCTCTGGAAAAAATTGGAAGATTGAGTAAAAATCCAGACTGGTGTATTGTTTATGTGTGACATTAAACGGAGTCATAACCAGTTGAACACGCCTCTTGCTCATCTTTCTTCACAACACACTGGAGAGGTTTGAACCAGACAGACAGTAAAGTTTAGTTGATCATGTTAACAGTTACACCAGCTATCAGGCATTTTTTTTACTCAAAGGTCAGCAATTCTGGAAAATATATGTTGACAAATCACTTTTTGTCAAAATCAGTCAATATCTCCTCATGATCTGCTACAGCCTACCTGTCTGTACTGTGTGCGCGCTGGGAAAAAAAACAAGTGTTAACTTAAGAAACAGCCTAGGCTCTGTAAACTGGTATTTAACAAAGGGAATGTAAACAAAGTGGGTTTTTCCCACTGATATGGACAAAAAGTGATCTGTCAACAAACATTCTCAAGAATCGCCTAATAACTGAAATCTCCTAATTGTCCATTCTCAGATCAGAGGAGGATGTGGACCAGGCAGCAGACCAGCAGAAGCTTCTCAGAGGTTCAGAGAATAAAACTAAAACTCCCATGTGAGGGGATTGGATAGAGACAGTCTATTACTCTCACACATTCAAGGTTCATGTGAAAGTGCTATTTTTCCTCGTACTGGGCAACTATTTACTAATCGACTATATGAAAAAGCTGACCGGGTTTGACCCACACTGGGTCTTCATCAGGGCTCCACTCCTAGGATGGGCCACCAGCTTATGAACTTTGAACTTTTATTGTGGAGTATTTGAGTATTTCAACACAATAACTTTAATTGAACTCTTACTATTTTACATACTGCAGAACCTCTAACTGAATGTGAAATAATAGTCATAAAGTTGACAGTAACATGAAGCAGCAGCAAGCACAGGCGCATTGTCAAAACACTGTGAACTGGCAAGAAAAGCAGAAAGACAAGACGGTGTACTCCTGTCTGTCTCTCTGTGTAATAGCCTGAATCCTCTCTCTGATTGGTTAGTTTTCTTATCCACCTTAATGCAGGACTCCAACAGCTCAATGTATCATGTCAACAAAGAGAGAGTGAAAGTCAAGGAGTGAAAAACAAGAAAGACGGATAGTTCGACGGATAGATAGATTTTCGAATAGTCCGATCAACATGTTTGTCGTCCAGCTGATGTTTTTCGTTATTTTCTTCCAGTTGACGAGTTCAGGTAACAAACTCTTTCTGTCTGTCACAATGTTTACCACTGTCTGTAGTCTGTACTCAGTGATTATCATTTATTATGATTATTGATTCTGAACATTAGAGCTCAGGCACCAGCTTAAAGGCATACTAGGTGATTCTGGAAAATGTTTGTAGACAAATCACTTTGTCAAAATCAGTGAATACCTCCTCACAATCTGCTATCTCATACTGTGTGTTCTGAAAAAAGAATCTGTGCATATACACAGCCTAGTGTGCGATATGCGAATACACAGCATAGGCTTTGTAAACTGGTATGTAAACAAAGGGAAGGTTTACAAAGCAGACTTTGTTTACACTAGATTGTTTAGTGAAGACATCTGAGTTTTCAGGCAAGGCAACTTTATTTGAATAGCACATTCTACACACAGACAACTCAAAAGTGCTACAATAAAGAATGCAAGAATTCTTCAGATCTTTGGGTTCAAGATCATTCTAGAACCCAAATTACCTGCAAACATTCTTTCTTCTTCTAACTGTTTAAGCCAGTGTGTCCGCTAGATAAAATTGGTGCCGGTCATATGACCCACACGGTTTCATTTAACCGGTCAAATGGGAAAAATTCAGGTAAAATATTGATAAGCAGTCTATACAGAATATCAATATTAGGTTTATAGCTTATTTATATTGAAATGTGGACTACTTGCAACAGGCAGAGGGGGGCCTAAACAATGAAAGCAAAGCAAATAACATTTAAAATGCGGATCTGACATAGGCATAATCTTTTTCCATTTGCAAGGCAGAAGAAATAAAACAATAGCCTATTTAGTTTTTGCAAACAAACTATATATGAACAATATGTTGACTCAACACCGATTTACGACTCATATCGGACTCGAGTCTAGTCTCAAAATAATTTTATTATAATTTTTTTTTAAATTGGATATAGGAGTCGCGACCGGGTATGCGAGTGCACGTGCTGGGGCACATTGCGGGAGCTGCAAAAAAGTCGCAGTAAATCGATTTTTCCATTCATGCCTTATCAGAGTCAGTCATATTCATTGAAAATACAAGCTTTTTTGTTTGGTAGGGTGTTACCCCTGTAGTTGGCACACACTCTCTGGTCCCATTTTGAACATGGGAACCACCACCCCGGTCTGCCACTCCTTAACCACTGTTCCATCCAAGTCAGCCCTGCATTCCTTAAAGTCTTTATAGAGTAATGTTGTTGGGACAGTTCCGCCTAGGCACAATATTGGCTACGCCCCTGGTTTGTTTTCAAGGAGTGTTTAGAATTCATACCAATGATTTCATTCAAGCTCCCATATTATGCAAAATGCACTATTTCAATGTTTTTGAACATAATTATGGGTCCACGGTGTGCCAAAGAGACTGCCAAAGTATATAAAATAAAGAAAACTCTCCTTTTCTCACTCTCCCCATTTCTGAAACCCTCCACCCCTCCCCCCAATAAACTCCAGTCAGAATTCTCCCCGTTTCTGACGTCAAAAACGGGAAAGCCACCTCTCCCCACATTAGTAATCAGAAACTTCCACTGTGCAGCTCACCCCCTATTTCTTATTGGTCCACGGCCCGAGATCCTCTGGAAAAATATTCCTTCACCGCCATGTTGTTTGCTTGTCGCTAAGCGACAAGATGCCTGTAGTACAGCAAAGCATGCTGATTGTTGCATAAACCAACACAGAATGCTTTTGCTCACAATCCACTAATTTACCTTAACCACAGCAGTATATTAAAGCCTCGTTTTTAATTACACAACGGATAGGAAGCTACTTGTGCTTTTTTTCAAACGCTGAAACAGAAAGAAATGTTTTTATTGGTATTTTTGCCTGACTGGTGTATAGCTATTAGCTTTGGGACAAGCATCCAGCTTCTGCTCATAATAACATATTTATATTCCCCACCGCAGTCTGGCAATGCCTTGTTTTTAGCAAGACAAAGCATTGGAAGGTAATAGTGTAGAAGTCAAACTTTGAAGCTAATGTTTTCACTGATTTTAGTGATATTTTTAGCCGCTAGCTCCCGAGCTAGCTTCGCAGTAGCCACCATCTTTTGCTGCATTTTTATTGTGAACATGGGTTGCGTTCCGAATCGCATACTTTCTACTATATAGTATGTAGAAAAAAGATTTAGGATGTCCCGATTCTTGTGGCCAGATTTAGGATGGTTAGAAGTACCCGGATGTCTTACTTCATGCGGCCAAGATTGTTAGTGTTGAAAAGTGCATCCTATTTGGGCAATTCTGACCCACAATCCAGTGCGCACGTGAAGTGACGTCACATCGACGAAGCCTCCATATGAAAACAAACGGGGATGCGACGGATATAAAAGCAAGAGGCAAGATCAAGGCGCAATGTTATGATGAAATAAGAGAGTAAAGTATGTCCCAATAGTATGCCTACTGCATCCTAACTAGATTATTTTTATCGTCGGATGTAGTATGTAGAATAGAAAAAAGAAAGAGTATGAGATTCGGAACGCAACCATGCTGTTTCCATTAGCTTGTGGCTGTCAGTGCATCTGTATGAACATAGTCTTTCATGTAGACAAGGATCGGTCATGTCAAACTGTTCAAAGTGCGGCTGAGCTCCTCCGTTACTAGCACTAGACATGGTTCTTCTCAGGGTAAACCTAGCCGTAATAACAGGCACGGCAAAGACGTCATCATTGTTTACAAACAGACAGAGGGCGAGGCGTATGGCTTCGCTTCTGGACAGGGGCGGGGGGAGCTCATAGATGGTATATAAAACGAGGGGAGCTGCAGCTCAGTTTCAAAAATAGGCCATCCTGAGATTAGCTGAAAATCAGGGTATAGAGGCATACTACAATAAATGATCTGAACGTTTTTTTCAGCAAACAATTAAAGAAAAACGTATTAGGGACCTCTAAGACCATATAATATGGTGTATAATAGAACAGAAAAGTGTATAATATGAGACCTTTAAAGGAACCACAGTGTATGTCAAAATAGCTTCTAACATGATGGAAATAGCAAGGGGACATAACACTAAGTGCTCTGAGTTACTGATTAGTAGACCCCAGGTAAATGCTCTTGAAGTTACCAGGTGGGAAAAGAAGGAAGCATTCAGGCACATTGGCACAAAGACAAGGATAGTTTAAAACCCCTTTTATTAATTAGGGCATATCAGGTTAAAAATATATGGAGAGATGATTGATTGTTTTAATTTTCTGTTTAAGTTAGCTGTAAAGTGAAGACTACAGTTTTGTGTCAGAAATGTTTCTATCTAGAATCCAAATTACCTGCAGTGCAAACATATCCTTTTCTCACTATTTGATCACAATGTTATTTGGACTGAGACTAAAATAACTATCACAAACAACCTCTAATGTCTCCCTGCTTTGCCCCTCTCAGGCTCAGGAGGGCACTCTCTGTGGGCTTTGTCCAACTACATCTCGGGGAAAACCCAGTTCCAAGACTTCACTGCGATCTTGATGCTGGATGACATCCAGGTGGCTTACTATGACTCAGAGATCGACCGGGTCATGAGAGTGGGAGGAGACGGCAAGAAGGTTGAGAATCAGGATTGGGAGAAAGATCTGGGTCAGAGGTTGGAGAATGAGCTTCGCAGCGTGTTCCGCAGCATGAGAGGGAGGCTCTCGCTCTTCAGAAACCATTTTAACTTGACGTCGGGGGTCCACGTCCAGCAGAGGCTGACAGGCTGCGAACTGTTTAAGAATGGAGAGCCGGCGCTCATAATGTTCAGGGACAGTTCTAATGGTGTGGACACCAACAGTTGGATGTACAACATGACTCACCACACCTACGCTGGGATTGACAGCTTGGACATCCAGTGGGAACGCATTAAACAGTTGCCCTACCAGATGGTGTACACTGAGATCTATCTTCCATTTTGTGTCAAGACGCTCAAAAACTTCCTTGAGCGCGAGAAGCGTCTGGTGATGCGTCGGGTCCGTCCTCGAGTCCGCTTCCTAACCAAACAGGTGTTGGGAGGGGCTCAGGTCACCTGCATGGCCACAGACTTCTACCCTCGTCACATCAACCTGACGCTGCTGAGAGACGGCCGGCCGGTGGACCAGGAAGAGCTGACCGGAGGCTCGGTGCTGCCCAACGGAAACGGGCTCTACCAGGTACAGTGGAGGACACAGTCCTCAGCCCCAGTGCTTCAGTCAAAGAATAGAGACTCCTGTTGTGTTGAAATATTTTAAGTTCAGTACTAAACATCTTAGAGAAATATAATTTACTGAGTTTCGATAATTTCTGTAAATTCTCCTGTGTATGCTTAATGTACAAAGTACTACATGGCCTGGCGCCACCACCACTGCTAGAGTTTATTAGGTACAAACAGACTCAGATCACCAGAGCTGTTGCAAACAGGGACTGTGAGATTCCTTTCAGAAAAACTGCTTTTAGCCATAACACCCTTTCCGTTACCGGTACTGCATTATGGAACACACTACCTCCAACTATAAGGGCATGTCCCACACTGGCCTCTTTTAAGTGCAAAATAAAGACATGGCTTACTGATAACCAAATATGTAACCACATATAACACTGCACTGTATCGGCCCACTTTCTATTGAATTGTATTTCCTTTTTAACCAATACTTATGTTTGTCCTTGCTTTTTATAGAACCTTTTCATTTTATGTATTTATTGTATATCTTTTGTATTGCTTTTACTGTAACATCCACCTGCCTATGGACAACAGATGGAAATTAGCCCCTGGGCTACAATCTGGCACATTTACATGTTGGAATGACTATGTTTATCAATGTGCATTGTCCTGAAATAATTAAATAAATAAATAAATAAATAAAGTACATTTCCTTTGTTTCTGTCCACCACTGACCAGGTGAGGAAGACGCTGATGGTTGGTGACAAGGAGCTAAAGAACAAACCCAGCTTCACCTGTACAGCTTCTCACCTGAGCCTGGACAACAGGCTGGAGGTGAGCTGGACGGCCCAGTTCTCCCGCTCACACAGGATCAGCATCATCTCTGCTCCGCTCGGCCTGGTGGTCGCTAGCTTCCTGCTAATGCTGCTACTGTGGTACAGGAAGAGACACAGGGAGAGGTCAGAGGGCGTTAGTATGGAAACAACACAGAGCAGTCAGGAGTCAGTGGCAGAGCCAATGATTAGCTCCGACCCCGCTACCCAAAAAACTGCTAAATGAAAACTTGCAGACTTTCAGCTTCTGGTGTATCGTGGTCTGATATACTTGACTGCTCGATTCTTTCTTAATTCTTGCTAAAATGTTTTACGTGTTTTACAATAAACAGTATATAAAAGAAACCAATGAGAGCAATCAGGAGAGGCTGACTACCAAGGAAGGAAATAATTGATTGATTGATTGATTGATGAGAACAGTTCAGGCCTGAGCCGGTAAAGTGTTGGTTACCTGAAGAAGTCCTGAATGAAAACCTGCAGACCTTCAGCTTTGAACAATCACCAAACACTCAGACCCTCCCTGAGACTTTATATCTATGAATATACTTGTTTCGATTTCACCTAATATCATTTGGAGTGAGGCTTGTGTCATCTGAGTAATAACTAAGACTTTCATCAGTTTTATAAAGGAGGTCAATAGAGGAAATAATTTGATAGTTTAGTTACAGTAACATGAATAACCACTTATGTACAGGTGTAAATCTACATTAACTGAAGTACTGTAGTTGAGATTAGACAGTTTTACTTGATCTGGACAAATTAGATCCAGCTGGTACCATGTAGGTCAAGGTTAAGCTTACAGAAGATAACTCCCAGGACGGACCCCCCCCCAAATCAGGTTTTATTTTGAGCTTTTATTGGGGAATATTTTAAGCCAATAACATTTATTTAACTCTTACTATTTTGGATACTGCAGAAGCTCTCAACTAATGTGAAATAATAACAATAAAGTTGACTAACATGAAAGCAGAAGCTTGTTACCACACAACATGACTGTGACAAAGACAGGATATAATAGTGTCTCTGAAACGGAAAAGTTGTGGTTAACACTTCCTCTGCTAAGATGACTCAACGACATAAAATACACAGAGACAGTGCATAAACATTTACAAATCAAACTGCAAAATGCTAAACAATACAAAAAGAAGAGTGAATATGTTGGTAATGTGTGACTGCTTAGTGTGGGGATGAAATCATTTTAATGTCTTGATGTGCCAAATGGACTTTGTAACATCAATAAAAGCTGAGATCACTGCCTGTCTCTCTGTGTAAAACCCTCTCTCTGATTGGTTAGTTCTCTTATCCACCTGGATGCAGGATTGTGATTGGCTCCAACAGCTCTGTCAACAGAGAGAGTGAAAGTTAAGGAGTGAAACACAAGAAAGACGGATAGTTCGACGGATAGATAGATTTTCTAATATCCAGATCAACATGTTTGTCGTCCAGCTGATGTTTTTCGGTCTCCTCTTCCAGGTGACGAGTTCAGGTAACGAACTCTTTCTGTCTGTCACAATGTTTACAAACTACTGCTGTGATCAGCTGTTTCTATGCTTTTTTTAAATGGTCAGTTTGTTTTTAAAATAAACAATTGCACATCATTTCTCTTACATTATTTTATTACAAATATTCTATTTCAATTCTTTGAGATGTAGTTTACACATATTCTATAGTTTTATGTTCAGTCTGTGTTTCTTTTGTGCACAATCTGTCCACAACAAATTCCTTGTGTCATAGAACGAACCTATCCGTCAGGGTGTTTACCACTGACTGAACACAGCCTGTAAACACAGTGCCAGAAGGACAGCAGATATTACTGTCACGCATACTTCAGGATTATTCTTCTGTACATTGTGTTACTGCTACTAGTGAATTCATCAAAATGTGATTTCACACAAGTCCAGCTCAATGTGCTCTAGAAAAAAGCCTCTTGGGCCATAAACGTCCGACTTTACCTAATTTACAATAACTGATGCTGGAACGTCACCTCTCTTTGGGGGAAGGAGACAGAACTTGTGCAGGAGGTGAAGCGCTACGGATATAATGACCTTTTTTTTCTTCTTGCATGCTTTTAATATTCATTTAGTTATCCATGGTTTCTCAGCATATTTTGGTTTTACTATTTTCTTTACAGAGGACAATGTTTTTCATCCAGTCCTGCTACAATTTTCAGAAATGATTCATAGACTTAATTTGCACCGTGTATGACTGAGATCAGGTGGGACATATCTCCACGCACAGTCTCACCTCTAGAAATGTTCTCCTGGATAAGGGGCTGGACTAGGGCTGGGCGATATACTATAGACTCTTTGCTTCTCTGGAGTTACCCAGGGTGTGAGGCGCCGGTTGGGAGTGGGGATACTCACGAGCCCCCAGGGATGTTCTAGTTCTTAATATTATTGATCCTGAACCTTAGAACTGAAGTACCAGAAGAGTTTAAGATGTCAGTTCATGACTGACAGATGTGTGATCGTTTAATTTTTTTATTATTTGCTTAAGTTAGCTGTAAAGTGAAGACAACATTTTTTTGTGTCAGAAATGTTTCTATCTAGAACCCAAACTACCTGCAAACATTGTTTCCTTTTCTCACTATTTGACCATGTTAATTGGACTGAGGCTAAAAGAACTATCACAAACAACCTCAAATGTTTCCCTCTTGTCTTGTCCCCTCTCAGGCTCAGGAGGGCATTCTGTGTGGATGTTGTCCAACTGCGTCTCAGGGAAAACACAATTCCCAGAGTGCACTGTGGTCGGGATGCTGGATGACATCCAGCTGGGTTACTATGACTCAGAGAGCGACCAGTTGATGAGAGTGGGACCTGACGGCAAGAAGACGGTGCCACAGGTGACAGGTCTGGCTCAGACGCTGGCTCAGACGCTGGTGAATGTAATGCGCGACTCTTTCCCCAACATGAGGAAAAGGCTCTCGCTGTTCAGAAACCATTTCAACTTGACATCAGGGGGGATCCATGTCCAGCAAAGGATGGCAGGCTGCGAAGTGCTGGAGAATGGAGAGCCGGTGCACATCATGTACAGAGACAGTTCTAACGGGGTGGACACCAACAGTCTGATGTACAACATGACTCACTATACCTACGCTGGCATTGATAGAGTGGATCTTCAGTCGGAAAACATGAA
Organism: Ammodytes marinus; assembly: GCF_949987685.1. Taxonomy (NCBI): domain Eukaryota; kingdom Metazoa; phylum Chordata; class Actinopteri; order Uranoscopiformes; family Ammodytidae; genus Ammodytes; species Ammodytes marinus. The sequence continues at coordinate 2,570,524 of NC_137229.1, forward strand.
ACAGTTGCCCTTCCAGATGATGTTCTCCAACTTCTACCTTCCCTTCTGTGTCCAGCTGCTCAAATACCTCCTGGACAGTGAGAAGCACTTGGTGATGCGTCGGGTCAGTCCTCGAGTCCGCTTCCTAACCAAACAGGTGTTGGGAGGGGCTCAGGTCACCTGCATGGCCACAGACTTCTACCCTCGCCACATCAACCTGACGCTGCTGAGAGACGGCCGGCCGGTGGACCAGGAAGAGCTGACCGGAGGCTCGGTGCTGCCCAACGGAAACGGACTCTACCAGGTACAGTGGAGGACACAGTCCTCAGCCCCAGTGCTTAAAGGGATTGATCAGTGTTCATGAAGTGTGGTTGTATGAGGTATTTGAATGTACTGCATGCTTAGTTACCCCGGAATTCCACTGGCTGCGCGTACGTTATCCTACGGTTTTGCTCCGTGCTCCACGTCCGTCAACACCCACCGGCTCCGTTTTAAAAGCAGCACGGACAGCGCCGCCGGACTGCTGGAGTCGCAGGCCATGGAGTTCACGCAGCAATTAAAATTGATGGCCGATCGCGCTTGATAATATGATGTGAACATATGTGGTATTTACACAACAACAAACGCACAGAAGGTTATTGTTCCCATCCGAACGAGTAAAAGAACAGTGGGCATGCTCGTATGTGTCTCTGCTGATTGTTACCTGCAGTGAACATGGAGTGTCTTATTTTGAATATGAACCGGATGTTTTATTGTTTTGTTGGCATCTGTGTTCCTGTCCCTCTCGATGTGTTTTGTGCTAAATTGATGCAGCGAGCTCTGGCATTCAGCTTTTAAAAATACTCAAATGCATACAAAGTGATGTCCAGCGAACATTTGGCGAACGTTTGTTTATGTTTATTCTAACCGTGGCAATAGTTGATGCTTAGAGCGATACCCGAAACGTCAATCCACGACGAAGTCATACGTTTCCAAAAAAGCAGATACTCAGGTGAAGTAGTGATACTCCAAAAATGTACTTATGTTCAATACTCATAGTAAATTTCCTTCGTTTCTGTCCACCACTGACCAGGTGAGGAAGACGCTGATGGTTGGGGACAAAGAGCTAAAGAACAAACACAGCTTCACCTGTACAGCTTCTCACCTGAGCCTGGACAACAGGCTGGAGGTGAGCTGGACGGCCCAGTTCTCCCGCTCACACAGGATCAGCATCATCTCTGCTCCGCTTGGCCTGGTGGGCGCTAGCTTCCTGCTAATGCTGCTACTGTGGTACAGGAAGAGACACAGGGAGAGGTCAGAGGGCGTTGGTATGGAAACAACAGAGAGCAGTCAGGAGAGGCTGACTACCAATGAAGGAACTGATTGATTGGTTAATTGGTTAATTGATGTGAACAGTCCACCTGGGCAGGTAAAGTGTTTGTGATTTTGAGCACGTTTTAGCACCTTCAGCTTTGAACAATCACCAACACTTCTTCATGTAGGGTCATGTTCACACTGTCTTGATGCTGAATTGTGGTTTTTGACCTACTGTGAATCTGTTTTTTTTTTTACTGCTTACGACTCATTTCCAATTAGCCTGGTGAGACCAGCTTGGACTTTCTCTAATCTTGGTGGGGAGGAGCTGTCTGTTAGTGGAAGGCAGCCCCTGATTGGTTCATGTAGTCATCAATCTAGCCTTCAGTCAGACCGGACCCTCCCCACTGTCTGTCTGTTAGTGGAAGGCAGCCCCTGATTGGTTCATGTAGTCATCAATCTAGCCTCCAGTCAGACCGGACCCTCCCCACTGTCTGTCTGTTAGTGGAAGGCAGCCCCTGATTGGTTCATGGAGTCATCAATCTAGCCTTACTCATGCATTTATTTCCAGTAAAATGAACTACTGTAATGGCCTGTTTGAAAAAGAGGTTTTCGGCAACTCCAAATTATTCAGAACACCCGTGCCAGGGTCCTCACCAGAAGTTAAAATATGAGCATCTTACACCAGTTCTAAAGTCCTTACTCTGTCTCCCAGTCAACCAAATAATCTCTTGCATGTTTATTAATCACTCCATGGCTCTCGTCCTGAATATATTTCATAAAACCCTTGTCGAACGATGAGGTAAATTCGGACCGGCCTACTTGTTGTTCCTAGAGTTAGAACAAAACACTGTGAAGCAACATTTTGTTATTATGTCACTGCGAACAAATATTACTGCCTGTGTGCCTGATTGTATGAATCCTATATGCACTAATGTTAATGAAGATGTTTATGTGAGTCTATGTTTAATAATGCACTTTTCTCAGTGAGCTAGTTAGCCTCTGTGCTAACTTCATTTGCTGTTCTTTTGTAGTGTGCTTCGTGTTAGCTGCCTAGCAAACTAACTGTATGACTGACCAGTGTACAGCTCTGGAAAAAATTGAGAGACCACTCCAAATGTTCAGTGTCTCTCGTTTTACTATTTATAGGCATATGTTTGAGTAGAATGAACATTTTGGTTTTAAAATATAAGCTACTGACATTTCTACTAAATTCCAATACATTTTTTGTCATTAAGAGCATTTCCATTAAGTTATGTAGAGATGAAGATTGAGGAAATATCCAGACTGGTGTATTGTTTATGTGTGACATTAAACGGAGTCATAACCAGTTGAACTCGCCTCTTGCTCATCATTCTTCACAACACACTGGAGGGGTTTGAACCAGACAGACAGTAAAGTTCAGTAGATCATGTTAACATTTACACCCATGGGGCATTATTTTTTACTTAAAGGTGGAGTCAGCGATTATGAAAAATGTTTGTTGTCAAATCACTTTGTCAAAATCAGTGAATATCTCCTCATGATCCACTGCTTGTCTGTACTGTTCGCGCAGTGAAAAAAAAAATTAAGTGTAAAGAAACAGCCTAGGCTCTGTAAACTGGTATGTTAACAAAGGGAGTTAAGCCTCAGAAACAGACTGATAGTTTGACGGATACATTTTTCCTCATATCCAGATCAACATGTTTGTCGTCCAGCTGATGTTTTTTCGTTATTTTCTTCCTGGTGACGAGTTCAGGTAACAAACTCTTTCTACCTGTTCAATAGAAGTACCAGTTTAAGATGTCAGTTCATTGGTTAATAGTGGTGTCACCCTTCTCAAAATCTGCGATTCAGATAGATTATACATTTTAAGGTCGCGATATAATTTGATTTTCAATTTTTTTTTCTTTGAGCACGGATGGTTAGCCTTTAAATTTCGAAAGTTATTTATTTGTCATTGCTTCAGGGACGAGACAGCAAAGCATCTGTTCTTGTTGAAAAATCTAAATGGGAATTTAATTGTTCTGAGACTGCTTTGCCAGGCTGCTCTGCACCATTGATGGTGCCAGTGCGACGCCTAGTGGCGAAAAATGGATAGTGTATCTGGTGATGATACTGTTGTTAAAGGCCTACTTCACCGGTGGGAATATGAAGGTGTATTTAATTCTGAGATCCTATGTAGTATAAATGTGCAAAAAAATTAAATTGGTTCATCTTAGCCTGAGAAAAGGCAGAAAGAGTGTTTTATGGTCTCACCCTACATTTCTCTTACTGTGATGTCACAGGCTAGGATGAACCAATTTTCTTTGCACATTTATACTACATAGGATCTCAGAATTCAATACACCTTCATATTCCCACCGGTGAACTAGGCCTTTAACAAGTGGATGAGTTTAGTTCCCACACGTGTCAAACGCAGAGGTCAAACGTTGAAATACTGCTGTAGGGCTGTTCTATACATTTTGGATCCTTGGAGCAATACGTCCTTAAGTGTTCTTTTGGTTGTTGTATGCAGATATTATAATTAACACTTGTGAATATGTTGCAATAATATAATAGTTATTAAGATGTAATTTCATGTTAGCGTAGCTCATTCTTTATCCTCGTTTAAGTTATGCTAGTGCTATCTGCTTGTATAGACAGGCTAGTGTTTGTGTGTGTGAAAATGTGAAAGGAATATTGGGCTATTTAGTAATTATGCATATAGTGCATGAAGTGAACTCTTCAATAAAGCTCCATCTTAAGAAGATGTTAAACTAGCTGTATTCATTGCCTTGTTCGCTATCCTTCTACACATTGTTAGGACACAACTGCTAGGACAGAATAGCATATATAGAAAATCAGCTCAAAGGTGATTATGAATGATAAATAAACGGCACAATTAAATACATAGAAATGGGAAGTCAACAATCACTACCACTTGTTTTGGGAATGTCCTAAAATCTTCACTTTCTGGCAGAAGATCCATACAGAGCTAGAATCTGTATTTGAGACTAAAATTAATTTTAATTGGGACAAACTACTTTTTGGTTTACTTCACTCAATCTCTACAAATTATCAAACAAAATACCTATTTGGAATTCTTAGTATAGCTGCCAGGAAAGCCATCACAAGGAAATGGCTAAAACCAGACATCCCATCCTTAGAAAACTGGTACGATATTATCCACGATATATTTGTAATGGAAAGAATAACGTTCTCCGTGAGGCTCCAGCAGAGCAAATTCGAAAAAATATGGTAAAAGTGGAAGAGATATATCTCCCAGAAACGACCTTCTTTTGTCTGATTGATCTGATTTGTTGTCTTTGGGTTTTTTATTAATTTTTTCTCTTATGTGTCTTGTTTTTCTTTTTAGCTTTCAAATACAACCCCTGCTGTACTCCTTATTTTATTCCATATTTTTGAAACTGAAACCACCCCTTGTTCTTTTTGTTCCTTTTATTGTCTCTATGTATATACAAAAAAAAAGGATGGAGCAGCGTATATTTTGCATCAAGATGATTGTAAACTGCATATACAAATGTGTCTCCAAATAAAGATAATTAAAAAAAAAAAAAATGGGAAGTCAAAAGTGCAAGAGCTGAGTGCGAATGTGCCAATAGTTCAGCTCAAGTTATGTCCCATGGGGGAGGGGTTTGGTGGAGCTGTTGATGAGTCTTATTGCTTGTGGGAAGTTTTACAGAACATTTAATTTTAGAGATTTAATACCGGTTGTACTTTGAATGTATTTGTTCTAAAAATATCTGCTTAGACTCTCAAGCTAGTGAAAAGACCTTTGGCACTGGTTTCCTGTTGCAAGCTTAGAATTGTAGCGATGGTACAGTGTTGCAGACAATTCATCTTTTTCCCCGCTCCTCTGCTTTTCATTTCTAGGACGAAAACGTTGATGAAACTCCTTACATATTCATCTCCACAATGTTATCTTTATTCTTTTAGCTGATGGGCTGGAACTCCACTCTGAGTGTGCACTTTTGCTTGCTAGTTACAGTAACATGGAAAAAAACACTTAAGTGCTGATGTAAATCTGCAGTTACTGAAGTACTGTAGCTTAGATCAGACAGATTTACTAGATCCAGTTGGTTCCATGCAGGTCAATGTTCAGCCTCCAGAAGGTCCACTCCCAGGACTGACCCGCAAATCAGGGTTTATTATGAATGTTGAGCTTAAATTTATTGTATCAATTTTATTAATATTTTAAGCCAATAACATTTATTTAACTCATACTATTTTGGATACAGCAGAAGTTCTCATCTAATGTGAAACAACTGTCATAGTCAACACAAAGTTGACAGTACCTTTAAAGCAGTGGCTTGTTACAAAAACAACACCGTGAACTGACAAGAAAAGCTGGAAGCACTGACCGTCTTCTCCTGCCTGTCTCCCTGTGTGTAAAAGCCTGAGCCCTCTCTATGATTGGTCAGTTCTCTTATCCACCGGATGCAGGATGGTGATTGGCTCAATGTACAAAGAAGAAGTGAAAACTTAAAAAGTGGAGAACAAACAAAAAACAGGGAACGAACGGATAGATAGAATTTTCTAATATCTAGATCAACATGTTTGTCGTCCAGCTGATGTTTATCGTTATTTTCTTCGAGTTGACGAGTTCAGGTAACAAACTCTTTCTATCTGTCACAATGTTTACTACTGTCTGTACACAGTGATCATGTATTATGATTCTTGACTATGAAGTTTAGAGCTGATGTACAAGCTCAAGTTGTTAGTGGCTCAATGACATAACATACATATAAAAATGACAGTGCAAAAAAACAGTGTGAATACAATGTGAAGAGAGAATATGTTGCTAATGGGTGCCTGCTCAGTGTGGGGATGGCGCTAGGGATGAATTAATTTTTAAATGTTTTTTACATGCCTAAAAGGCTTGTAACGTCAATATAAGATGAGATGACTGACTGTCAGGATTGTGATCAAACAGCTCTATGCACTGTCAACAGAGAGAAGGAAAGTTAAGAACTTTTCAGAATTTTTTTCCATCCAGAACCAAAGTTACCTGCAAATATTATTTCCTCTTCTCAGTAGTTGACCGTGATGTTAATAGATTGATGCAAAGTAAACTATCACAAACAACCTCTAATGTCTCTCTTGTCCCCTCTCAGGCTCAGGAGGGCACTCTGTGTGGTTGATGGCCAACTACATCTCAGGGAAAACCCAGTTCCCAGAGCTCTCTGCAGTCATTATGCTGGATGACGTCCAGGTGGGTTACTATGACTGTGAGATCGACCGGGTCATGAGAGTGGGACATGACGGCTTGAAGACGCAGGAGCTGGATCTTGGTCAGGATTTTTTAAATATATTGAACGACATCTTCCCCAGCATGAGGAGGAGGCTCTCGCTGTTCAGAAAACATTTCAACTTGACGTCGGGGAGAGTCCACGTCCAGCAGAGGCTGACGGGCTGTGAAGTGCTGGAGAACGGAGAGCCCACATTGCTTATGTTCAGGGACAGTTCTAACGGCAATGACACCAACAGTTGGATGTACAACATGACTCATCATACCTACGCTGGCATTGACAGCTTGGAGATCCAGTGGGGAACCCTGCAACAGTTGCCCTACCAGATGATGTACTCCAACATCTACCTTCCAATTTGTGTCCGAATTCTCAAGAACCTCCTGGACAGTGAGAAGCGCTTGGTGATGCGTCGGGTCCGTCCTCGAGTCCGCTTCCTAACCAAACAGGTGTTGGGAGGGGCTCAGGTCACCTGCATGGCCACAGACTTCTACCCTCGCCACATCAACCTGACGCTGCTGAGAGACGGCCGGCCGGTGGACCAGGAAGAGCTGACCGGAGGCTCGGTGCTGCCCAACGGAAACGGACTCTACCAGGTACAGTGGAGGACACAGTCCTCAGCCCCAGTGCTTCAGTCAAAGAATAGAGATTCCTGTTGTGTTGAAATATTTTAAGTTCAGTACTAAAGTATATTTCCTTTGTTTCTGTCCACCACTGACCAGGTGAGGAAGACGCTGATGGTTGGGGACGAGGAGCTAAAGAACAAACACAACTACACCTGTACAGCTTCTCACCTGAGCCTGGACAACAGGCTGGAGGTGAGCTGGACGGCCCAGTTCTCCCGCTCACACAGGATCAGCATCATCTCTGCTCCGCTCGGCCTGGTGGTCGCTAGCTTCCTGCTAATGCTGCTACTGTGGTACAGGAAGAGACACAGGGAGAGGTCAGAGGGCGTTAGTATGGAAACAACAGAGAGCAGTCAGGAGTCAGTGGCAGAGCCAATGATTAGCTCCGACCCCGCTACCCAAAAAACTGCTAAATGAAAACTTGCAGTCATTCAGCTTCTGGTGTATCATGGTCTGATATACTTGACTGCTCGATTCTTTCTTAATTCTTGCTAAAATGTTTTACGTGTTTTACAATAAACAGTATATAAAAGAAACCAATGAGAGCAATCAGGAGAGGCTGACTACCAAGGAAGGAACTGAGTGATTGGTTAATTGGTTGATTCATTGATTGATGAGAACAGTTCACCTGGGCAAGTAAAGCATTTGTTATCTGAAGAAGTCCTGAATGAAAACCTGCAGACCTTCAGCTTTGAACAATCACCAAACCCTCAGACCCTCCCTGAGACTTTATATCTATGAATATACTTGTTTCGATTTTAGTTACAGTAACATGAATAACCACTTATGTACAGGTGTAAATCTAAATTAACTGAAGTACTGTAGTTGAGATTAGACAGATTTACTTGATCTGGACAAATTAGATCCAGCTGGTACCATGTAGGTCAAGGTTAAGCTTACAGAAGATAACTCCCAGGACGGACCCCCCCCCGCCCCAAAATCAGGTTTTATTTTAAATTTGGAACTTTTATTTGGGAATATTTTAAGCCAATAACATTTATTTAACTCTTACTCTATTGGATACTGCAGAAGCTCTCAACTAATGTGAAATAATAACAATAATGTTGACTAACATGAAAGCAGAAGCTTGTTACCAAACAACATGATGCCTGTGACATGTGACAAAGACAGGATATGAGTGTCTCTGAAAGAACAGAACGGAAAAAGTTGTGTGGTTAACACCAACCTCTGTATTTTATATTGTTGAGTCATCTTAGCAGAGACAGTGCAAAAACATTGACAAATCAAACTGCAAAATGCAAAACAATACAAAAAGAAGAGTGAATATGTTTCTAATGTCTGACTGTTCAGTGTGGGGATGGCGGTGGGGATTAAATAATTTTAATGTTTTCTTTATGTGCCTAACGAACTTTGTAACGTCAATAAAAGCTGAGAGCACTGACTCTATGTAAAAGCCTGAACCCTCTCTCTGATTGGTCAGTTCTAGTATCCACCTGTACACACCTTGATCAAACAGGCTCAAACAGCCCTTGGTTCCCTGTCAACAGAGAGAGTGAAAGTTAAGGATTGGAGTGAAACACAAGAAAGACGGATAGTTCGACAGATAGATAGATTTTCTAATATCCAGATCAACATGTTTGTCGTCCAGCTGATGTTTTTCATTATTTTCTTCCAGGTGACGAGTTCAGGTAACAAACTACTGCTGTGATCAGCTGTTTCTACTCTTTTTTTTTTACAGTTTTTCAAAATAAACAATTGCACATACTTTTCTCTTACATTATTTTATTGCAAATATTCTATTTCAATTCTTTAAGATGTCTTTCACATATTCTCTAGTTTTATGTTCAGTCTTTTGTTTATTGTGTGCTGTTGCTATTCGTCATGGTGACTGAGCAGTCTGTAAACTATGATTATGATTATTGATTCTGAACATTAGAACTAAAGCAGAGCCAGTCAGTTCATTGGTTAATCAAGTGATTGACAGATTATTGATATTTTTATGTTTCTATTCATTTCTAATGTTACTTATAAAGTGAAAGAATCTGAATTTTCTTTGTCTGAAATTTTTCCATTTACAACTAAAATCATCTGCACAAACGTCTTCTCACTGTTTGACCAAGATTTTTATTTGATGGATGCTAAAGGCCTTTGCACACCAGATGATTTTTTTTCCTGCGAGTAATTTGTACGTTAATGATAATGAACAAGACTGAATCCAGTCAATATAGCTTCTATATCAGTGATGCAATTTCGTTGCAGGATATTGCTGTTTATTTTATTTGTAGGGGAAGGTGGGGTGATTTGTGCATTTTGGAAGTTGCAAAACCCCTTGTTTCTAGAAAACCGTGGAAGAAATTGGAAATGTGACCACATATTTAAGAAGAGCCATCCATTTGACTCATCCTGTAAAGAAGGGAGACACAAGGAATAAGATATAAGCACATTTAAGCTCAAAAAACTGTGTTTTGCCTTTCAAAGTAAAATTTCCATGATCAAGGTTTTTTGATTATTGTGTCTGAACAATTATAGACACGTTTGAAAACATTTGACACATGTTTTAGTGCTTTGGTATGCTACACTTTGAGTCTATATAGTTAGCACAATGTCAACCCTAAATTGCTGCATCATGCCTATTATCCAAAATTCTGGGGATGGGGTGATTTGTGCGCAAGGGCCTGGGTGAGTTATAAGTAAGTAAGTAAGTAAGTAAAATGTATTTATAAAAGCACATTTATGACAGTTTGCACTGTCCAAAGTGCTGTACATAGTGCATTCAGTAGGTAAACAATGAAGGTAAAATAACAATAACCAAAATAAAAGACGTAAAGCCCATACATCCACATAAACACAGATAGTAGTGCAGAGGTAAGTAAGTAGTGCAGAGGTTAATGGGGAGGAAACACCAGGGTGTACATATGGGTTTTGAGCCTTGATTTAAAGGCAGAAATGTAGGGGGAATCACATTTGTCAGGTGGCAGTTGGTTCCACAAGCACGGAGCAACTAGTGCAAAGTACATTTCTGAGAGTTGTGCCAGTGGCATGGCTGTATACGCTGGTCACCAAAAGAAAGTGATTGTCTACAGTAGCTCAGAAGAGAGTGACATCTCAATTCCACTTAACGACACCACTGATGAGAGTTCAGATGGCCAGAAAGATGATGATGGTGACTTTGTCATTGTGACACAATGACGCACAAATCACCCCACTACGTGGGGTGATTTGTGCGACAAGACAACTTTTTTTCCGAAAGCTATATTTCTTAAACAGTTTATTCCAGATCCAAAGTTTTTATTGTCAGGGATGCACAACATCCTGAAATATATGTACATATTTGAGTTGGAGACATAACTGTCGAGGCCTCACTTTAAAATCACTTTGAGTAAAAAGTTGCACAAATCACCCCACCTTCCCCTACCAAGGTCGATTTTTCTAATATTTTGTTTCCGACGCGGCAGCAATAAAGATGGCACAGTTATCTCATAAACATAGCTGTGGACCTCAGCATCTCTTTCTAAGTGTTAGATGTTCATAGGCATTTTCCTTAATCCATCAATCTTCCTCCTCGGTTCACCAACAGCCCCAGCTGGGGACCCCAAACTTCCCTTCCCATTCCCACATTAACCAGCTCTGACTGGGGGATCCCGAGGTGTGGCGTTCCCAGTGTGTTGATTTAATCTCTCCACCTAGTCCTGGGTCTTGGTGGTGCCTGGAACACCTTCCTTGGGAGGCGCCCAGGAGACATCCTTACCTGATGCCCCAACCACCTCTACTGGCTCCTTCCTACCAAAGGAGCAGCGGCTCCACTCAGGATTCTCACCCTGTCTCTAAGGGAGACGCCAGTCACCTTCCTGAGAAGACACATTTCGGCCGCTTGTTCCAGTGATCTCGTTCTGTGGGTCATGACCCCAGCCTTCATGACCAGAGGGGAGAGAAGGAACCAAGATTGATCGGTAGATCCAGAGCTTTGCTTTCAGGTTCAGCTCTCTTTACATCACAACGCTGCAGTAAAGCCAATGCAGTATGAGGTACGAACACCTTCACTTGGGGTAAGGATTCATTCCCTACCTGGAGTAGACTGTCCCTCAGTTTCCTGTTGTGAGGAAATTTCAAGTCTATTTTCCCTTAACAGAATTTTTTTAAGACACTCAAATCATCTGCAACATCGCGTTGCACTAGATGTGAATCACTAGACACGTCAAAATTCGCTTTTGAATTAGTAGCATTTTCATGATGTTTATTCACTGATGTGCAAAGGACTTAGAAGGTGGAGTCAGCGAGCAAGCATTCTCCAGAATCTTTGAGTCCACCTTTAAGAGTGAACTATCACAAACAACATATGACACGTGGCGTAGATATTTCCCTCTTACATAATGCTTTGCTCCTCTCAGGCTCAGGAGGGCACTCTCTGTGGATATTGGCCAACTACATCTCAGGGAAAACTCAATTCCCAGAGTTCACTGCAATCTTGATGCTGGATGACATCCAGGTGGCTTACTATGACTCGGAGATCAACCGGTTGATGAGAGTGGGAGGCGACGGCTTGAAGACGCAGGAGCTGGACCTGGGTCAGGACATGATATCTGTGATAGGCGAAATTTTCTCCAACATGTGGAAGAAGCTGACGATGTTCAGACATCGTTTTAACCTGACAACGGGAATCCACGTCCAGCAAAGGCTGGCAGGCTGCGAAATGCTGGAGAATGGAGAGCCGGCGCTCATAATGTGCAGGGACAGTTCTAATGGGGAAGATGCCGACAGTCTGATGTACAACATGACGCACTTCACATTTGCTGTCAATAGCATGGAGGTGGAGAAGGAAATCATGAAGAAGGAATACTACCAGATAATCTACTCCAACATCTTCCTTCCCTTCTGTGTGAAGATGCTCAAGAACCTCCTGGACAGCGAGAAGCGCTTGGTGATGCGTCGGGTCCGTCCTCGAGTCCGCTTCCTAACCAAACAGGTGTTGGGAGGGGCTCAGGTCACCTGCATGGCCACAGACTTCTACCCTCGCTACATCAACCTGACGCTGCTGAGAGACGGCCGGCCGGTGGACCAGGAAGAGCTGACCGGAGGCTCGGTGCTGCCCAACGGAAACGGACTCTACCAGGTACAGTGGAGGACACAGTCCTCAGCCCCAGTGCTTCAGTCAAAGAATAGAGACTCCTGTTGAGTTGAAATGTTTTAAGTTCAGTACTAAAGTACATTTCCTTTGTTTCTGTCCACCACTGACCAGGTGAGGAAGACGCTGACGGTTGGTGACGAGGAGCTAAAGAACAAACACAACTTCACCTGTACAGCTTCTCACCTGAGCCTGGACAACAGGCTGGAGGTGAGCTGGACGGCCCAGTTCTCCCGCTCACACAGGATCAGCATCATCTCTGCTCCGCTCGTCCTGGTGGTCGCTAGCTTCCTGCTAATGCTGCTACTGTGGTACAGGAAGAGACACAGGGAGAGGTCAGATGGCGTCACCATAGAAACACTGGAGAGTAGCCAGGAGAGGCTGACTACCAATGAAGGAACTGAGTGATTAATTGATTGATTGATTGATTAGAACAGTCCACCGTCATGTTAAGTGTTCGTGATTTTTTAAAGATTTTTTGGCATTTTTCTTAATAGACAGAGATGAAACGGGGCAAAGAATGACATGCAGAGAACTGACCCGGGCCAGATTCTAACCCGGGTCTGCTGCGAGGCCTGAGCCTCTAGGGCGGACACTCTGACCACTGTGCAACGAGCGCCCCTCAGGCTTTTTAGCTCCTTAAGCTTTGAACAATCACCAACACCTCTTTATTTAGGGTCGTATTCACACTGCCTTGTCTTGATGCTCAATTGCGGTTTTTGACGTAATGATTGGTTCATGTAGTCATCAATCTAGCCTCCAGTCAGACCGGACCCTCCCCGCTTTCTGTCTGTTAGTGGAAGGCAGCCCCTGATTGGTTCATGGAGTCATCAATCTAGCCTCCAGTCAGACCGGACCCTCCCCGCTTTCTGTCTGTTAGTGGAAGGCAGCCCCTAATTGGTTCATGTAGTCATCAATCTAGCCTCCAGTCAGACCGGACCCTCCCCGCTTTCTGTCTGTTAGTGGAAGGCAGCCCCTGATTGGTTCATGTAGTCATCAATCTAGCCTCCAGTCAGACCGGACCCTCTCCGCTTTCTTTCTGTTATTGGAAGGCAGCCCCTGATTGGTTCATGTAGTCATCAATCTAACCTCCAGTCAGACCGGACCCTCCCCGCTTTCTGTCTGTTATTGGAAGGCAGCCCCTGATTGGTTCATGTAGTCATCAATCTAGCCTCCAGTCAGACCGGACCCTCCCCGCTTTCTGTCTGTTATTGGAAGGCAGCCCCTGATTGGTTCATGTAGTCATCAATCTAGCCTCCAGTCAGTCCGGACCCTCCCCACTTTCTGTCTGTTAGTGGAAGGCAGCCCCTGATTGGTTCATGTAGTCATCAATCTAGCCTCCAGTCAGACCGGACCCTCCCCACTTTCTGTCTGTTAGTGGAAGGCAGCCCCTGATTGGTTCATGTAGTCATCAATCTAGCCTCCAGTCAGACCGGACCCTCCCCACTTTCTGTCTGTTAGTGGAAGGCAGCCCCTGATTGAAGAGCCAGGCTAGAAATCTTGGTGTTATCCTGGACTCAAATTAATATTTGAAAACTTTAAATTTCAAATCAGCAACCCCGTCATGCTATACCATCTACACATACATAATGTCAAAAGAAAAACTAGAAAAGTTTACCCATGCATTTATTTCCAGTTAACTGGAGTACTGTAATGGCCTGTTCGACTCCAAATTACTCAGAACACCGATGCCAGAGTCCTCACCAGAAGTTAAAATATGAGCACATTACACCAGTTCTAAAGTCCTTACTCTGTCTGCCAGTCACCCAAATCATCTATTGCATGTTTATTAATTACTCCATGGCTCTAGTCCTGAATATACACTCAACAAAAATATAAACGCAACACTTTTGTTTTTGCTCCCATTTTTCATGAGATGGACTTAAAGATCTACAATTCATTCCAGATACACAATTGTACCATTTCTCTGAAACATTGTTCACAAATCTGTCTAAATGTGTGATAGTGAGCACTTCTGCTTTGCTGAGATAATCCATCCCACCTCACAGGTGTGCCACATCAAGATGCTGATCTGACATCATGATTAGTGCACAGGTGTGCCTTAGACTGTCCACAATAAAAGGCCACTCTGAAATGTGCATTTTTCTGCTTTATTGGGGGTCTGGGGACTCAGAACCAGTCAGTGTCTGGTGTGACCACCATTTGCCTCATGCAGTGCAACACATCTTCTTCGCATAGAGTTTATCAGATTGTCAATTGTGGCCTGTGGAATGTTGGTCCACTCCTCTTCAATGGCTGTGCGAAGTTGCTGGAGACGGCTTATGGTGGAGAAATGAACATTCAATGCACGAGCAACAGATCTGGTTGACATTCCTGCTGTCAGCATGCCAATTGCACGCTCCCTCAATGCTTGTGGCATCTGTGGCATTTTGCTGTGAGACAAAACTGCACATTTCAGCGTGGCCTTTTATTGTGGACAGTCTAAGGCACACCTGTGCACTAATCATGATGTCAGATCAGCATCTTGATGTGGCACACCTGTGAGGTGGGATGGATTATCTCAGCAAAGCAGAAGTGCTCACTATCACACATTTAGACAGATTTGTGAACAATGTTTGAGAGAAATGGTACAATTGTGTATCTGGAATGAATTTTAGATCTTTAAGTCCATCTCATGAAAAATGGGAGCAAAAACAAAAGTGTTGCGTTTATATTTTTGTTGAGTGTATTTCTGACAGTCTTGTCCCATACAACCCTTGTCGAACGATGAGGTCAATTCGGACCTGTCTACTGTCTACTTCTAACTCCAAGAGTTAGAACAAAACGCAGTGAAGCAACATTCTGTTATTATGTTACTCTTCTCTTACTATTTTCGTGCCGCACTGCGAACAAATATTGTGTATTAATGACTGTGTGTCTGATTGTATGAATCCTATATGCACTAATGTTAATGAAGATGTTTATGTGAGTCTATGTTTAATAATGCACTTTCTCAGTGAGCTAGTTAGCCTCTGTGCTAACTTCATTTGCTGTTCTTTTATAGTGTGCTTCAGGTTAGCTGCCTAGCGAGCTAACTGTATGACTCACCTAGTAATTATTCTGTTCCTGTGCTGACATTAAACGAGTCATAACCAGTTGAACAAGCCTCTTGCTCATCATTCTACACAACACACTGGAGGGGTTTGAACCAGACAGACAGTAAAGTTCAGTAGATCATGTTAGCAGTTACACCAGCTATCAGGCATTTGTTTTACTCAAAGGTCAGCAATTCTGGAAAATATATGTTGACAAATCACTTTGTCAAAATCAGTCAATATCTCCTCATGATCCACTACCTGTCTGTACTGTGAATATCTCCTCATGATCTGCTACCTGTCTGTACTGTGTGCGCGCTGGGAAAAAAACAAGTGTTAACTTAAGAAACAGCCTAGGCTCTGTAAACTGGTATTTAACAAAGGGAACAAAGTGGGTTTTTCCCACTGATATGGACAAAAAGTGATTTGTCAACAAACATTCTCAAGAATCGCCTAATAACTGAAATCTCCTAATTGTCCGTTCTCAGATCAGAGCAGGATGTGGACCAGGCAGCAGACACACAGACGACCAGCAGAAGCTTCTCAGAGGTTCAGAGAATAAAACTAAAACTCCCATGTGAGGGGATTGGATAGAGACAGTCTATTACTCTCACACATTCAAGGTTCATGTGAAAGTGCTATTTTTCCTCGTACTGGGCAACTATTTACTAATCGACTATATGAAAAAGCTGACCGGGTTCGACCCACACTGGGTCTTCATCAGGGCTCCACTCCCACTATGGGCCACCAGCTTATGAACTTTGAACTTTTATTGTGGAGTATTTGAGTATTTCAACACAATAACTTTAATTGAACTCTTACTATTTTACATACTGCAGAACCTCTAACTGAGTGTGAAACAATAGTCATAAAGTTGACAGTAACATGAAGCAGCAGCAAGCACAGGCACGTTGTCAAAACACTGTGAACTGGCAAGAAAAGCAGAAAGACAAGACGGTGTACTCCTGTCTGTCTCTCTGTGTAATAGCCTGAATCCTCTCTCTGATTGGTTAGTTTTCTTATCCACCTTAATGCAGGATTGTGATTGGCTCCAACAGCTCAATGTATCATGTCAACAAAGAGAGAGTGAAAGTCAAGGAGTGAAAAACAAGAAAGACGGATAGTTCGACGGATAGATAGATTTTCGAATAGTCCGATCAACATGTTTGTCGTCCAGCTGATGTTTTTCGTTCTTTTCTTCCAGTTGACGAGTTCAGGTAACAAACTCTTTCTGTCTGTCACAATGTTTACCACTGTCTGTAGTCTGTACTCAGTGATTATCATTTATTATGATTATTGATTCTGAACATTAGAGCTCAGGCACCAGCTTAAAGGCATACTAGGTGATTCTGGAAAATGTTTGTAGACAAATCACTTTGTCAAAATCAGTGAATACCTCCTCACAATCTGCTATCTTATACTGTGTGTTCTGAAAAAAGAATCTGTGAGTGTGCATATACACAGCCTAGTGTGCGATATGCGAATACACAGCATAGGCTTTGTAAACTGGTATGTAAACAAAGGGAAGGTTTACAAAGCAGACTTTGTTTACACTAGATTGTTTAGTGAAGACATCTGAGTTTTCAGGCAAGGCAACTTTATTTGAATAGCACATTCCACACACAGACAACTCAAAAGTGCTACAATAAAGAATGCAAGAATTCTTCAGATCTTTGGGTTCAAGATCATTCTAGAACCCAAATTACCTGCAAACATTCTTTCTTCTTCTAACTGTTTAAGCCAGTGTGTCCGCTAGATAAAATTGGTGCCGGTCATATGACCCGCACGGTTTCATTTAACCGGTCAAATGGGAAAAATTCAGGTAAAATATTGATAAGCAGTCTATACAGAATATCAATATTAGGTTTATAGCTTATTTATATTGAAATGTGGACTACTTGCAACAGGCAGAGGGGGGCCTAAACAATGAAAGCAAAGCAAATAACATTTAAAATGCGGATCTGACATAGGCATAATCTTTTTCCATTTGCAAGGCAGAAGAAATAAAACAATAGCCTATTTAGTTTTTGCAAACAAACTATATATGAACAATATGTTGACTCAACACCGATTTACGACTCATATCGGACTCGTGTCTAGTCTCAAAATAATTTTATTATAATTTTTTTTTAAATTGGATATAGGAGTCGCGACCGGGTATGCGAGTGCACGTGCTGGGGCACATTGCGGGAGCTGCAAAAAAGTCGCAGTAAATCGATTTTTCAATTCATGCCTTATCAGAGTCAGTCATATTCATTGAAAATACAAGCTTTTTTGTTTGGTAGGGTGTTACCCCTGTAGTTGGCACACACTCTCTGGTCCCATTTTGAACATGGGAACCACCACCCCGGTCTGCCACTCCTTAACCACTGTTCCATCCAAGTCAGCCCTGCATTCCTTAAAGTCTTTATAGAGTAATGTTGTTGGGGCAGTTCCGCCTAGGCACAATATTGGCTACGCCCCTGGTTTGTTTTCAAGGAGTGTTTAGAATTCATACCAATGATTTCATTCAAGCTCCCATATTATGCAAAATGCACTATTTCAATGTTTTTGAACATAATTATGGGTCCATGGTGTGCCATAGACACTGCCAAAGTATCAAAAAAAATAAAACTCTCCTTTTCTCACTCTCCCCATTTCTGAAACCCCCACCCCTCCCCCCAATAAACTCCAGTCAGAATTCTCCCCGTTTCTGACGTCAAAAACGGGAAAGCTGCCTCCCCCCCACATTAGTAATCAGAAACTTCCACTGCGCAGCCCACCCCCTATTTCTTATTGGTCCACGGCCCGAGATCCTCTGGAAAAATATTCCTTCACCGCCATGTTGTTTGCTTGTCGCTAAGTGACAAGATGCCTGTAGTACAGCAAAGCATGCTGATTGTTGCATAAACCAACACAGAATGCTTTTGCTCATAATCCACTAATTTACCTTAACCACAGCAGTATATTAAAGCCTCGTTTTTAATAACACAACGGATAGGAAGCTACTTGTGCTTTTTTTCAAACGCTGAAACAGAAAGACATTTTTTTATTGGTATTTTTGCTTGACTGGTGTATAGCTAATAGCTTTGGGACAAGCATCCAGCTTCTGCTCATAATAACATATTTATATTCCCCACCGCAGTCTGGCAATGCCTTGTTTTTAGCAAGACAAAGCATCGGAAGGTAATAGTGTAGAAGTCAAACTTTGAAGCTAATGTTTTCACTGATTTTAGTGATATTTTTAGCCGCTAGCTCCCGAGCTAGCTTCGCTTCTTTTGCTGCATTTTGATTGTGAACATGCCGTTTCCATTAGCTTGTGGCTGTCAGTGCATCTGTATGAACATAGTCTTTCATGGAGACAAGGATCGGTCATGTCAAACTGTTCAAAGTGCGGCTGAGCTCCTGCGTTACTAGCACTAGACATGGTTCTTCTCACGGGTAAACCTAACCGTGGTCACAGGCACGGCAAAGACGTCATCATTGTTTACAAACAGACAGAGGGCGAGGCGTATGGCTTCGCTTCCGGACAGGGGGCGGGGGGAGCTCATAGATGGTATATAAAACGAGGGGAGCTGCAGCTCAGTTTCAAAAATAGGCCATCGTGAGATTAGCTGAACATCAGGGTATAGAGGCATGCTACAATAAATGATCTGAAAGTTTTTTTCAGCAAACAATTAAAGAAAAACGTATTAGGGACCTCTAAGACCATATAATATGGTGTATAATAGAACAGAAAAGTGTATAATATGAGACCTTTAAAGGAACCACAGTGTATGTCAATATAGCTTCTAACATGATGGGAATAGCAAGGGGACATAACACTAAGTGCTCTGAGTTACTGATTAGTAGACCCCAGGTAAATGCGCTTGAAGTTACTAGGAGGGAAAAGAAGGAAGCATTCAGGCACATTGGCACAAAGACAAGGATAGTTTAAAACCCCTTTTATTAATTAGGGCATATCAGGTTAAAAATATATGGAGAGATGATTGATTGTTTTAATTTTCTATTATTTGTTTAAGTTAGCTGTAAAGTGAAGACTACAGTTTTGTGTCAGAAAGGTTTCTATCTAGAATCCAAATGACCTGCAGTGCAAACATATCCTTTTCTCACTATTTGATCACAATGTTATTTGGACTGAGACTAAAATAACAATCACAAACAACCTCTAATGTCTCCCTGCTTTTCCCCTCTCAGGCTCAGGAGGGCACTCTCTGTGGACTTTGTCCAACTACATCTCAGGGAAAACCCAGTTCCCAGAGTTCACTGCGATTGTGATGCTGGATGACATCCAGGTGGCTTACTATGACACAGAGGTCGACCGGTTGATGAAAGTGGGAGAAGACGGTAAGAAGACGGGCGATTGGGAGAAAGATCTGGGTCTGAGGCATGAGTTTCGCACCGTGTTCCACAGCATGAGGGAGAGGCTCTCGCTCTTCAGATACCATTTTAACTTGACATCGGTGGGAGTCCACGTCCAGCAGAGGCTGGCAGGCTGCGAAGTGCTGGAGAATGGAGAGCCGGTGCTAATGATGTTCAGGGACAGTTCTAACGGGGAAGACACCAACAGTTGGATGTACAACATGACTCACCACACCTACGCTGGCATTAACAACGAGCAGATCCAGTGGGGAACATTGAAACAGTTGCCCTACCAGATGGTGTACACAGAGATCTACCTTCCATTGTGTGTCCAGCTGGTCAAAAACGTCCTTGAGCGCGAGAAGCGCTTGGTGATGCGTCGGGTCCGTCCTCGAGTCCGCTTCCTAACCAAACAGGTGTTGGGAGGGGCTCAGGTCACCTGCATGGCCACAGACTTCTACCCTCGCCACATCAACCTGACGCTGCTGAGAGACGGCCGGCCGGTGGACCAGGAAGAGCTGACCGGAGGCTCGGTGCTGCCCAACGGAAACGGACTCTACCAGGTACAGTGGAGGACACAGTCCTCAGCCCCAGTGCTTCAGTCAAAGAATAGAGACTCCTGTTGAGATGAAATATTTTAAGTTCAGTACTAAAGTACATTTCCTTTGTTTCTGTCCACCACTGACCAGGTGAGGAAGACCCTGACGGTTGGTGACGAGGAGCTAAAGAACAAACCCAGCTTCACCTGTACAGCTTCTCACCTGAGCCTGGACAACAGGCTGGAGGTGAGCTGGACGGCCCAGTTCTCCCGCTCACACAGGATCAGCATCATCTCTGCTCCGCTCGGCCTGGTGGTCGCTAGCTTCCTGCTAATGCTGCTACTGTGGTACAGGAAGAGACACAGGGAGAGGTCAGAGGGCGTTAGTATGGAAACAACAGAGAGCAGTCAGGAGTCAGTGGCAGAGCCAATGATTAGCTCCGACCCCGCTACCCAAAGAAGTGCTAAATGAAAACCTGCAGTCATTCAGCTTCTGGTGTATCGTGCTGCATGATTTTTTCTAAATTCTTGCTAAAATCTTTTACGTGTTCTTACGATACACAATATATAAAAGAAGTTCTTACTTGTACTTTTTGTTGTTCATATATGTTAATATACCATGCACCTTATCATTCCTATTAATTTTCAAATTAGGCATTATTATTTTTACCTTTTTACCACCATTATCAACTTTTTTTATAATTTATTTTATTTTATTTCAGACATCACTTTAAATCACTTTTCTTTTGCATGAATTTGCAAAGCACTTGGTCAACTCTGGTTGATTATACATTTTATTTATTTATTTATATAAAACATTTTTATACTTGTTTCGAATTCACCTAATATAATTTGGAGTGAGGCTTATTTTCTGGTCCTTTCTTTTTAACAGGAAACCAAGTGGATCTGTAAAGAGTTTGAGACCAAACCCTTCTGCTGCTGTATTCATGACTGTCACATGGCATTGACGTTCTGTGAATATTAACTCTGGTGGTGTGTCTAATAAACATGATATCATAATAAAAATTATATTTACACAGTATTATGACTCTTGTGTTGACGTTTTTGTATATCATGATTACGTGAGAAACTCAAAATCATCTAGTAACTGACCGACCATTAAAAGGTATCCCTGGTCCAATGACCTGAATTCAAACTACTTGCTGAGCACACAGACCAAAATGTTTTCTAGCTTCCTGTTTGTCCACTGCACATGCTCAGTAGCCTGATTCATAGACGTACCATTGAAATGTTACACACTTCAACTGTGTGAAAGTTTGACAAAAATAAAACTTAAAGACCTACTTCACCGGTTTGAATATGATTGAATTGAATTCTGAGATTCTATAGTATAAATGTGCGAAAAAAATTGAAATCGGTTCATCCTAGCCTGAGAAAAGGCAGAAAGAGTGTTTTTTTAACCCTATATTTCTCTTTCTCGTGACATCACAGAAAGAGAAATATAGGGTTAAAAAAAACGTACTTTGTAAATATTACTGTGATGTCTTTTACTGTGACATCACAGTAATATTTACAAAGTACGTTTTTTTTTCGCACATTTATACTCCATAGGATCTCAGAATTCAATACACCTTCATATTCAAACCGGTGAAGTAGGCCTTTAAATTTCGAGTTATAACTGAGGCTTACAGCAGTTTTACAGGTCTGCATCACTTCAATAAAGTAGGGCAATCTGGGGAAGTTACAGTATACATGAATAACCACTACAGGACTTGAGTAAATCTACGTTTACTCGAGTACTTCTTCTTCCTCTCATCTTCATTTTCTTCAGTAAGAGATTCAACACAACAGCCAGGAAAGGAAAGTCCAGTTTCTGCAAGAGATAATAAAATAAAATAATATAAAAATAAAAATATGATAAACTTTAATGTCTGTCACAAGTCACAGAAATTCCTCTTCGACAGGCGAGGGTCAAATGACGTAAAATACATGAAACGGAGACAAAGCAAAAACATTGAAAACTAAATTCAAAACAATACAAAAAGGAGAGTGAAGAGAATGTGTAGCTAATGTTTAACTGCTCAGTGTGAGAATGGCGGTGGGAAGGAAGTCGTTTTAATGTTTTTTTATGTGCCAATAAAAGCCAATAAAAGCTGAGATCATAGACTGTTTACTTCTGCCTGTCTCTCTGTGTAAAAGCCTGAAGCCTCTCTCTAATTGGTCAGTTCTAGTATCCACCTGTACACACCTCGATCAAACAGGCCCAAACAGCTCTAGGTTTCAACAAAGAAAGTAAAAGTTAAGGAGCGGAGTGAGAAACAGACGGACAGATTTTTCTAATATCCAGATCAACATGTTTGTCGTCCAGCTGATGTTTTTCCTTCTTCTCTTCCAGGTGACGAGTTCAGGTAACAAACTCTTTCTATCTGTCACAACTTACCACAGTCTGTAGTCTGTACACAGTGATTATCAGTTATTATGATTCTTGATTCTGAACATTAGATTAGGTACCAGCTTAAAGGCATACTAGGTAATTCTGGAAAATGTTGACAAATCAGTTTTGTCAAAAGCAGTGAATATTCAGGTAACAAACTCTTTCGTTCTGTAAAAATGCAATAAAGATTTTATCTCTTGCTTTATCCAACATCGAGATTTTTGGTTTTTAATATTAATATTATATTCAAAACATTTTGAAAAAAACTTTAATACAAAAGAATCATTGTGTCAATGTCAGTATCAACTGGCAAAGTTTCATGATGATACTGTATCTTCAGGTTACATTTTTTCAATGTTACCCTCGCATTAAACCGTGGTTCTGATTTGCCATTTCGGCCCCCTGTAGCTTTCTAGCAGCTAGTTGACCAGGTTGTCCACGCAGGTTGTGATCCTTGAAGGTCCTAGATATCATTTCTGGTGGACAACCTTTTACAACAGTCCAAGCCTGTTCTCCAAGAAAAGGGGTTTTGCCCCCCTGGGTATATTGGTTAATCACATGACTGAAGGATGATTGTAAAGTTTTTGTCAGAATTTTTTCCATCTGGAACCCAAGTTACCTGCAAACATTGTTTTCATTTCTCACTGTTTGACCGCGATGTTAATAGATTGAGGTTAAGAAAACTATCACAAACAACCTCCAATGTTTTGCACTTACCCACAATGCTTTGCTCCTCTCAGGCTCAGGAGGGCACTCTCTGTGGGTGTTGGCAAACTACATCTCAGGGAAAACCCAGTACCCAAAGTTCACTGCGATCTTGATGCTGGATGACATCCAGGTGGCTTACTATGACTCGGAGATCAACCGGGTCATGAGAGTGGGAGAAGACGGCTTGAAGACGCAGGAGCTGGACCTGGGTCAGGACATGATATCTGTGATAGGCGAAATGTTCTCCAACATGTGGAAGAAGCTGACGATGTTCAAACATCGTTTTAACCTGACAACGGGAATCCACGTCCAACAAAGGCTGACAGGCTGCGAAATGCTGGAGAATGGAGAGCCGGCGCTCATAATGTTCAGAGACAGTTCTAATGGGGAAGATGCCGACAGTCTGATGTACAACATGACGCACTTCACCTTTGCTGTCAGTAGCTTAGAGATCGAGTGGGGAATCATGAAGAGGACACACCACCAGATCTTGTACTCAAACATCTACCTTCCCTTCTGTGTCCAGCTGCTCAAGAACCTCCTGGACAGTGAGAAGCGCTTGGTGATGCGTCGGGTCCGTCCTCGAGTCCGCTTCCTAACCAAACAGGTGTTGGGAGGGGCTCAGGTCACCTGCATGGCCACAGACTTCTACCCTCGCCACATCAACCTGACGCTGCTGAGAGACGGCCGGCCGGTGGACCAGGAAGAGCTGACCGGAGGCTCGGTGCTGCCCAACGGAAACGGACTCTACCAGGTACAGTGGAGGACACAGTCCTCAGCCCCAGTGCTTCAGTCAAAGAATAGAGATTCCTGTTGTGTTGAAATGTTTTAAGTTCAGTACTAAAGTACATTTCCTTTGTTTCTGTCCACCACTGACCAGGTGAGGAAGACGCTGACGGTTGGTGACGAGGAGCTAAAGAACAAACACAACTACACCTGTACAGCTTCTCACCTGAGCCTGGACAACAGGCTGGAGGTGAGCTGGACGGCCCAGTTCTCCCGCTCACACAGGATCAGCATCATCTCTGCTCCGCTCGGCCTGGTGGTCGCTAGCTTCCTGCTAATGCTGCTACTGTGGTACAGGAAGAGACACAGGGAGAGGTCAGAGGGCGTTAGTATGGAAACAACAGAGAGCAGCCAGGAGTCAGTGGCAGAGCCAATGATTACCTCCGACCCCGTTACCCAAAGAAGTGCTGAATGAAAACTTACAGACTTTCAGCTTCTGGTGTATCATGGTCGGACATACTTACTTTAGGGCTGCACCGTTGAAAAAAAATCATCTAGTAACTGACTGACCATAAAAGCATATCGCTGGTCGAATGACCTGAATGCAAACTGCTCACTGAAGACACAAACAAAAACGTTTTCTAGCTTCCTGTTTGTCCACTGCACATGCTCAGTAGCTTGATTCATAGACCATTGGATTCATTGAGATGTCACACACTTTTGGCAAAAATAAAACTTCCATTCCCAGTAATAACTGAGGCTTACAGAAGTTTTACAGGTCTGCATCTCTTCAATAAAGGATGTCAATAGGGTAAATTATTTTGGGGATATTTAAGTTACAGTAACATGAATAACCACTACAGTACTTGAGTAAATCTACATTTACTCCAGTACTTCCTCTTTCTCTCATCTTTGTGTTCTTTAGTCAGAGATTCAACACAACTGCCAGGAAAGGAAAGTCCAGTTTCTCTGCAAAAGATAATAAAATAATATAAGATAAGATCAGCTTTATTGTCCGAGTGACAGTAACTCGTCTTAGACAGGGCAGGCTAGGGTCAAATCACATAAAATACATAAGACATACCCAGGGGGCAAAGTGATTTTATGGACATGGAGCGTTGTAAAAGGTTGTTCACCAAAAATGACATCTAGGACCTTCCACGATCACAACCTGGGTGGACAACCTTGTCAACAATCTGCTGGTAAGCTACAGTGGGCCGACATAGCAAATCAGAACCACTGTTTAAGTGAATGGGGGTGAATGGGGATGGGCTAATGGGGAATTTTTTGAACTTATAGATATCATTATGAAACTTTGCCAGTTGATTACTGACATCAAAACTAAAACTTTTTGTATTACAGTATTTTCCAAAATGTTTAAATAAATATGAAAAATCATCAATATTTTAATATATATATATTATATTTGAAAATTTGCATATCTGCAAAGCCCCAAAATCTAGATGTTGGAAGAAAACCAAGTCAATTTGTTTTTAAATTTTGAAAACAAAACAGTGGTTCTGATTTGCTCTATGTCGGCCCGCTGTAGCTTTCCAGCAGCTTGTTGACAAGGTTGTCCACCCAGGTTGTGATCGTGGAAGGTCCTGGATATCATTTCTGGTGAACAACCTTTTACAACGCTCCATATCTGTATGAAGGACTTTTTGACCCGGCTCGAGGCCTGGACATTTCCAGCCCAGTCACACCTTAACTTCTGACTTCTATTCACTCAGAGAGCTCTCAACAAAGGAAAGGTGAGGATGCCTGTTGTCTATTGACCAAACATTCTATATTGGACATGACTAAATTATGAGTGAATAGAGGTAAGTTGCTTTTTGGTGCTAAATTTAAGTGACGTAATTAATTAATTAATGATTATATGGTGTAAAAATTGCATGAGCAGAATTTTATTTTTTTCTTTGTGTGTTTTTTCCTTTTCTCTGCTTCGTGAAATGCTGGTTTATTTATATTTTCCCTAATGCATAGGTCCATATAGTACGTTTTTGATTAAATGATTCAATTGTATATCATTTCTGGGTGCTTCGATAAACTGTCTCCACTTCCACACAATAGGGTGGGGGTGCTAGTGATCTGTTATAATTACTGAGTGAGGGTCTCTAATCCGCGTCCTTTTAGCGTGAAAAGACCTCATATATTCGATGTTCGAAGGCTGTTCTGTAAAAGGGTATAACTGGGGCCGATGAATGACAATGCTTGGTGCGTGTACAGGAGGACGGTTCCCTAACGGGTTGTAGCAGTCTGAGCTGAGCTATAACGAATCTCTCATGCAGCCTGGAAGATCTCTCCCTGTGACAAAACCTATATTCTGTCTTTCATAGGTAAAGTAAGTCCTTAAGTGGTAAACTTTCATTAATTGAGTCCTTAAGTCAGGGGTCCCCAAACTTTTTTCACTGAGGGCCACATACAGAAAAATCTACGAAGGGCCGGGCCACTTTGCAAAAATAACACATTTATCAGGACATGTAGCTGCTCTGATGTTTAGTTTCATAGTGTCTTCGTAAATTGTAATCCTTCTTCACGGCAACACTTTCCTTGCACATTAAACAGACACATTCCCCCTCTTGTTTATATGGCAATGATACACCCAGTATTTTCTGCCTTTGCGTCCAATGTCCAGCAGGGTGAAAATAGTATCCAGCCGAGGTCCCGACCCTCCTAGGGGGGTCCGGGGGTATGCCCCCCCGGGAGATTTTTTAAAGTTTTTAAAGCGAAATACATGAATGTGGTGCACTTTGAGAGGGAAATTAAGAGGCTAAATCTGAAGAATTGTGTATGAAAAAAAAATGGGGACACTGTGTCAGATGAATTAGAAGCTATTGGAGAAGGACGCATAGATTTTCCATAATAATATTAATTTAAAATAAAATATTATGCAGGGTCCTCTGGGATGGGCTTGTTGCTCATTTTCTTTTATGGGACATATTTGTCTGTAATATAATGAGTGCATTTAAATTATTTAAAAGCACCATATTACATTATATTTTTAAAATGTGCCACGGGCCAATCAATCAGTGTTTGACACCCCTGCACTAGTGGGTTAACTAAGAAATGCAAAAAAAATAAAAAAAAAAAAAAAAAAAAAAAAAAAAAAAAAAAAAAAAATTACATTATCTTTTTAAAATCGGCCGCGGGCCAATAAAAAGCGGGCCGCGGGCCGCATTTGGCCCGCGGGCCGTAGTTTGGGGACCCCTGCCTTAAGTGGTAGATTTTCATAAAATTAGTCCTTTGTGAGGTGAGTCCTTTGGTGGTAAGCCTTGTTTGTCAATGAAAAAGGGAGAGACTGAAAGAGCGTGTTTTTGCATGGTGGGATTGGCTTAGTGTTTTAAAATGACAGTAAATTGGTAATTTGTGTCCAAAGTTGCACGTCACGATTGTGGTGGATACTACAACGTGGCCGAGGTGTGTAAAAAGTAATTTCCTTAGGCACAAACGTTGGCAGAATTAATTAGCTTTTTAGTTCGTTTTAGGGATCATTTTATTTTTTATGCGACCACTGCATTTGAGTAGTGGATTTCCGTATTTAAAAGTGCTGCTGTTCAGTGATTTTACTTATGGAAACCGTCTTAAAATACTATTGTCTCTACGCCAGCATTCACTAACTGTACGCCTATGTAACTGCATGTAAATACAGTACCTTGAATAACTAACAGCTAACTACACCTCACAAACACACACACACACACACACACGCACACACACACACACACACACACACACACACACACACACACACACACACACACACACACACACACACACACACACACACACACACACACACACACGCACACACACACGCACACGCACACGCACACGCACACACACACACGAAGAGCCTGGGGAGTTGTTTGCCTTTTATGCGCGCGAGTGACACTGGTCGTCCTGATAACTGTTATCTGATTTTTACTCTGAAGTTAAGAAATATAGGATATTATTGTATAATCCTAGTTATTTCGATTGTGTCCTTTTCATATATGACATTAATGTAGTTGTAGTTCTGAACCACACTTGTGATGTTTCTCCTTGAAATAATTTTTTTAGAATCACGCTCTGTGAGATTAAAGGTGCACTCTGATATATTTTTTACGTGAAAACCAGGTCTAATTAAAGGTCCCCCCTTTTTTAATAGGTAAAATAAATAATAAATAAATAAAAACTAAAGGTGCCCTATGACATTTTTGTCATTTAAGGCATGGACGGTCCATCTAATATCTCAAATTAAAGGTACTTTTACTGATACTTCGGTGTCTTTGTTGTTAGCCTCACTTTCTAGTGTATAAAAGTAAAGGTGTGACCTGCAATTTTTCACAAGAATTAAAAAAAAAATAAAAAATAGTGAGACACTCTTCCTTTGTGCAGTCAAGGTTTACTCCTTTCTCCTTATCTCTGCTTTTGCAAACGGTACACGCTGTACGCCATTGTTGCATTTTTTTTATTTTTTTTTTCATTTCTTTCCCTCATCAGCAACAGGGAGAATTTATTCTATTTAATTTTTTGTCCCCTCTCGGTAGCTGCTTTCTAGCTGTCATTTAGTGTTCTAAGTAATGACATCTACAACAGTGTGCCCCCCCCTTTACAATTGAATAAGTTCACGTTTCCCTTTGACATGGTATTAAAACTTATATAATAGTGCATTCTGGGTTGTTGCTATCATGAGCCAAATATACTATTTTTATTTTTTAGGATTTCCATTGTGATATAATTTGTTTAACTTCACCTATTGTGATGTCACATTCTTAGCATTTACTTAATTATTAATATCTACAGTGTTACTGTGTGTATACAGGAATTGATTGTGCTTGACTTTTCGAGCATTGTGTTTTTTCTACAGTAACTGATTGACCATTGTGTTTTTCATCCGCAAAACAGAACGTGTGGGGATTAGTAAATGTAAATAATCATGTATCAAATAAGAGTTGTTGTATCCTTGACACGGCCATGGAGGGAGCATTTAGTTGATTTAACCCATTTTTTCAGTGGTAAAGGAGTGAGAATGCCTGTTTTTATTGCCCAGAGCAATAGGCCAGAGATGAGAGTGTGTGTGCTTTTGGGCCTGGATGTGTGTGTGTAAGAGGAGATCGTGGGAGTGTCCGCCTGTGTGCAAGTGAGGGACTTTCTGTGTGTGTATGTGTGTGATAAAGCCTAAATGCAGTTTACATATATTTTGGATAATTACAGCAGCTATACTATTTTTAGAAGGAAAAGACAGGGAATAGAGCATTACAGTTTGGGCACTTTTGGGTAATAAGACAATCCCCACCACCAGCAAACCTGGAAGCCGCTTTGCCAAGCCCCAAACCATTGGATTATGCATAGCGTCTGGAGCTCCGGAGAGCACAGAGGCCGAAGAGGATTGGAGACAAGCAGGAGAAGGAGCAGTGGGAGAGGCCCAGCTAGCTCAGTCGGTTGAGCATGAGACTTTACCAGCACCATTAGCAACCCAGTGCTCCCTGTTTCCCCTTGATTCACCAGCTTTCCATGGACACAACCCCACACCACACCCAGTAGAAGGAATGGCACCTTTTACGGACGACAAAATCAAGGAACTTTATGGATTCGGACTACAAATATCTTGGAATGTACACTGCCACTCAGAGACATGCAAACAGTGGCCCTTTCCGCTACTACCTACAAGGCCCCATTCTATATGGATTTTTTCTGAGAAAGCTGCTGTGCTTTATCAGAAAAGGAGGGAGAAAAGGAGGGTGCTGACATTCCACAGTTCTAAGCTGGATGACATCGACATGAAATCAAGACAGAAAGCTGCTAAAGTTCTACCAGCAGCTGCAAAGCCATCACCAAAACAGCTCATTGTGATGTGCCATGAACTCCATTACCAGAATCGACAAAAAGTCGCAACACAACATGGACAAGCCCACAGCCACAAGCCGCAGATTGTACTATCTGTCAAGATCACAACCCCAAGAAACCATACAGACTGCCAACAAGAAGCTTCCCAGTACCTGAGACCCCCCTTCAAGATGAAAATAGAACTTTGAGGTTCCTGTATTTGCTGGTGATGGTGGATTGATTCACAAAATGGTTAGAAACTATTCCTTGCCAAAAAGAGACAGCAAAAACAGTGGTGAAGTAGTTAAACATGTAACTTGTAACAGACCCTTTAATCAAATATTGATAAGATGATGCACAGCATTAAGCTGACCCAGGTAGTTGCTCTCCCCCTGGCCCTCATGTCAACGAGAACTTCTCAAGGGGCACATAAATATTTGACCGTGAGTTGCTGACAGGCAGGCCTAAGCCAGGGACGTCCAGAAAAGGAGGTCATATGCCTTCTCTTGACGTCTGGCAAGTAAGTTGTGATGAGCACCTGACAGCCCTGATTCATTTTAATTGAGTTTTGTTTTAATAGATATAACAGGCTGAGCAGCCCGAAGCAACTCCAAAAAAAAAAAAAAAAAAGTTCTGAAAAAGCCCAAACCACTATGTATTGTATGTGTCTGACCGTCTCGATATCTGTGTGTGTATTTTTGTGCATATCGTGTCAGTCAAGGTTGTTGCTTGTAAAAACCTCCCACCATGAAGAATTTGAACCTTCAGTAAGCAGAAGGAGAGTTAACAAATTGTGTGAACATGTATGATTATTCCATCAGTTTGGGTTTACACCTTTTAAAAGGTGTAAAGTGAGGGATTGTCAGAATAATCTTAATTTTATACTCATGTGCTTTTTTAAAACTTATACACTTTTGTATGTTTAGTAACTTCACATTCATTCACCATTTACAGAGACACATAACAGCACTGAGGCAGGCCATTTCAGTAGATACTTTGCCCAAGGTCAGGAGAGAACTATTTGTGTGGGATGAGCCTGCACATGACAACCGGCCTAGCAACGACCCCGCACCCTCCCTTCACCTCTCTTATGAGCACTCTCTTAGTAAAACATGAAATGTATCTTATGAAGACCAGCAAGAAGAAGACGTCATCGGCCAGCCTCTAACACATAGTCAACCAATCAGAAATAATGTATTTGTTTCCATATAACACTTTGTCCCTCCATTTTGTCTTCAGTCTTACTGGGGACGCTTTTTGAGAATCCAGTAAGCTCCATGTAGGCCTACATGTTTTCTGCTCACTCAATTTAGATAATAAATCTTTAAGCTGGGAACACACCGCACTGGCCGCGCGGCGAGATTACATACAAAGTCAATGTACTAGCGCGTGGCCGCGCGTCCACCCAATAATCGGCGTCCAGCGGCCGGCGGCGGGGGCTTGCGCGGCGCGTGGCCGCGCCTCATGAGAGGCGCGTGAATCGGGAGCGCGGCCATTAGCGGCGCATAGAAATTGTGTCATCGAAGGAGCGTGAATCGAAGGCTTGTGCGGCGAGCACGGCGCCGCAGAAAAAGATGAAATTTTTCATCTTTTTCTGCAGCGCCGCCGGGCACCGCGCCTCCACAGCCAATCAGCGTTGAGATTGCCCGGTGGCGGTGGTCTGCAAGACGAGGTGGGCGTGTGGAGTGAGGACATCGGGCTTCCAATACATTCTGCAAATATGTGTAGGCTATTTTGCATCTGTTTAGCTGTTGGTTGTACTTTAGCCAAGGTAGCGCCGGTTAGCATAGTGAAACTCACCCAGCTGTGTGCTGCTCCTGAGGATAATATGAACCCAAAGTTGATGGCAGTGTCCGTGTGGAATTCCAATATAGTGCAGCGAAGAACCGGTGTTGTCCTCCGTCAGCCGGCACACTTTCACTTTCAGGTAGGCTGATGTTTGCCTTTATTTTAGCCGCTGAGCACACACTGCTGTTGTTAATGTGTTTAGTATGTTGCTGAATTGCTGTTAATGTGTGTGTATTTGAGATCGGGGTGCGTGTTCAGGCTGTTTTAATGATATTTGTGACAAGACTGCCGCTGGTTACACAGTGAACCTACATCTGTATTTTTTGGCACAGCTGGACCATGTTATTGTTGTTGTTGCACCGTAAGTGTGACGGGTCTGATCTCGGCGTCGGCGTCAGGAATATATGGCCCAATATGATCAAGCGGCGAGCCTCCTGCTGTCACGCGGCCAACCGCTGCCTACGATGAGGCTGCGGTTGGCCGCGGCGGCGACTGCGGTGAACATGGCCCAATATGACCAAGCGGCGAACCTCCTGCATTCACGCGGCCAACCGCCGCAGGCGGCCAATGCGGTGTGTTCCCAGCTTTAAGCTTTGAAATAAATCTTCTACTTGTTTTTCCTTCTTCAACTCTGGTTAAAAGAACACGGTAGAATTTTATTTCCAACAGATTCAACATGTTTGTCGTCCAGCTGATGTTTTTCATTCTTCTCTTCCAGTTGACGAGTTCAGGTAACAAACTCTTTCTGTCTGTCACAATGTTGAACTGAAGTACCAGTTAAAGATGTTCATTATGTGAGACTGAACCATAGATAGTATAATAAAGGACTGAACACAGTCTGTAAACACCGTGATTATCCTTTATTATGATTGTTGACTATGTTGTAAAATTGAAATAAAGATTGTATCTCTTGCTTTATCCAACAGCTAGATTTGTTTTTTAAAGAAATGCAAATTTGTGCACAATTTGTTAAATATGCCAAATTTTATTTTAAGTATTTTTGAAAAAAAACTTGTTAATGTCAGTACCAACTGCCAAAGTTTCATGATGATATCTTTAAGTTAAAAAATGTCAATATTACCCTCGCATTAAACCGTGGTTCCGATTTTCTATGTCGGCCCCCTGTAGCTTTCCAGCAGGTAGTTGAGCAGGTTGTGATCCTGGAAGGTCCTAGATATAATTTCTGGTGGACAACCTTTTACAACAGTCCATGCCTGTTCTCCAAGAAAAGGGGGTTTTGCCCCGCTGGGTATATTGGTTAATCACATGACTGAAGGATGATTGTAAAGTATTTTTTTCCATCTAGAACCCAAGTTACCTGCAAACATTGTTTCCTCTTCTCACTAGTTGAATGAGACGTAAATAGATCAGAGGCAAAGAGAACTATCACATTAAACCTCTAATGTTTCCCTCGTGTCCCCTGTCAGGCTCAGGAGGGCACTCTGTGTGGTTGTTGTCTTCCCTCATCTCAGGAAAAACACAATTCCCAGAGTTCTCTGGGGTCATTATGCTGGATGACGTCCAGGTGGGTTACTATGACTCAGAGATCAAACGACTGATGAGAGTGGGAACTGGCGGCAAGAAGACAAAAGCGCTGGATGTGGGTCAGGAATTGGAGTTTATATTGAACGAATTCTTCCCCAGTATGAGAAAGAGACTGGCAATGTTCCAAAACCATTTCAACTTGACGTCGGGGGGAATCCACGTCCAGCAAAGGCTGACGGGCTGCGAAGTGCTGGAGAATGGAGAGCCTGTGCACATGATGTTCAGGGACAGTTCTAACGGGGTGGACACCAACAGCCTGATGTACAACATGACGCACCACACCTACGCTGGCATTAACAGCTTGGAGATCCAGTGGGGAACCCTGAAACGGTTGGGCGACCAGATGATGTACACAGAAATCTACGTTCCCTTCTGTGTCCGGATTCTCAAGAACCTCCTGGACAGTGAGAAGCATTTGGTGACACGTCGGGTCCGTCCTCGAGTCCGCTTCCTAACCAAACAGGTGTTGGGAGGGGCTCAGGTCACCTGCATGGCCACAGACTTCTACCCTCGCCACATCAACCTGACGCTGCTGAGAGACGGCCGGCCGGTGGACCAGGAAGAGCTGACCGGAGGCTCGGTGCTGCCCAACGGAAACGGACTCTACCAGGTACAGTGGAGGACACAGTCCTCAGCCCCAGTGCTTCAGTCAAAGAATAGAGACTCCTGTTGTGTTGAAATGTTTTAAGTTCAGTACTAAAGTACATTTCCTTTGTTTCTGTCCACCACTGACCAGGTGAGGAAGACGCTGACGGTTGGTGACGAGGAGCTAAAGAACAAACACAACTACACCTGTACAGCTTCTCACCTGAGCCTGGACAACAGGCTGGAGGTGAGCTGGACGGCCCAGTTCTCCCGCTCACACAGGATCAGCATCATCTCTGCTCCGCTCGGCCTGGTGGGCGCTAGCTTCCTGCTAATGCTGCTACTGTGGTACAGGAAGAGACACAGGGAGAGGTCAGAGGGCGTTGGTATGGAAACAACAGAGAGCAGCCAGGAGAGACTGACTACCAATGAAGGAACTGAGTGATTGGTTAATTGGTTAATTGATGAGAACAGTCCACCTGGGCAGGTAAAGTGTTTGTGATTTTGAGCACATTTTAGTACCTTCAGCTTTGAACAATCAACAACGCTTCTTTGTGTAGTATTCACACTGTCTTGATGCTCAATTGTGGTTTTTGACCATTCTGTGAATCTGTTTTTTTTTTTACTGCTTACGACTCATTTCCAATTAGCCTGTTGAGACCAGCTTGGTCTTTCTCTAATCTCGGTGGGGAGGAGCTGTCTGTTAGTGGAAGGCAGCCCCTGATTGGTTCATGGAGTCATCAATCTAGCCTCCAGTCAGACTAGACCCTCCCCACTTTCTGTCTGTTAGTGGAAGGCAGCCCCTGATTGGTTCATGGAGTCATCAATCTAGCCTCCAGTCAGACCGGACCCTCCCCACTTTCTGTCTGTTAGTGGAAGGCAGCCCCTGATTGGTTCATGTAGTCATCAATCTAGCCTCCAGTCAGACCGGACCCTCCCCACTTTCTGTCTGTTAGTGGAAGGCAGCCCCTGATTGGTTCATGTAGTCATCAATCTAGCCTTCAGTCAGACCGGACCCTCCCCACTTTCTGTCTGTTAGTGGAAGGCAGCCCCTGATTGGTTCATGTAGTCATCAATCTAGCCTCCAGTCAGACCGGACCCTCCCCACTGTCTGTCTGTTAGTGGAAGGCAGCCCCTGATTGGTTCATGTAGTCATCAATCTAGCCTCCAGTCAGACCGGACCCTCCCCACTGTCTGTCTGTTAGTGGAAGGCAGCCCCTGATTGGTTCATGGAGTCATCAATCTAGCCTTACCCATGCATTTATTTCCAGTAAAATGAACTACTGTAATGGCATGTTCGAAAAAAAGGTTTTCTGCAACTCCAAATTACTCAGAACACCCGTGCCAGGGTCCTCACCAGAAGTTAAAATATGAGCAACTTACACCAGTTCTAAAGTCCTTACACTGTCTGCATGTTTATTAATCACTCCATGGCTCTAGTCCTGAATATATTTCATAAAACCCTTGTTGAACGATGAGGTCAATTCAGACCGGCCTACTTGTTGTTCCTAGAGTTAGAACAAAACACTGTGAAGCAACATTTTGTTATTATGTTACTGCGAACAAATATTGTGTATTACTGCCTGTGTGTCTGATTGTATGAATCCTATATGCACTAATGTTAATGAAGATGTTTATGTGAGTCTGTTTAATAATGCACTTTTCTCAGTGAGCTAGTTAGCCTCTGTGCTAACTTAATGTGCTGTTCTTTTGTACCGTGCTTCGTGTTAGCTGCCTAGCGAGCTAACTGTATGACTGACCAGTGTACAGCTCTGGAAAAAATTGAGAGACCACTCCAAATGTTCAGTGTCTCTCGTTTTACTATTTATCGGCAAATGCTTGAGTAGAATTAACATTTTGGTTTTAAAATATAAGCTACTGACAACATTTCTACTGAATTCCAATACATGTTTTGTCATTAAGAGCATTTCCATTAAGTAATGTAGAGATGAAGATTGAGGAAATATCCAGACTGGTGTATTGTTTATGTGTGACATTAAACGGAGTCATAACCAGTTGAACACGCCTCTTGCTCATCATTCTTCACAACACATTGGAGGGTTTGAACCAGACAGACAGTAAAGTTTAGTAGATCATGGTTACAGTTACACCCATGGGGCATTATTTTTTACTTAAAGGTGCAGTGTGTAATATGACATCATCAAGAAAGTTCTATAAAGTTCTAGAATGCAACACTCCCTGGGTAACCCCAACCCTTTTGAATAATAACAGAAGCTACAGTGGCCTTCAAGGACAAGAACAATTCTAAATTTTAAACAATGCGCCTGATGACATTCCAACTATGACACTTTCAAGATGGCGGCACTAGGCCTTGGTCCAAAATATGCAGAAATATGGACATATATGAGACCCTTTCTAAGGGAAAAAAATAATAATTCAAAACATTTTTTTCAGCTGTTATGCACTAAATTAAATGTACTTATGGATATTATAATTACTTTCTACAAAATCTGCTAGGAAATAAAACCCACAATTCTACACACTGCAGGTTTAAAGGTGGAGTCAGCGATTATGAAAAATGTTTGTTGTCAAATCACTTTGTCAAAATTAGTGAATGTCTCCTCACGATCTGCTACCTGTCTGTCTCTCTCTGTCTACCTGTCTCTACTGTGTGTGGGAGTACAAGTACTGTACTTGAACAAACATTCTGCAGAATCGCTTACCTCACCTTTAAAGGTGCTGTAAGCAGAATGGTTCTTTTAGCTAACTTCCTGTCAGTGACTGCAGTTAGCAGTCCCCTCGCTCGTCCCTACGTCACCACATTAATGCATTGCGGTCTTCAAGCAGCAAGTTATCTAGCATCATCTCAGATCCATAAGTGTGATAAAACCGGATAAAACATGATAAAAACCATCAAAACAGACATTGGGAAGGATTTTTACCTGCTCCGCCATTGTAGGCGCATACACATTCACCCATCTGTCGCTCTGGCGTGCACCGGCAGTGAGACCATGGAGTGTATATACTATATATGAGTGAGACGAGTGATGGTTTGTAGCGTTCTCTCTCCTGATTGGATAAAAAATCGGGATACTACAACATTTAAATTGGGCTATTACTGCAAATCAGAATGACTTGGAGACCTGTGATATGACGTCCGCACTCTGTTGAAGTGATTGCTGTAGGAATATGGAGTGATATAACACATATATTAACACAAATAATGTTAATGAAAATGTGATTTCTGATTGGTCAAAATT
This sequence comes from Ammodytes marinus, assembly GCF_949987685.1. Taxonomy (NCBI): domain Eukaryota; kingdom Metazoa; phylum Chordata; class Actinopteri; order Uranoscopiformes; family Ammodytidae; genus Ammodytes; species Ammodytes marinus. The sequence continues at coordinate 2,607,426 of NC_137229.1, forward strand.
AAAATGAGCGGTACATTTTGACCAATCAGAGCGAGGCTCCGATTGAAAAAAAAAAAAAAAAAAAATCAGATTCTCTGTTCTTATTGGCTGTTGGGACTGTCAAATGTTCAAATCTCTATCCCAACTGGTATTTTCTCCCCAAATTCTCCACCCCAGCTTTAATAGTTCAATACATACATATTACCATCATATGAAATATTAATTATGTTGAAACGACACAAAGACACACTTTTAACTCGTCGTGTAGCTGCAGTTTATTACCCAACAGGCAGAATTCACAACGAAGATAAAACACATAAAACATTTTATACAAAATCTTAAAAAACATTTCATAGCTGCAGCGTGAGGGGCGCCCTTAGCTCAGTTGGTAGGGCGTCCCCCCCATGGGCCTCGGCCAGCAGCGGAACCGATTTCGATTCCAGCCCGCGGTCGTTCTCTGCATGTCACTCCCCTCTCTGCCCCATTTCAACTCTGTCTCTACACTATCAATAAAGGCCTAAAAATGCCAAAAAGATATCTTTAAAAAAAAAACTGCAGCGTGAACTCAGAAGTCTTCCAGTGTTCTCATCATGTCTCTACTGAAGCGTTTTCACTCAAACGGACATTCGTTTATTTTGGTCTTTTTTTGTTTGTTATTAAAAATGGTTAAAATTTTAAATCTTCAAACGGCTGCTGGACGGATTCTCTGCAGGGCCACGAACAAGAGCGTGATCAAATCCTGTAAAGTGAT
>NC_137229.1:2613155-2615655 GCF_949987685.1 Ammodytes marinus
AAATCAAATCAGTTTTATTTGTATAGCCCAAAATCACAAATTAGAATTTTTTTCTCAGTGGGCTTTACATTCCATACAGTATGATACAATATGACACCCTGAGAAAAAACTCCCAGTGAAAAACCCTTTACCGGGATTTAAAAAAATTTGAAGAAACCTCAGGGAGAGTTGACAGAGTAAGGGATCCCTCTCCCAGGACGGACATGCTGCAATAGATGTCATAAGTAGAGAAAATCACGAAGGAATTTGATCATTGACCAGGTGATTACATGGTAATACTAAAGTAAAGTGTGAATAGTGCGTGTTGTGGTTAGACCCCCCCCCCCCCCCCCTCCATGGAGTCTCAGTTTTCACAGCAGACCCGGGTTAGAATCCAGCCCGGGTCGTTCTCTGCATGTCATTCCCCTCTCTGTCTGTCTGTCTGTCTGTCTGTCTGTCTGTCTGTCTGTCTGTCCTCTTCACAGCAGACCCGGGTTAGAATCCAGCCCGGGTCGTTCTCTGCATGTCATTCCCCTCTCTGTCTGTCTGTCTGTCTGTCCTCTTCACAGCAGACCCGGGTTAGAATCCAGCCCGGGTCGTTCTCTGCATGTCATTCCACTCTCTATCAGTCTGTCTGTCTGTCTGTCTGTCTGTCTGTCTGTCTGTCTGTCTGTCTGTCTGTCTGTCTCTCTGTCTGTCTGTCTGTCTGTCCTCTTCACAGCAGACCCGGGTTAGAATCCAGCCCGGGTCGTTCTCTGCATGTCATTCCCCTCTCTGACACATTTCATCTCTGTCTCTACAACACTGTCTATTAAAGCAGAAAATGCCCAAAAAAACTATCTTTTAAAAACAGCATTATTTTAGTTATTATTAGTACCAACCTGGGGTCCAGTCTGTCTGTCTGTCTGTCTGTCTGTCTGTCTGTCTGTCTGTCTGTCTGTCTGTCTGTCTGTCTGTCTGTCTGTCTGTCTGTCTGTCTGTCTGTCTGTCTGTCTGTCTGTCTGTTTGTACCAACCTGGGGTCCAGTCCAGGGTGAGCGTCTCCTGCTGCTCGCTGACGTGATATTTATCAGAATACCTCTCCACGTCTAAACGGGAAACAGAGACGAGACTTTCACAATAAAACACTGTGTGTGTGTGTGTGTGTGTGTGTGTGTGTGTGTGTGTGTGTGTGTGTGTGTGTGTGTGTGTGTGTGTGTGTGTGTGTGTGTGTGTGTGTGTGTGTACCTCTGTGTGTGTGTGTACCTCTGTGTGTTTCTGTCTGTGTGTGTGTATCTTTCTCCCCCCATCTCTCTATGTATCTCTGTATGTGTCTGTCTGTCTCTCCCTCTCTCCCACTCTATCTGTCTGTCTGTCTGTCTCTCTCTCTCTCTCTCTGTCTGTCTGTCTGTCTGTCTGTCTGTCTGTCTGCCTGTCTGTCTGTCTCTCTGTCTGTGTGTGTGTCTGTCCCTCTGTCTGTCTGTCTGTCTGTCTGTCTGTCTGTCTGTCTGTCTGTCTGTCTGTACCTCTATGTGTCTGTACCTCTATGTGCAGCAGTAGGTTGGATGTAACAGGGCAGACTCTTCATGGCTCCTCTGAACTCCTGTTTTAAGGCCATCAGATACTCTGCCTCCTCGCCAGCTATCAGGGGGAGGGGCTTCTGCTCCATCGCCTATGGAGAGAGAGACAGACAGGCAGACAGACAGGGAGAGAGACAGACAGACAGACAGACAGACAGACAGACAGACAGACAGGGAGAGAGACAGACAGGCAGACAGACAGACAGAGGGACAGACAGAGAGAGAGAGAGACAGGCAGACAGACGGAGAGAGAGAGAGACAGACAGAGAGAGAGACAGAAAGACAGAGAAAGAGACACACACAAATACAGAGAGAGACACACACACACACACACACACACAGATGTTTGTTAATACAGTATGTCCATAAATATTCATTGATTTTCACAAAAAATTATTCTGACAACAAGAGTTCATCAGAATATCTGACCTTAAAAGAATTGGTTTCTGTCGCCTTGACTTGAACCCAAGAGTGAGGCAACAAGCTAAACATAAAAAATTAAAAACTATTCCTTTAAAGTGTGTGTGTGTGTTACAGGAAACAGTGCGGTGGAATGCTGGATGGATGGAGGGAGACTCTACAGACAGACAGACAGACAGACAGACAGACAGACAGACAGACAGACAGACAGACTTACAGGATACAGACAGACAGACAGACAGACAGACAGACTTACAGGATACAGAGCGGTGGGCTGCTGGATGGAGGGAGGGAGACTCTCTCCTCGGCCGATGCCCACGGCCTCAACGCTGAAGCTCATCATCCTGCGACCGCGCCCGCGCCCGCCGGCACCCGCACCCGCCATCTGGGCCGAGGACTGGGACCAAACTGGGCCTAACTGGGCTTAACCAGACCCAACCAGGCCTAACTGGGCTTAACTGGACCCAACCAGACCCAACCAGGCCTAACTGGGCTTAACTGGACCCAACTGGGCTTAACTGGACCAAGACCCAGGCCTCCGAA
>NC_137229.1:2624812-2637312 GCF_949987685.1 Ammodytes marinus
GGACCGACCTGCAGCTCTGCTTTAGGGACTGACAGTGTGCTGTAAAGGGGATAAGAGAGAAAACGCCTCCCCCACGAGATCTCCCAGACAGACAATCGGACAACACAACCAATAACAACCAGGCTGCAGCAGAATGACATATCAGAGGCACTTTTTGGGAACATTTTGCACTTTTTGGCAAAAAAAATCTCCCAAATTTTTTGCGTTTGGGTCGCTTTTGTCGAAATAACTTTTGGTCAAATCAGTGAATATCTCCTCATGATCTGCTACCTTATGTCTTATGTTTGTGCTGAAATGAAATCCAGTTGTTAACACACAGCCTAGGCTCTGTAAAGCTTAAGCCTCACCGGGGTGTCTTCAGGAACGACCTGCAGCTCTGCTTTAATAAGAGACTACAGGTGGGCTTTAATAGGAGGGGAATACAGGTGTGTTGTACAGGTGAGGAGAGAGAAACCGCCTCCCCCACGAGATCTCCAGACAGACAGTCAGCAAGAGAGACGGACCCAACAACTAATAACCACCAGGCCACAACAGACTGAACAAATCAAACACATTTTTTTTTTTTGGCACTTTTGGGGCTTAAAAAATCTAATAAAAAAAATCTTTTTGGTTCCCTTTTGGACATTTTCTTTTCATCACTTTTTGGGGATTCTGTTTTTTCTTCACACAACTCCAGAAAAGCGCCAACAGCTGACCAATCAGAGGACACACTGCAAACATTTAAAATCTTACTTAATGGTCTAATTTACTTATCTTATATGTCACTTAAAGGTGGAGTCAGTCAGTGCGTTTACATGCAGACTCATAATCGGGTAACTAAACGAATAAGACTTCAACAGGACTTTTAAACTGCATGTAAACACCTTTATCCAATCTACTTCGCACACAAATCGGCACAATAACGGACAAGAGAAGTCGGATAAGAACACCTAGATAATTCGTTCATTGTCGGCTTTCTCTCTGCATGTAAACAGGGATCGGACATCGCATATCGGACTTCTCGTTCTGTGCTTGTGTGCCTGCGCGTGATAGGCTACACCATGGGTTATTGACGGAAGAGAAGCGGACGTGGCTCTAAAACCACTTGTTGAAAGCATGGTTGAAAGGGCTACAGCGCCACCTAGCATAGTGGAGACAGCCATGCATCGGACATTTATCTGATATCTGAAAGGCCATGTATACTCAGACAAGTGACACGGTCCGTTCGAGTGTCTTGTTCGATATATCTGATTCTGGAGAATGCTTATTGTCAAAATCACTTGTTGTCTAAATCAGTGAATATCTCCTCATGATCCACTACCTGCTTTTTGGTGCGTTCTTGGATGGTTTTTTTGGGACATGTAGATTTTTTTCAAATAAAAATTTCAAAAAAAAACACCAAAAACTGCCCCAAGGAATGTGCAACCAAACGGGAGTCGGACCCAGTAACCAACACACTGACCAATCAGAGCGCAGGAGATCAATATGTTGTGTTGATGTATACGAGTTAATTTGACATAAGCAAGGCCACGGTTTATACACCCGTTGTTGTGTATTTGCGTTGAATATTGTTTATGTATTGTTGTTTTTCCTTTGAATTTTTTTTTTTTTAACCTTTATTTATACATGTAAATCCCATTGAGTCTGAAGACTCTTTTGCAAGGGAGACCTGTTCCCATTCCCACGTTACCATTCACACACACATTCATACACCGATAGCAGCAGCTAACTATCGACATTCACACGAGGCAAGGTGGGTGAAGTGTCTTGCCCAAGGACACAACAACTATGACACAAGTGTCAGGGCGGGGATCGAACCTCCAACCCTTTGATCATCGGCCGACCCGCTCTACCACCTGAGACACAGTCGCCCCAAATTGTTTGAACTCGACGTCATTGAAAATGAGGGTCACCCCCTCAATTGGTCTCTCGAGGATAAATAAAAGTTAAATGAAAAAATGAAAAATACAACCATGTTTTAGCACAAACAGTGATGTCAGATCTTCAACTATAACTCATTAGTTATTGAATAAGTTTGTTTTTCTTTTCTGTTTTCCTTTTATTTTTTACATCAAAGAAAGAACAAACAATGATGTCACTGGTGTTGTGATGTAAATATGAATTATAACCAATCAGCATCAAGTCTATAAGTTACTGATTAAATATTTGAATATTTATGAATGAATCTGTTAATAAATGTAATAAACTAAAAATCAGCAAAGATTTGTTCAGGTGTGATTCTACCTGCCAGCGAGTGTCACCATCCTTGCTGTCTGTTACAATCTGGACATCTGCACTTTGTCCTCATGGAGTCTTTAAAGGGTCACTGTGTAGTTTCAGAGGAGGGGATTTGTTTACATTCACAGAGCCAGCAGTTATTTTACAAAACATATTCTCTCTACCCAAAACGTCTTTCTTCCTATTAGGTGAAATTAAATGTACGTAATTTCACCTGGTCAAAACGGAATTGTGGATATCAGCAACTAAATTATGATGCTCCACAAATCCAGTTCAAGATATCTTCAATTTCTGAGACACTCAGTGCGTTTCCATGCAGACTCATAATCGGATAACTAAACGAATAAGACTTCAACAGGACTTTTAAACTGCATGTAAACACCTTTATCCGATCTACTTCGGACACAAATCGGCACAATAACGGACAAGAGAAGTCGGATAAGAACACCTAGATAATTCGTTCATTGTCGGCTTTCTCTCTGCATGTATACAGGGATCGGATATCGCATATCGGACTTCTCGTTCTGTGCTTGTGTGCCTGCGCGTGATAGGCTACACCATGGGTTATTGACGGAAGAGAACCGGACGTGGCTCTAAAACCACTTGTTGAAAGCATGGTTGAAAGGGCTACAGCGCCACCTAGCATAGTGGAGACAGCCATGCATCGGACATTTATCCGATTTCTGAAAGGCCATGTATACTCAGACAAGTGACACGGTCCGTTCGAGTGTCTAGTTCGATATATGTGATAATCCAATCTAGTTGTGCCATGTAACCGCACTGAGTGATTTGGTTTTCAAAGGATTTCTGAGAATTAAATTATAAAAAAAATATGCTGTAATGACCACTTTCTACCAGAAGGGGGTGCCACATACACTCCATAAAGAAAAGTTACACAGTACAGCTTTAGATCAGATGTAAACAAACTTTATCACAAAGACAAAATCTTCATTTTATTAGTCAATAAATATCGAGTCAAATCTTTTATTCCAATTCAGTTTATTTGGTTTACATGTGTCTTAAACATCAGAAATGAGAACAAACAGACAAAGCCGGACATCAACAAACATCATACACACAATCTGTCTGTCTGCCTGCCTGTCTGTCTACCTGTCTGTCTGCTCCGTTTAAAGCTCCCAAATGCTTTCATTCTTTTACGACACAATAATTCAAAAATAAAAAGTTTTGAGAGAAAAAAAATTAGGGATATTAAAGCTTCTCTTCTTCGTTGGTGCTAGCGTTCGTCTCACTACGATCTCTATGTCTTAGTTTATCACTACAGCGTTTCACAGGCGGCGGAGGGTCTAAAATAATCTGGTTTTTATATAAATCTATGAAGAATAATCAGAATATGGCTTTAGAAAGTGTTATTAAGGAATCCACTACAGTTCTAGGTAAGACCCGCCTCTTTTCAGCTTTAGTGCGATATGATTGGCCAAGGGGTATGTAGCAAAGGAAGAGCTATAATCACGTCCAATGGTATTAAATTGTGTTTAAGTCTCAATAGTTTTTTATCACAAAAATGAATTCGGAATTACAACCATCATTTTCACAGAGAGAATTTAGCTTTGAAAAAGTTTAAGATAACTATTCGAAAGCATGTGCCTGCCTTTCTTTTTAAACCAAACTTGTCGAAACCCTAATATGTTCTCACACCCAGAATAAAAAGCCTGGGGAGTGGGGACAATGGTGTAATCTAACAATACATGTGTCTAAATAGTGAACTTTCAGGATGTTTTCTATTCTACATTTCCAGGAGTTATAGGTAAAATAGTAGCACACGATATCCGGTTGCCAGTTGCCAAGAAAGTTTTCAGGAATGGCATATCTCGTCTAAAAGTGTCTAACAATGTTTTTATGATTGATCTATTGTTTTTTTGATAAGCCTGGGAACCTATTTAAGAAGCTATGGTGTAATCTAACAATATGTCTCCAAAAAGACCAACTTTGAGGATGTTTGGATCCTATGTCTAGGAGGTATAGGTGTTTATTGCAGTAACTGTGTTTGAGAGTTAAAATGTGTAGTTTCCTCAAGTTGAGAAAAGATTTCTGCATTTTATAAGTAAAGATAAGTTTTTTAAGTCTATTTTAATTCAGTTCTGGCACGTGATTACAGCTGTTCGTTTGCTACACGACTATTGGCCAATCATATCGCTTGAATGCTTTGGAAGGCGGGTACTTAACTAAAACTGCATTGCTTTCAATAATACCTCGTATGGCTTAATAATCTCACACATGGCTTCTTGTTAACTATGGCTTTAGTTTGATCACTGGCTCCGACCGCTCTGCTGAAAACACAACATTTCAAATTCTACATTTTCACACAATTCGACTAAAAACAATGAAAATAAATCAGAAAAGATCAAACAATATAAAAACAACAACAGAATAATCATAATATTATTATTAACTAAAGGGGTTTTTCTTCTTCTTCACGTTTTCTTTAATTTGGCAGAATTTTCCTTTTTCGCTGCCGAACGAACGATCGAACGAACGAACGGCAGCGACAGAAAACTAGTTATTGAACTGAAGGAAGAAAGAGTTCTAGAAAAAGAACAGCTACATTTTATTTATACACATTTTTAATTTGTTGTTTTTTGTTTTATTTTTTTATAAGAGCGACTCGTGACATACCGACAGTGACATTTGACCTTTGACCCTAAGAACAGACACTCAACATGTATGCCCTAACGTAAATGAAATCCAATCCATCATTATTATTATTATTATTATTATTATTATTATTATTATTATTATTATTATTATTATTATTATTATTATTATTATTATTATTATTATTAATAACGTAAATCAAGATTAAGGTTGCGTTCCGAATCTCATACTTTCTACTATATAGTATGGTAGAAAAAAGATTTAGGATGTCCTGATTCTTGTGGCCAGATTTAGGATGGTTAGAAGTACCCGGATGTCCTACTTCATGCGGCCAAGATTGTTAGTGTTGAAAACTGCATCCTATTTGGGCGATTCTGACCCACAATCCAGTGCACACGTGAAGTGACGTCACATCGACGAAGCCTCCATATGAAAACAAACGGGGATGCGACGGATATAAAAGCAAGAGGCAAGATCAAGGAGCCATGTTATGATGAAATAAGAAAGTTAAAGTATGTCCCAATAGTATGCCTACTGCATCCTAACTAGATACTTTTTATCGTCGGATGTAGTATGTAGAATAGAAAAAAGAAAGAGGAGGAGATTCGGAACGCAACCTATATCTGTTTGCTTTCAAAGATGTTCATGCGAATTTAACTTTTGGGGACGGTCTACTCCTCAAGACTTGACGTGATATAAATCGTTACTAGTTAATCTCACACTCAGCAAATTTAAGAAGCAGAATTTAGTTTTATGTAAAAGACCAGATTTTAAAAGCTTAAATTAACTTGAATGGATGGGTTATTATTAATTAGGCACTTCACGAAAAAGTCGCAATTTGGAGAATTAAGTTGACAGACTGCTGTGAAAGCTGGAAAGATATTGACATTGTAAATAATTCAATTAATTTGGCACCAGGTTTGAACAGAATACCAAACAGTGTCAACAGTCCGGCTTTGTTTTGTCTAAGTTTGTTAAACAGTTTTGAAATATTTCGACTTTCTGAAAATTTCTGCAGAATTATAAGTTCTGTAAAGTTGTCTTTGTGTGTTGGGGTCTCGGGTCTGGGGTGTGTGTGTGTGTGTGTTACAGTGTGTGTGTGTGTGTGTGTGTGTGTGTGTGTGTTTTACAGTGTGTGTGTGTGTGTGTGTCACTGTCGGCAGCAGAGTCTCAGTTAAACCATTTGGACCTCAGACTCAAAACGAACAAACAAACTGAGGAAATGTTTTAGAATCAGTTTAGAGTTTTTTTGGGTCAAAGTTTGAATCGTTCTGTTATTTGGCTCGTTCACACTCGGAGCGGCTAACGTTAAAATATATGAAAATATATAATCACTTCCCCTGCTTCTCCCAGAGTGTTTAAATCCTCTGGAATATAAAAGCAAAGGTTTTATTTTGGTTGTGCTCGTTCTTCGGACGTGAAAACAAACATTGTTGTTTTTTTTTTAAACTGAAAATTTCGGAAATTTGTGAAAAACTATTTTTTATCTTTGGAAGCCGTTGAGCTTGTTTTTAAAGTTATATATCGAAAGCTTTTTTTTTTTTTTACATCTACGAGAAAATTATGTTTTAGTCATTAGGAGGTAAGTTTAAACATGGCGGGCAAGGCATTACAAATCGCCGTTAAGATAACACTTAAGGGACTTTAGGCAGCGATGGTTTGAGAGGCTACGGCGATCTAGAATAACTTTTGGCATTTGTGTTAAATTTTTTTGACGTTTTGAGCTAAAAAAAAACAAAGGCAATTTGAAATATCTGGATAGGTTCATATGGTAGAGTAATACAAACTGCTCATTGAATAATCAATCGTCTCCAAATATGTCCAAAGCGCTCGGGAAACTTTAAGAGATATTGTAGCCAAAATGTACGAACCGAATTTGTTTCTGAAGCAGGTAGCCATTGTGTGAGACTAACTTAGTGATATTATAAACCTGTTGGAATATTTCCCGGACGCCGTAGCCTTCACTAAAACATGGCTGCCTTAAAACCCCTTTTAAATCGTTCATTAAAATTCGGGGAAAAAGTCCCAACGGTCCAGGTTTGTCTAGAGGCACTGGAATCCTTCTCAAACACTCAACAAAAAGTTCATTTTTCTGTATTCGCTCCAGGACCCAAACTATTCAACAGATCGTTTACTACAGGCACACACACTTTGGTGGAGGGTAGGCTATGAATGAGGCTTTTAGACTGTTTTAGATCAGGAATATGGTCAGTTTTTGGCTTGAAAGGCTCATCTCTAAGGCAGGTTATAAAGCCATGTCCACAGACTGTATACATGGATGTTGTTAAAAACACATTCTTTTGTTTACTTTTTTTAGCCCTCGCAAACGGATGAGGGGAAATGCAATTTTTTAAATATCCTTTTAAATGTGGACATGCCTGAGTTATTATAGACAAGTTTATGGAGTTCTAAAGCTACGATCCTTTTGCAGTTTTTTCTAAAGATCTGAAGTAGTTTTTTTTGGGGGTCCTGGGAACTTCACTTGACGACATTTATTTTTGGGAGAAAATCTTCAGAAAAGTTCATCTGAGATCTTCTGCAGTTCCTTCCCACTGCTTTTCTTTGAGTAGAACAACATCAACAGACCTTTCCCTTTGGTCCATCGTTATATCAACATTCAAAGCTCACGAGGTATTTCTCTGGTAGGCGGTCGAACACACGGGCAGCGGCATTGGTACAAAAAGGTGAAAGAATGGCAAGAGGCCTTTTGGTTATGAGGTAGGCAACAGACCGGTAGCATCAAGCTAACGGTCGCGTGTAGAGTTTGGCATCGAACGGGCGGAGGTAGCTAGGTAGCTCTTCTTTGGAGGAGGGAGGAGTGTGGAGGGAGGTGTGTGTGTGTGTGTGTGTGTGTGCGTGTGTGTGTGTGTGTGTGCGTGTGCGTGTGTGTGCGTGTGCGTGTGTGTGTGTGTGCCAGCCTCCTCTACACACTGACTTGAGGCGAATTCGGTGAGACAAACACTAGACACTTAAAGGCTAAAGCGGCGCTAGAAGAAGCTAAGGTCTTCTATACAGTCACCTGCCGACCGGAGAATAATAATCCCTTTGGTTTGGGCTTCAGAGGGTCAACACACCTGGGCAGGTAACACTGAAACCATGACAACGCTAGGACAGGTAACACTGTGACTATGCTAAGAATACTCACATTATCAAAGCAAGTATCTGCACTAGGTTTATGAGTTTTGAGGCTTAAGTGCCTTGAACATTTGGAGTTTTCCTAATTAATTTTTACAGTGTAGCTAACCTAAACCCCTAATGGTTAACCCTCTGTAGACCCTTTTTCTCTCTCTCGCTCTCTCTCTCTCTCTTTCTCTCTCTCTCTCTCTCTCTCTCTCTCTCTCTCTCTCTCTCTCTCTCTCTCTCTGGTCGGAGGTTGAAGGCCTCATTGTTCTCTGACAAACTCAAAACAAACTGAAGCAAAAGGTTTTGGTTTCAACGGGAACAACAGCATCTGAAAGCACACGGGAAGTTCTATGACTAATGGTAAATGGACTTGACTTATATAGCGCTTTTCTAGACGATTTTCTCAGCCCCAAAGCGCTTTACATTTCTTACCACATTCACCCATTCATACACACACTCATACACCGATGGTAGTAGCTGCCATGCAAGGCGCCTTCTGAACCATCGGGAGCAATGTGGGGTTCAGTGTCTCTTTGCCCAGGGACGCTTTGACATGTGGCGGGGGGACGGGGGATCGAACCTCCGACCCTGCACTCCAGAGGCGACCTCCCTACCCACTTCGCCACTGCCGCCGTTTGTTTTAACTAAAGGTGCACTGATCGGCGGCAGTGGCGAAGTGGGTAGGGAGTTCACCTCTGGAGTGCAGGGTCGGAGGTTCGATCCCCCGTCTCCCCGCCACATGTCCAAGTGTCCCTGGGAAAGACACTGAACCCCGAATTGCTCCCGATAGTTATCTTAGTTAGCTATCTATCGGGAGCAGGCCCGGAGTGGCTAATCGGGAGAACCGGGAGCATTCCCGGTGGGCCGCTCTGGTTTTTGGGCTGCGAGGGCCGGCCCAGTCATGGCACTGGGTTAAAATATCATTTTACCTATTGGTGCATTAAAAATCATATTATTAGTCCGCAGTTAAGTTACTGCTAATGGAAACTGACCATTTCCTACAGCTTCAGTTTCACATTAAAAGCATCTAACTGGCGTAACGTGAGATTACTTTTATTTTGAAGCAGAATTTAGGGCCTCCTAGCCCTGCTGCGTGTCTCTCTCTAGCAGCATGTCGGACTACGAGGTGAAAGATAACTTGTAATTCTGCGCTCATACCAAAGGCTTTATGAAAGTTAGTCACAGCCCCCAGTCATATATGTTCAATGCATGCTCGGGACAATGGCGACTGGAGCGTCGGCTGCACTGGGATGAGCCAGAATCCGAACATGTTGGCCTATTCGGATGAGCACGGATAATGAGATGATCGATCCGAATATGTTTACTTCGCGAATAATCTCGTTATTATTCAGGAAACAACTATTTATTTATTTTGCCTATCATGCACTAAATTGACGCGGCGCGTTCTGCCTTAACTTGAGTGGCACCTATCAGCTGTTCATCTCCGCTGCCGTGGCAGAAAAGAGATAGACCAGCTGCGTTTATGCATGGCCCCGTGAGCTGCGGTCTCTCCATTCCGCTGGATGTTTGTGACCCCGAGTCACCTTCAGTCCCTCCTGACTTTTATTTATTTCAAATCTCTGAACGTGAACCACGTCTCTTCATTTAATAAAATCGATCTTTAAATATTCGATCTGCAAACACTTCGCTTGTTTAGTTCATACAATCTGTTTATAACTAAGAGATTTGCTCAAAAAAAGTTTCGTTTTTGTGCGTTGATCAATTAGACCACTAGATTATAAAACGCTGTTTCCTAGTCTAAAGTAATTATTCATTGAACTAAGTTAGAAATTAAAAAAGAGAGGGAGAGAGAGAGATAGCGAGACAGAGATAGGCCTATGAGAGACAGGGAGAGTGAGAGAGAAGAGGGAAATAAACGGGCAAAATAAATCTTATCTAGATCGATGATACAACTTAGTTTAGTTAAAAATAAAAAGGGACAGAGATGAAAAAATAAAATAAATTGGGCAAGTTTATGATTTACTGTGATGTAATAGGCCTACTGTTTCAGACTCTGAATGTTCAATGTCCCCCAGTCAAACGTGTAGGGGCTTAGACAGTTATAATGAGAGAGAGAAACAGATGAGTACAGTATGAGGAAAATATGCCTATCTCATTATTGATAATATGCCAATATTAAATCAATTTGAGGCTCTGAAGGGACAATAATTGTTGTTTTTTTCACACATAAGCCCATAAGCCCCAGCCACTTCCGGTTTCATATCCGAATACAGGTAGCCTACATATAGATAGGCTAATTGTGTTTGTTGAACAGATAGCCTACAGATAATGACGTCTCCGTACACTCCTACTGCACATAGTAGCACCATGGCAGGCACCTGAGTAGGCTGTAGGCTAAACAGGAGCATTTGAGTCCACACAGTCTAAAAACACAGAATTACAAGGGTGCAGAGAACAGTGCACTTTTGCAGACGTACATATTAAGGTTGTTATTACATTACATTAATAATGTCGGCGTGAAAGTGGGCTGATCTGAGGCATGAAACTCCAGGGCTGAAAATGAGTCCCACTCCGGCCCTGATCGGGAGCTACCTTGCGTGGTAGCTGCTGCTATCGGTGTATGAATGTGTGTGTGACTGGGTGAATGTGTACAAAAACAATGTAAAGCGCTTTGGGTCTGTGATAAACGGAGATATAGCGCTATACAAGTCCATTTACTATCTTTACTATTTGATCGACAAATCTTTTTTAGCCTTGGCAGCTACGTCGCTACAGCTGCTTCTAAATCTACATAATTCAAAATCATTCTGAATTGTTTTCAAAGCTTGTGGACATCAGCAAAGTTTACCATGGAGGTTTTTGGGGAAAAGTATCTTCTGTCTGTCTGTCTGTCTGTCTGTCTGTCTGTCTGTCTGTCTGTCTGTCTGTCTGTCTGTCTGTCTGTCTGTCTGTCTGTCTGTCTGTCTGTCTGTCTGTCTGTCTGTCTGTCTGTCTGTCTGTCTGTCTGTCTGTCTGTCTGTCTGTCCGTCCGTCCGTCCGTCCGTCCGTCCGTCTGTCTGTCTGTCTGTCTGTCTGTCTGTCTGTCTGTCTGTCCCGTGTAGTTTCAGTTGCTCTCAGGTCGTCCCTCACACAGACACATAATCTCATTCATTCATAAAAGGCTGTTTGGCTGTAAGGCTGTCGGAGCAGAGGAGGCTGTGTGTGTGTGTGTGTGTGTGTGTGTTGTGCGTGTGTGTGTGTGTGTGTTGTGCGTGTGTGTGTGTGTGTGTGTGTGTGTGTGTGTGTGTGCGTGCGTGTGTGTGTGCGTGTGTGTGTGTGTGTGTGTCTCAGTGTGTGTGTGTGTGTGTGTGTGTGTGTCTCTGTGTGTGTGTGTGTGTGTGTGTGTGTGTGTGTGTGTGTGTGTTTTATCCGCTGCCTGCTCCCTGGGCGGGTGGAGACGGTTCGACCATCACCATCACAGGAGGAGGGGCGGAGTCTGCACCTCTCTGGAAAGAAAACAGGTTGTGTTAGATTAACTACCAAAATAAGATATCTTAAATGAATTCTTGAACGGTGCGAGACAGATGAAAGCTGAACCATTATTACATTACGTTACATGTTAGATGTTAGACAAACACCATTGTCTTTTATATGAGAAGGTTGGGTGGCCCTCCCTTAAAGAGAGACGTGATGCACATTGGCATGTTTTTATTTACAAAGCCTTGACTGGGAAGCTTCCTCGTTATTTAACAGAAATGCTGCTTGTTTCAGATGGGCTTTATCAGACCCGCTCCACTGACATGCTCATGCTTTATGTCCCACAAGCCCGGTCTGAGCTAGGAAAGACAGCTTTTAGCTTCAGTGCCCCCGACTCCTGGAACAACTTACAGCTAAAAATTAAACTAAATACATTCATATCCTTTGGCCAATTTAAACAGACTATCTTGGATCTGCCAAACTCTACTTGTAACTGTTTTAATTAGACTATATTGTACTGTATGCCTTTTAATTGCTGCCACTCTTCCCCACTTTGTAAATGTTTCAATTGTTTTGTTTTTTCTTCTCTTCACTTGTTGTGTATTTGATGTTTTTGCATTGAATATTTTGTTTGTATTGTTGTTTTGAATTTGTTTTGACTCGACGTCATTGTAAATGAGGGTCACCCCTCAATTGGTCTCTCGAGGATAAATAAAAGTTAAATGAAAATGAAAAAAAATGAGATAAACTAGCAAAATAAGAGCGCTGTTGGATGGACAGTGTTCTGTTTAATCCTCTGTAAACCTCTGGTCTAATATATTAAAATCAATAAGTGATATCAAAGCTGGATGTCTCATTAAGCTTTTATAAAAATCAGACTGAAAATAAATGTTCATAAATGTTATAAAATGTAGCTATAAAAACAGCTTTTTTTTTTTTTTTTAACCTTTATTTCTACAGGTAAATCCCATTGAGACCGAAGACTCTTTTACAAGGGAGACCTGTTTTCCTTTCCCACGTTACCATTCACACACGCATTCATACACCGATAGCAGCAGCTAACTATCGACATTCACACGAGGCAAGGTGGGTGAAGTGTCTTGCCCAAGGACACAATAACCATGACACAG
>NC_137229.1:2667671-2687671 GCF_949987685.1 Ammodytes marinus
TAGATAGATAGATAGATAGATAGATAGATAGATAGATAGATAGATAGATAGATAGATAGATAGATAGATAGATAGATAGATAGATAGAATTGACCAGTTCTCAGGTGTGTCATCTCCTCCCCCTGCTGACCCATAATGCTTTGCTGCTGGTTCACAAAATACAATAAAGTTTAATCATATTGGAATCCGTCCCTGTGTTCCAACGGGGCCGGGGCCTCTACGGATTCTCTTTTCTGCGTAGGAAAGGAAGGTTGCGTTCCGAATCGCATAC
The DNA here is from genome assembly GCF_949987685.1 of Ammodytes marinus. Taxonomy (NCBI): domain Eukaryota; kingdom Metazoa; phylum Chordata; class Actinopteri; order Uranoscopiformes; family Ammodytidae; genus Ammodytes; species Ammodytes marinus. The sequence continues at coordinate 2,667,943 of NC_137229.1, forward strand.
TTTCTACTATTCAGTTTGGTAGAAAAAAGATTTAGGATGTCCCGATTCTTGTGGCCAGATTTAGGATGGTTAGAAGTACCCGGATGTCCTACTTCATGCGGCCAAGATTGTTAGTGTTGAAAAGTGCATCCTATTTGGGCGATTCTGACCCACAATCCAGTGCGCACGTGAAGTGACGTAACATCGACGAAGCCTCCGTATGAAAACAAACGGGGATGCGACGGATATAAAAGCAAGAGGCAAGATCAAGGCGCAATGTTATGATGAAATAAGAGAGTAAAAGTATGTCCCAATAGTATGCCTACTGCATCCTAACTAGATTCTTTTTATCGTCGTATGTAGAATAGAAAAAAGAAAGAGTATGAGATTCGGAACGCAACCATTATTTCCTTTCCTATCGAGATGACCCGGAAGTGCTCGGCAGATAGGTGAACCGAATTCTCAAAATGCTTAGGAAAGGCATAGGAAAGGAGCCTCGATTCATCCTTTAACCCTCCTTTAGCATAGGTTACTCCGGACCAACCAATGCCAAAGGAAAGGAGATAGTGGTATCCCATAATCCTTTACGGCGGCAAGATTTAAAGCAACAGGCCACCGCCGGAGTTTACCGACTCTACACGAATACGAACGAGAGGCAAAACAGAAGAGAGGAGAGGAGAAGAGAGGAAGATTTAACTCGGCTAAAACAAAATACCTCCCCTCCCCCATAAATATAATAAAGAACTCATAAAAGACCAACATTATAATAGTTATTTTCGTAGCACATCATTTACACCAAAATAAAATAAAATACCAACTTCACATTTAATGAAGTTACTGGGGGCAGTTCATTTCAACATTAACACAAGTGTAGCCTCTTTTTATTCCACATGTGAATTGGGATATATGGGAGTGATTCTCACTCTGTTGGCGACAACCTGATTAAAATCAATATGAAAAGAACGCATGGATCAAACGAGCGCTTGTTGTAGTCCATTTTCAGAAAATAGTGTAGTTTCACGCTAGTGACTCACGTCAGCAATACTCGCCGTCGCGCAATGACGTCGGTTAGGAAAAGTGGAGTCGAATTCATTTGAAACAGCGCTGTCCTTTCCTATGTTCGATAGGAAGCACCTTTCATCTCTCCTTAACCCCGATGACGTTTAGGGGTTAAGGTATAGGAAAGGAGGCTTATAGGTTAGGAGATTGGACTATAGGAAAGGAGGCTTATAGGTTAGGAGATGGGACTATAGGAAAAGAGGCTTATAGGTTAGGAGTTTGGACTATAGGAAAGGAGGCTTATAGGTTAGGAGATTGGACTATAGGAAAGGAGGCTTATAGGTTAGGAGATTGGACTATAGGAAAGGAGGCTTATAGGTTAGGAGATTGGACTATTCGTAGAGGCCCCTGATGTCAGATGCAGCATGCTTATAATTACCCAATGTCCTACTACATCCGGTGGTGATTTTTAGTGTTGAAACCAGCACCTTTATGGAGGTTCTGACCCACAATCCAGTGCAGCAGAAGTTACATCACATGGACTGAGCCTCCCAGTGAAAACAACCAGCGATGAGACGGATATACAGTGCTGCTTGAAAGTTTGTGAACCCTTTGTGAAACCTTGAGCCTTTTGGAATTGTATTTAGTTTAACCATTATTAATTATTTTTTATCAATAGCAGCATTTCTTATATGAAATAACAAATGTTTGTTTATCAATTTCACATTTTTATTTCCCAGAAATCAATTGTTAAAACTTTAGAAAGTTCTTACTAGTTGGTATGAGTCAAGGATCACACCGAGTTTAAACGACTGATTCAATAAACTGCGATACGGACCGGAGGTAAAAGGGAACCAGCCCGCCGGGCATTCTGATTGGATGAGGCAACACAGTACGGTGGCTCCGGAGGCTCATAATGAACAAACTGCATAATCATTTAACCAAATGATTTACAAAAACTAATAAAACAAATGATTTGCAAACTTCTGTATGTACAAAAGTCTGTGAACCTTGAGCTGCATTGCTTAAATCGAACAGGTTAACACAATCAGGTTGGCCAAACTGAGTGATGAAATGGACCAATGTAATGAGAGATCTTTAGGGAAGAAATTGGGCGGCACTTTCCGTCGTCGGAGTTACTCTGGGAGGTTCCTGCTTCAAATACAGTAGCCTCGTTTGAGTTGGAGCCGTCTTGCTCAGACCTGCGCAACTATGACGCGCGTCTTGCTGAGCGCACAGCATTTCTGCAGCGCGCTCAGCAAGACGCGCGTCATAGTTGTGCAGGTCTGGACAAGACGGCTCCTTCTCAAACGAGGCTATTACCTGCCTCCGGTACAGGTGAAAGTTATTTGAACAAATACTTTCACTTCTGACTGAACGTCGTGTCGCAGTTTATTTTCTCCTCTAAAGCTGCAGCTGAAGGTAAGAGATCCACTCTGCTCTCACTGTTAACAATAATAATGATCTTATTTTATTATATTTTATTGTTTCTAGTGTAAATCTAGTTCCAGTAGAAACAGAAACTATGTGGAATGTGTCCAAACTCATAACTCAGAGTTTAACAGGGAACTAGAGAGGAAGGAGGTGACACAGCCGTTAACAAAGATCCTCCATTTTGTGTTAACATTAACTCATTGTTGCACTAGTTACATATGAGTGTGTTGATGCAGTAATCTACTCTGACAGTATAAGCACTATGCAAACACCAGTGGTTTCCTTTCACAGCTTTTATTGTTGACTTCTCCTCCGACTTCACCGTGAAAACTATAAAAAAACAGTACAACAGAAACCTCGATATTATCTCTACATACAATCACAAATCACAGAGAACATAAATAGCTAAAGAAGCAAAATAAAATACAGGGAAACAACAACAAAAACATACATGAAGTCTTTACCCTGTGCTGTCCATGGACACATAAAGAAAGGTGCTGTCCATGGACATATAAAGAAAGGTGCTGTCTCATGGACATATAAAGAAAGGTGCTGTCCATGGACATATAAAGAAAGGTGCTGTCTCATGGACATATAAAGAAAGGTGCTGTCTCATGGACATATAAAGAAAGGTGCTGTCCATGGACACATAAAGAAAGGTGCTGTCTCATGGACATATAAAGAAAGGTGCTGTCCATGGACATATAAAGAAAGGTGCTGTCCATGGACATATAAAGAAAGGTGCTGTCCATGGACATATAAAGAAAGGTGCTGTCTCATGGACATATAAAGAAAGGTGCTGTCTCATGGACATATAAAGAAAGGTGCTGTCCATGGACATATAAAGAAAGGTGCTGTCTCATGGACATATAAAGAGAGGTGCTGTCTCATGAAGGACATTCTGTTCTTAATAAACTTTGCATTTCCCCGTGTAACAGCAGCAGTAGTGAGTACTTGTGTACAGGCCTGCCGTACTTCATGGTCTGTTTCTGGCTTTAATCTGGCGCCATCTGTTGGACGTTTGAAATGATACAAATAATGTATCTTTATTGTCTGTGACGTGTCTCACACAGGTGTGTGTGTGTGTGTGTGTGTGTGTGTGTGTGTGTGTGTGTGTGTGTGTGTGTGTGTGTGTGTGTGTGTGTGTGATGGACAGGAGGATTTCAGTTGATGTGTTTTCTCTGCAGGTGAAAGTGTGTGTGAAGGTGTGGGCTCTGCTATGGATCAGAGTGAGGACACAGAGGAGGGAGGGGAACATGGCGGCCAGACCAAAGCTCAGAGGTGACATGAGGATCTCTCTGTCCATGACTCAAATCACTGCACCATCATTATTCACTCTCAAATCTGTGTGTTGTGTGTGTGTGTGTGTGTGTGTGTGTCTGTCTGTCTGTCTGTCTGTCTGTCTGTCTGTCTGTCTGTCTGTCTGTCTGTCTGTCTGTCTGTCTGTCTGTCTGTCTGTCTGTCTGTCTGTCTGTCTGTGTTGTGTTCCAACAGACCAGACTCTCCTGGACCTGGAGCCAGCTGTTTGTCCTTCAAGAGTGACTGGTCAAAAGGTGGTCATATTAATTTTAAAGGACAACAACTGTCTACTGCTAAGAGGTAAACTGTTACTAACATTTAAATATCACTGATTCATGTTTTAACAGTTTATTTTCCGCTTGGTTCCTTTATATTCTGACATGTGAAAGCTGCTCAGAGTAACTACTGTGTTCTGGTGCAGTGCAGATTATTGACTGTTTCCTGTGTTTCTATCAGGAGGAAGCTGGAGACACCAGAGCCCAGCTGTTGGTCCATGAAGAGTGATGCGTCTATGGATCGACCTATAGAATTCAAAGATGGACGTCCGTCTGTTGATCTAAGGTAAGGATCTAAAACTTACAATGAATAAAACCCTGAGAGATATCCAGTTTCTTGACAGATAAAGTACTTGTGTTTTATTTTCAGCTTTGTTTTTCTTCTCGTCATTTATATAATTCAACTTTTGACTTCAGTTTAACATTGGACCAGACATGAGCTCATTATTATTTATTTATTTATTTTTTAATAAATAAAAATAAACAAGTAGCAACTAAATAAAGTTAGGGGGGGGGGGGTTTAGTCCTGGACATGAGCTCATTTTTTATGGTTTCTCCACAGAGTCGACCAGGAGATCTCAGAGGTTCCCAGTGGGCGGTCTGACCAGCAGCATCAAACACACCTGGACTCCACATTCAGGGTCTGTACATGAACAACTACTTTCCATCTGTTCTGTTCACAACAGCTTCAGGGCGGCTGTGGCGAGGTTGGTAGGGCGGTCGACCCTCAACTACAGGGTTGGTGGTTCGATCCCTGGTCCCCCCGCCACATGTCGAAGTGGGAACAGGTCTCTGTCTCAAGTCTCAATGGGATTTACCTGTATAAATAAAGGTTAACTGTTTAGACCAGTGGACTGTCAGTCTGTCCAACATGGATCTGATGCTTGCTTCATGAGTTTAGTTTGATCGTGTCGTTCTTATAATATTCTGTTCCAGCTGCTGGAGGAAAACATCGTCAGGTTTGTGAAGAACGAGCTGAAGAAGATGCAGAAGCTTCTGAGTCCAGATTACCCAGAATGCTTAGAGGGTCAGAGTGAGGATGAGGAGCAGAGCAGCAGCAGAGAGGCATTTCTGAAGATCACACTGGACTTCCTGAGGAGCATGAAGCAGAAGGAGCTGGCTGACCTTCTGCAGAGCAGTAAGAGCATTTCTCTAACCCCTGGAACACACATCCTATCTCTACTGCACGTCTGCGTCTGATCTTTCCCCGACCGTGTTAACACACTCTAGTCTAGTGGCAACACATCCAACCTCTGACACACTGCCGACGCCCGTCGGAGGCGAGTCTTCAGCGACGCTTCACTTTACCTTAAGGGGAGGAGCCTATGTTTTCGGGGAGAGGCGCGTCTCTCTCACTTTAACTGATAGAGAAATACTCTGTAGACAGTCAAACCAGCAGCATTCACTGTTTTACAGTTTACCGGTGTGTCCCTTTCAAAATAAAACTTCCCACACGCGAAAATGTGAATGAAAAAAAATAAAGAAAGGACAACCAGTCGATAGGATCACTGTCGAAACTCAATATTAATCATATGCATCATAAAATGACATGAAACAACTTTATATGGGAATTATCTATGAACACTCCATGTAGAAAGACAGGAATTATCTATGAACACTCCATGTAGAAAGACAGGAATTATCTATGAACACTCCATGTAGAAAGACAGGGCTTTTAGAAGCAGCGCTGCAGCAGCAGTTGAGATGTTCCACGTGTGGCCGAAAACAGCGAGAGAGGCAGCAGTAAGGCGACGCGCTCCAGAGGTAGACGCAGGATGTGTGTGGAGGCTGTTAAGGTTTAACATGATGGTGAAATGGGACATTTACTGAAGTCTCAAAAGACAGAGGGAGAAATGTTCATATCTGTTTATTTATATATTTTCATCATGAGTAACTCGTTGATATTATATTTCAATGTTTCCCTCAGGAAATGTGTTAGTTTAGGTTTAGGTGGTGGTTGGCTGGGGGTCTCGGGGTTATGGTTATTATACTTTTTTATTTTAAATACAGAGGTTATTGATAGTTTTGTAATATGTAGTTCTCAATAGACATACAAATAATGCACAAATGTTTATACTGTATGTGCATTCATATTTTCATCATGAAGCCCTCAGTGATATTATATGTGCCGTTAACGACTGTTGATTCATTCTGATGTTTGTTCATTCAGGAAGTCATTCTGCTGAAGTTTGTCAGTGTGAACTCAAGTCAAACCTGCAGGAGAAGTTCCAGTGTGTGTTTGAGGGGATCGCTAAAGCAGGAAACCCAACCCTTCTGAATCAGATCTACACAGAGCTCTACATCACAGAGGGAGGGACTGGAGAGGTCAATGATGAACATGAGGTCAGCCAGATTGAAACAGCATCCAGGAAACCACACAGACCAGAAACAACCATCAGACAAGAAGACATCTTTAAAGTCTCACCTGGAAGAGATGAACCAAGCAGAACAGTGATGACAAAGGGAGTGGCTGGCATTGGGAAAACAGTCTTAACACAGAAGTTCACTCTGGACTGGGCTGAAGACAAAACCAACCAGGACATACAGTTCACATTTCCATTCACTTTCAGAGAGCTGAATGTGCTGAGAGAGAAAAAGTTCAGCTTGGTGGAACTTGTTCATCACTTCTTCACTGAAACCAAAGCAGCAGGAATCTGCAACTTTAAAAAGTTCAAAGTTGTGTTCATCTTTGACGGTCTGGATGAGTGTCGACTTCCTCTGGACTTCCACAACAATGAGATCCTGACTGACGTTACAGAGTCCACCTCAGTGGATGTGCTGCTGACAAACCTCATCAGGGGGAAACTGCTTCCCTCTGCTCGCCTCTGGATAACCACACGACCTGCAGCAGCCAATCAGATCCCTCCTGACTGTGTTGGCATGGTGACAGAGGTCAGAGGGTTCACTGACCCACAGAAGGAGGAGTACTTCAGGAAGAGATTCAGAGATAAGGAGCAGGCCAACAGAATCATCTCCCACATCAAGAAATCACGAAGCCTCCACATCATGTGCCACATCCCAATCTTCTGCTGGATCACTGCTACAGTTCTGGAGGATGTGTTGAAGACCGGAGAGGGAGGAGAGCTGCCCAAGACCCTGACTGAGATGTACATCCACTTCCTGGTGGTTCAGGCCAAACTGAAGAACGTGAAATATGATGGAGGAGCTGAGACAGATCCACACTGGAGTCCAGAGAGCAGGAAGATGATCGAGTCTCTGGGAAAACTGGCTTTTGAGCAGCTGCAGAAAGGAAACCTGATCTTCTATGAATCAGACCTGACAGAGTGTGGCATCGATATCACAGCAGCCTCAGTGGTCTCAGGAGTGTTCACACAGATCTTTAGAGAGGAGAGAGGACTGTACCAGGACAAGGTGTTCTGCTTCATCCATCTGAGCGTTCAGGAGTTTCTGGCTGCTCTTCATGTCCATCTGACATTCATCAACTCTGGAGTCAATCTGATGGCAGAAGAACAAACAACCTCCCAGGAATCTGCAGAGACACAGTTCTACCAGAGTGCTGTGAACAAGGCCTTACAGAGTCCAAATGGACACCTGGACTTGTTCCTCCGCTTCCTCCTGGGTCTTTCACTGCCGACCAATCAGAGTCTCCTACGAGGTCTGCTGACACAGACAGGAAGTAGCTCACAGACCAATCAGAAAACAGTCCAGTACATCAAGAAGAATATTGAAACGACTCCCTCTGCAGAGAAAAGCATCAATCTGTTCCACTGTCTGAATGAACTGAATGATCATTCTCTAGTGGAGGAGATCCAACAGGCCCTGAGATATGGAAGTCTCTCCACATATGAACTGTCTCCTGCTCAGTGGTCAGCTCTGGCCTTCATCTTACTGTCATCAGGAAAGGATCTGGACGTGTTTGACCTGGAGAAATACTCTGCTTCAGAGGAGGCTCTTCTGAGGCTGCTGCCAGTGGTCAAAGCCTCCAACAAAGCTCTGTGAGTAGGATTTATTCATCTGTAAATAATCTTTTAACAAGAAGATTATTTAATAACTTTTTCTCTTTCTGTTGTCTCTCCAGGCTGAGTGGCTGTAACCTTTCAGAGAGAAGCTGTGAAGCTCTGGCCTCAGTTCTCAGCTCCTCCTCTAGTCTGAGAGAGCTGGACCTGAGTAACAACGACCTGCAGGATTCAGGAGTGAAGCATCTGTCTGCTGCACTGAAGAGTCCACACTGTAAACTGGAAACACTCAGGTCAGATTATCAACCAGTTCAACTGATGACCATTTAACATCCGATTATTTAATTTATATTAGTTCATAACAAGTTGTGTAGGATTGTGGCTGTATCTTGATTCAGGGTTTGCGATCTACGTAGGCTGCATTTGAAGACCGATTGCGTCATAGCGGCGCGCAAAGGTTGTTCCATTTGCAAGGCTCCTTGCAAGGCTCCTCATATCATGGACCTAAATGCAGCCTTCATTTCACGGTTTTGAAGGTTGCATCAGATGTATCCTTCGCAGCCCAACATATCCCATGATTCATTGCGTTTTTTTCAGAGATGGCATAAAATGAAATAAAAAATAACAAAACAGCAACGTGTTGCTCCATCTTCTTAACTTTTATCTTCCTTTCTTTTTTTCTTGTACTTTTTTTTCTTTTCGTCTGGTAGGCAACTTCTTTTTATTTTTTCCTCCGTTGACAGGGCTGTTTCCGTTGGCAGCAATCAGGGTTGCTAGGCAGCACAGGAGCGGCGAGTCGTGACGCAAGGCAACGGCTTGTTACGCAAACCGGAAATGCTCGTAAACAGAGCGAAACGGAGACCTGTGGAGACCGTCTCGTTTAACAACGCTCGTTGGCCTTGGAACCGGCCTTCGAATCGGCCTTCACAGGCTATAGCCTTCATAGACCGCGACGGGATAACGGGATACAGCCCGTGTCTGCTACAATGATTTATCAAAGGATCTTTAATCTTGTGATTGACTGTTTTTACATACTGTATGTTTAGATTTTAGGGGCAATGCCGGGGACATGTACCGCCTACCTACTTCCGCTCAATTTTCATTTCACTTCAGTAGTCAGTCTGGGGCTGCGGTGCATTCATTTGTTCCTGCTCGTCCAGATTTTTGGATGTCCAATCAGCGAACAGAGCGAGTGGCTGAGAACGATGACGTCAAAGTCACGCTCCAGTTTCAGTTGAATGCTGGGTTCCTTTATACTCGGAAGAAGGAGATTTCCGACTTGGTAGTTCAGAGTTCCGACCTGTCTGTGTTCCAGTGCATCTGCTCGCGAAAGTATGGACGCCATCCAAATAACTAAACGTTAGGCTCTAGCAAGTTACCGTTGCCAGGTACCGGTAGATCCATAGACTAAAATATGTAGTGAAGTCGGACATTTCCCAGTTCCCAGTACAACTGGAACGCACCGCCAGAAGCCGGCTCATGACATACATCACAACCAAACGTTATGTGATTGGTTGGCAGATCCAGAGTGGCACTGGGCAGATCCAATAGTTTTAAACTTCAACAGACACCCGCCTCCAAGTGAGTTAACATTTGTCAATTGAGTGATTCCAGACCTTCTGTACAAATGAAATGAAGTACGATGGTCTGGTAGGACCAGGCTAGGGGACATGTCCCCCTCAATATTTAGAAGAGGTAAATTTGTCCTCCTCAAAAAAATATGAAAGACAAGCGGTAAAGATAACAGTTCAGGGGCTGGAGACAACCTGTCACTGTATAATTCCCTAACCATTTCAGACACCCCTAAAGGGTGCATATCATCTTAAACCCCCTGAGGGGGGGGGGGCTATCATGCTTATGGTATCTTTTTTCAGCTGACGATGGCTTTTCTACAATGTGTATGTTATGTAATATTACATTAAAATATGTTTAAGACTAAACTTAACTTGTGCCTCATGGTGGGGGAAAGTGAGACAGTGGCTCACTTTCCCCCACAGCATTTGGCTCACTTTCCCCCACCACCACAATTTGAGAAAAAACTACCTCTACCTCTTAGCATTTCAGGCTAATCTTTAGCTAATATCATCACATGGTTTTTTTTATGTTGGTAGTTCATCAACACGTATGGTAGAAGTTTTTCTACGTGAATACATTTGCTTTGGCACAACAGTTGATTAAGCTGACAGCAAGAAAATTTACTTTTACATGCAAAATACCTATTTTGGTGAAAAAACATGCTTACCACAGCACCATGAGGTCCTCTCTTTCAGGGCCATGGAGAAATGAGAAGGGCTTGAAAACATATATCTCACATGACCACAAATGTTTTCCGTTGCCTAGATACAGGGGGTGGCTCACATTACCCGATGCCTCAGATTCCCCCGTTCTCCCCTATATACACATAATATATTTTAGTTTTTTTTTGCTTGCCGCCTCGTCTCTCCCCGTCACGCTTTCCTTGAGTTTATATAATATGTGTGTGTGTGTGTGTGTGTGTGTGCGTGTAGTCTGTCAGGTTGTCTGATCACAGATGAAGGCTGTGATTCTCTGGCCTCAGCTCTCAGCTCCAACCCCTCCCATCTGAGAGAGCTGGACCTGAGCTACAACCATCCAGGAGCCTCAGGAGTGGAGCTACTGTCTGCTGGACGGGACGGTCCCCTCTGGAGACTGGACACTCTCAGGTATGAAGAGGCTGCTGTCAGTCTGATAGAGGAGGAAGAGCTGGAGACAGTTTATCATATGACCCTGAAACACCAATGGTGTTTGTCCGTCTCCATTTGACTCAGTTTGGCTCAGCTGTGGAGGCTTTCCATTAAGCCACTATGTTGCATGTCGGCCGGTGTTAGACACGTGCCGTAGCGTCTGGTCAACAGCTCAAAACATACGAAATGTCCACTCTCTAGTTTATAATGCACTTCATTCACAAACACGAACTTAAGGACTTGAACATACAACGATTACTTGATTGACCTGATTGAGCTCCACGGACAAGTGATGTGTGTCAATTCCATCCCCACAGCACCCGTCCTTGTTAATGAGGAACCACTAGAGTTTGTGGAAGATTTCACCTATCTTGAGACCCTTTCTAAGGGAAAAAAAATATTCTAAAAAATGTTTTCAGCAATTATGCACTAAATTAAACGTACTTATGGATATTATAATTACTTTCTACAAAATCTGCTAGGAAATAAAACCCCAAATTCTACACACTGCAGGTTTAATACATATTAATTATTGAGCTGTGGAAAAGGGGATTAAATAAGTGTTCTACTCGATTCACCTCCATGAGATGAAAACGTCTCAAAGCTCTGCCAGCTGTTTATAGTAGACTGGTAGTTAAACATCACAGACATCAACATGTCTTTGCCACATGGTCGTAGCTGTTATGCTAGCCACATGGTCGTAGCTGTTATGCTAGCCACATGGTCGTAGCTGTTATGCTAGCCACATGGCTGTAGCTGTTATGCTAGCCACATGGTCGTAGCTGTTATGCTAGCTATTGGTTGTAGCTGTTATGCTAGCTATTGGTTGTAGTTGTTATGCTAGCCACATGGCTGTAGTTGTTATGCTAGCCACATGGTCGTAGCTGTTATGCTAGCCACATGGTCGTAGCTGTTATGCTAGCCACATGACTGTAGCTGTTATGCTAGCTATTGGTTGTAGCTGTTGTGCTAGCTATGCAGGGGATAGTTTGGGCTGTAAGGACCCAATGTACATGCTGGTCTGACCCCCCCCCCCCTTCTCCTTTCAGGGTGGAGCCTGCTGGAGTACAATGGCTGACACCAGGTCTGAGGAAGTGTAAGTGTCTTTATAATGTTCATAATCATCAAACTGTCAATGAACAGATGATGGATTAATAACTGCTGCTGTGTTGTGTCTTTTTCTCTCCATCAGATTCCTGTGAACTCACACTGGACACAAACACAGTACACAGAAACCTCAAACTGTCTGACAACAACAGGAAGGTGACACGTGTGGAGGAGGAGCAGCCATATCCTGATCATCCAGAGAGATTTGACCCCAAGGTTCAGCTGCTGTGTAGTAATGGTCTGACTGGTCGCCATTACTGGGAGGTCGAGTGGAGAGGAATGGTTCTTATATCAGTGAGTTACAGAGGAATCAGCAGGAAAGGAGACAGGGCAGACTGTGTGTTTGGACAGAATGATCAGTCCTGGAGTCTGGTCTGCTATGGTGATGGTAGTGGTTACTCTGTCTGTCACAATTACAGATCCACATTCATCCCCCCCTCTGTCTCTAACAGAGTAGCAGTGTATGTGGACTGTCCTGCTGGCTCTCTGTCCTTCTACTGTGTCTCCTCTGACTCACTGATCCACCTCCACACCGTCAACACCACATTCACTGAACCTCTGTATCCTGGGTTTGGGCTTGATGACCCTGGTGACTCAGTGTCTCTGTGTCGTCTGTAGGAGGGAGAGTCTGAACAGGATCACAGCTAATGTATTGTAGGCAAATGTTGTATCTTTCTGCGTACCCACAACATGCACGCACGCACACATACACACACACACACCCACAACATGGAGGATCTTTGTTAACGACTGTGTCACCTCCTCCGGCTCTAGTTTCCTGTTAAACTCTGAGTTAGACAGACAGACAGACAGACAGACAGACAGACAGACAGACAGACAGGAAGGAGCTGTTTGAAGTGTGCAACATGAAATGACTCAGTGATCTGTTATTGTGTAATTGTATTTTTTTGGATTTAAAACATTCACTTTAGACCAATAAGTAAATAAAAGATTATTTCCCACCATAATTAAATGTATCCCAACATTTTGTGAAGAGTTCAGCTAATCGCAGAAAACTAGTATGGGGATGTGTTTGTGTGTGTGTGTGTGTGTGTGTGTGTGTGTGTGTGTGTGTGTGTGTGTATACAGGTGATGAACAAAGCGGACGTTTACCTGTGGACTTACCGGGAGTGTGTGTGCTGTTTAACGGGAGATACTCTTGATCTTACCGGAGGTGTTAGCCAAAAAAATGCTGCTAGCCGCTGTTCTGTTCTGAGCCTCTGATTTTCAAACTGCGCTGGCTCCCGCCCCCTGGTTTAAACCATCTCGTTCTACGCGCTCTTAGCCAATCAGAGCGCCGTGTTCAAAAACAAACGGACTCCTGTTGACCAATGAGAGAGCGGGAATTTGAGGGAGCGGCGATTTGATTGGTTAAACGGAAAGAAACGAAACCGGCCGAACTGTGAAGTTACGAAGTCGTGACGAACAATTGAAAAACTTTTTTTTTTCTATTTGGAAAATGTTATATTCATAAATGCAAATTTGCAAAAGTTTCCCCTAATTTTATTGGTTTCATCCGCTGAATTCAAAAAATATATTAAAACATTGGCAATAACTGACAATAAAAAAAGTAACAAAACTATCAATATATATAGAATCTTTTTGAGGAGGAATGATGTTTAGAGTGTTGTACTGTTTATTTATATTGATTTGATGGTTAAATGGAACGTAACGAAACCGGCCGAACAATATTTAATGTGATGTCATGAAGTCGTGACAAACAATTGAAAACTTTTTTTTTTTTAAATCATTTTGATTTTATCACTGGAAAATATTGATTTAAAAAAATATTTTAATATTATTTTATTTTTGATTTTTTATTTATTTAATTTTGTAAATACTTTATTTTTTGTTTAAAGGAACACAAACACACAACTGAAAAAGTGAACGCACAAACAAAAGACAAAATAAAATAAACAGCTAACATGGCGTACTCTACTTTACAGGTTTCTAAGGACATTGTTTAAACTAAAGGTAAATGTTAAGCAGAAAATAAAAAGTCAAGGAGGTGTCATGTAGGTCCCTTCAGTGCTGTTATATAGTCCAGGAAAGGCTGACATATCTGTTTAAACTTCTCTGCTTTACCCGAGTCATTGGATATATTGATGAAATAAATGTCTATCTTTCTTTGGAGAAATGTATTTTCTGATTTGTGATTGTTATAATAGCCAAATTCTATATTCAAAAATATAAATTTATTAATAATAATTTTTTGGGATATTTTACAAAATATTTCAAATAACGATATCAAATTCTAACCGTTTAGTAAATCATAACCGTTTAGGAAAAATCAATAAACGAAAACGGTTTTATTTATTTTTTTAAATTAAAATTTTCTTTTTTTCCAAGGTTTTTAATATGTTCTGGAGACACGCATTTATTGATTTGACATCACTAATAAACTAATAGGGGAAGATAAAAGCTATTCTGCCGAATCTGTGGTTGCGTTCCGAATCGCATACTTTCTACTATATAGTATGTAGAAAAAAGATTTAGGATGTCCCGATTCTTGTGGCCAGATTTAGGATGGTTAGAAGTACCCGGATGTTCTACTTCATGCGGCCAAGATTGTTAGTGTTGAAAAGTGCATCCTATTTGGGCGATTCTGACCCACAATCCAGTGCGCACGTGAAGTGACGTCACATCGACGAAGCCTCCATATGAAAACAAACGGGGATGCGACGGATATAAAAGCAAGAGGCAAGATCAAGGCGCAATGTTATGATGAAATAAGAGAGAAAAGTATGTCCCAATAGTATGCCTACTGCATCCTAACTAGATTCTTTTTATCGTCGGATGTAGTATGTAGAATAGAAAAAAGAAAGAGTATGAGATTCGGAACGCAACCTGTCTGTCCCTCATTGTGTGTGTAGGTACGCTCACCCAGGAACAACAGCTTTTGTCCAAAGGGGGCGCTAGAATTAACACACAAAGTCAAAGTTCACGTACCCATGACAAAGGCATTAAGAAAAACTATATAAAAATAGCATTCTTTGCACTAATAGTCTCTACTCGGAACTTTTAAATATCTCTGAAACAGTCTAATTTTTCCTCTGATGATCATAAATCACATGTAACAGCAAACGAGACCATCAGTGCAAAGAATGCTATTTTTATATAGTTTTTCTTAATGCCTTTGTCATGGGTATACGCTCACCCAGGAACAACAGCTGGCGTGGTAAAAACAATACCGCTTTTGTCCAAAGGGGGGCGCTAGAATGAACACTAACTGAAACTTCCTTAGAGCACCTTTTAACAGTTAAATAAATCCCGTCACATGACTTCACACATGATCCCTTTATTCAAACGGCTGGAAACACACAGATATAAAAACAGTAAAAAGTTTCTTTGACAAAGTGAAAAAGCAGACAGAAAATATTTACATTGATGGATTGTTTGACAGAATAGCAGAGTCATGATACACACACACACACACACACACACACACACACACACACACACACACACACACACACACACACACACACACACACACACACACACACACACACACACACACACACACACACACACGATTATATACTGTTTAGGATGGTCATGATTAACACACACACACAATCAGAAACACAGACACACTCTGCGTTCCAATCCCCATACTTCCATACTATTTAGTATGCTAGAAAAAGATTTAGGATTGTCCCAATATGTCAATTGTAGTATGCCAAAAATTCTCTCTCACGCGCACACACACACACACACAGACAGATTGGAGTGTTCTATAGTTGAGCATTCTAGATAATGCCTGTTAGCCGTATGGTACACTGTAAGGACAGATGTAGGAGTGTAGAACATATGGTACACTGTAAGGACAGATGTAGGAGTGTAGAACATAATTAGCTCTCCTCGGATCGTGAGGAGATATTCACACAGTACAGACAGGTAGTGGATCATGAGGAGATATTCACACAGTACAGACAGGTAGTGGATCATGAGGAGATATTCACACAGTACAGACAGGTAGTGGATCATGAGGAGATATTCACTCAGTACAGACAGGTAGTGGATCATGAGGAGATATTCACTCAGTACAGACAGGTAGCGGATCATGAGGAGATAATCACTGATGTTGATAAAAAGCGTTCTCCAGAATCACTGACTACACCTTTTAAATTCATGATTTTGAGATAAATAAAATAATGTAAGTAACAAGCTGCGATATGCGGAAATGGCCGCTCTAGGCTTCTGTAGATCCACTCACTTATATATTTGGGATAATGTAGAAATGGATATAAGAGCGTTTTTAATATTTGTGATAGTGTCAGCTATCTCACTGGGCTGCGACTGTTTGCGACCAGTTGGAGACACAAAATTGCGACAAAATATGCCAATTTGCGACAATTTTCACTTGCAGTCTCACTGAGTTGCTACCTACGACACGTTTGCGAATGTCCTTGCCGGGAGGTCGCATTTATGTCTCACGAACGTCTGGCGAGTGTCGCACGAACGGAATGTCAGTCTCATTTTTGTCTCAAAGCAGTCGCGATTTAGTTTCATATGTCGCCAAACACTCGCCAACCCCTCGCAAAGTTGTCTCACACTTCTCGCACTTTCTGACTTGCGGAGACTAAATTGAGAAGGGTTTGCGACGCGTGCTATTTTGAGACTAGATTTGTCGCACACTTTTTTTGAACATGTTCAAAATTCATGCGACAGGACTGCGCGGCTCTGCAACTCATGCGAGGAAATTGAGACCTCCGCGAACGTTTGGAGACAGTTTAGAGACTCCCTCTGAATGCAGTCTCCAACTTGTAGCAAACAGTCGCAGCCCAGTGAGATAGGGGCTTTACCTTAGATTATAAGGACAGAGATAGCAGCGTGATTTGTAGTGAATATAAAATAATGTGGAATCATCTATATGTGAGTGTAATAAAGGTGGGAGTGTGAGTGGGTTAACTTCTTGATATATGTGGTATAACGTAAGAGGACAGATGGGTGTGTTTAGTATTTGGGATAATGTCAGCCATAGATTTTACTGTAAGGACAGGTGTAGGAGTGTATTGGTATTTACTGGCCAAGTCTCATCTATACTCGAATTACAATAACATAGATAAGTGAGTTTTCCTGGTCTTCTTGGCTATAATTCTAGATTGTAATTTAAACAACAGTGATTGGAGTGCAGGGGAAAGGCTTAAACCTGCAGTGTGTAGAATTTATTTCCTAGCAGATTTTGTAGAAAGTAATTATAATATCCATAAATACATTTACTTTAGTGCATAATAGCTTTTTAATTATTATTTTTTCCCTTAGAAAGGGTCTCATATATGTCCATATTTCTGCATATTTTGGACCAAGGCCTAGTGCCGCCATCTTGAAAGTGTCATAGTTGGAATGTCATCAGGTGCATTGTTTAAAATGTAGAATTGTTCTTGTCCTTGAAGGCCACTGTAGCTTCTGTTATTATTCAAAAGGGGTGGGGTTACCCAGGGAGCGTTGCATTCTAGAACTTTGTAGAACTTTCTTGATGATGTCATATTACACACTGCACCTTTAATTCCTTAGTGAATATATATATATAGGAATGTAGTAACATAGACAGAGGAGTGTTTTATGTTTGGGATAATGTAGAACGAGATAAAAGTGTACAGAATGTTTCACTATGTATATTTAGGATAATGTTAGTGTATATAAAATAATCTAGATAGGAGAGAGAGAGAGGGAAAGAGGGAGGGAGAGAGAGAGGGAGAGACAGAGAGAGTGAGAGAGGGAGAGAGAGGGAGGGAGAGAGAGAGACAGACAGAGGGAGAGTGTTTAGTAGCTGGCAGTCTGTTCATTTCTTGAAGAGAGAGAGAGAGAGGGAGAGGTAGAGAGAGACACACACACAGAGAGACAGACAGAGAGAGGGAGAGACAGAGATAGAGATAAATAAAGGAGAGAGAGAGACAGACAGAGAGAGGGAGACAGACAGACAGAGAGGGAGACAGAGAGAGGGAAAGAGAGAGAGACACAGAGAGACAGACAGAGAGAGGGAGAGAGAGAGAAAGAGTGTTTAGCAGCTGGCATGTTGTTCATTTGTTGAAGCATTTCTTGTTGAGGAGGAAGATGAGCAGGTTGACGTTGACCTTGGCTTTATCAAACATCTTCATGACGGCCACACCCTCGTACTGCAGCTGAAGCAGGTCCTGGACACAAGGAGGGAGGGGGTTAAATGGTAAATGGACTCCACTTATAAAGCACTTTTCCCTGGTTTTTCACAAAGTGCTTTACATTGTTTCGTACACATTCACACACACATTCATACACCGATAGCAGCAGCAGCTACCACGCAGGGTGCAAGCTAACTATCAGGAGACATTTAGTGTTCAGTGTCTCTTTGCCCAGGGACACTTGGGCGGGGAGACGGGGGATCGAACCTCCGACCCTGCACTCCAGAGGCGACCTCCTTACCCACTTGGCCACTGCCGCCCCGTAGTCACAGGGAGGGATTTATATATTACACTATTCATACACACTCAGTATTAAAGGGTCAGTGTGTAGTTTCAGAGGAGGGGGATTTGTTTACATTCACAGAGCCTGCAGTTAGTTTACTAAACATATTTTCTCTACATGTAATTTTTTTTTTTTTTTTTTTTTTTTTTCTTTTTAAGATAATTTTATTTGATTGGCCCAGTGTTTAGGCCCAGTTTGTAGACAGTACTTAGCCCAGTCTGGCCCAGTACTAAGCATGTTTTGGCCCTGTTTTTAGGCCTGGATTGTAGCCCATTTAGCCTGGTTTGACACAGTATTAGCCTGGTTTGTCACAGTATTAGCCTGGTTCAGTGTGTAGTTTCAGAGGAGGGTGTGTTTAAAGGTTCAGTGTGTACCTGATACTTGAGGAGGGGGGTGTGTTTAAAGGGTCACTGTGTAGTTTAAAGGGCCACTGTGTAGTTTAAAGGGTCAGTGTGTAGTTTAAAGGGTCACTGTGTAGTTTAAAGGGTCACTGTGTAGTTTCAGAGGAGGGGGTGTGTTTAAAGGTTCAGTGTGTACCTGATACTTCAGGTGGAACTCTTCCATCTCCACTCCCAGGAAGCGAGCCTTCACCCTGAAGCTCCCCGTCTCCGCGCCGGGCACGATGTCAAACACTACGTTCTTAAACCTGCAACACAACGGAGAGGTTAGACTGTGTGTGTGTGTGTGTGTGTGTGTGTGTGTGTGTGTGTGTGTGTGTGTGTGTGTGTCTGTGTGTGTGTGTGTGTCTCTGTGTGTGTGTGTGTGTCTCACTGTGCTTGTGGCAGGTGTGTGTGTGTGTGTGTGTGTGTGTGGACAGAGCCAGTAGGCAGGTGCTGCTGCTTGAAGTAGGCTGTGTGTACGATCTGTACATGGACATTGCCTTTAGTGATAAAATCATGAGGTACCAGCTCATTCTGTCCAAACTAAGTGAACTGGGCTATCAAAGCAAACTGGTGGTGTTGATCTTTGGCAGCTTGGGGCATGTCCACCATCTTGTTTTCACTGGGTTAAGGCTGGCAGGGCTCTCCAGCAGGACATCCAAACAGCTGTCAAAGTTCTGCTCCATATCAGCGGTGACAGGCAGCCTGGCAGTGTGGCGCAGGAGATGTTTTTTATACCCTTGAACACTGTCCTATCTCATTTCTAGAAATATTTGAATCATGTCTGTTGTAATGTGATTGGTGGACTCAAATAAAGAATTAAAATGTGTGTGTGTGTGTCTCACTGTGCTTGTGGCAGGTGTGTGTATCTCTGTGTGTGTGTGTCTCTCTCTCACTGTGCTGGTGGCAGGTGTGTGTGTCTCTCTCTCTCACACTGTGTGTGTGTCTCTCTCTCTCTCTCACACTGTGCTTGTGTGTGTGTGTGTGTGTGTGTGTGTGTGTGTCTCACTGTGTGTGTGTGTGTGTGTGTGTGTGTGTGTGTGTGTGTGTGTGTCTCACTGTGCTTGTGGCAGGTCTTGTATCTCCAGCAGAACTCCCTTCTCCTGTGTGTGTGTGTGTGTGTGTGTCTGTGTGTCTCACTGTGTGTGTGTGTGTGTCTCATTGTGTGTGTTTGTGTGTGTGTGTGTGTG
>NC_137229.1:2695171-2697671 GCF_949987685.1 Ammodytes marinus
TTTCTCTCAATAACTACTGATAATAATAATAATAAACTTTATTTATAAAGCGCTCTTCTCTCACTCAGAGCGCTTTACAAAAACAAAACAATAAACAAACAAAGAGATGGGTTGGTGGGTGAACTAGGCAGAGGAGAAGAGTTGGGTTGGTGGGTGGACTAAGGGGGAGGAGGAGAGATGGGTTGGTGGGTGAACTAGGGGGGAGGAGGAGAGATGGGTTGGTGGGTGAACTAGGGGGGAGGAGGAGAGATGGGTTGGAGGGTGGACTAAGGGGGAGGAGGAGAGATGGGTTGGTGGGTGAACTAGGGGGGAGGAGGAGGAGAAGAGATGGGTTGGTGGGTGGACTAAGGGGGAGGCGGAGGAGAAGAGATGGGTTGGTGGGTGAACTAGGGGGGAGGCGGAGGAGAAGAGATGGGTTGGTGGGTTAACTAGGGGGGAGGAGAAGAGATGGGTTGGTGGGTGAACTAGGGGGGAGGCGGAGGAGAAGAGATGGGTTGGTGGGTGAACTAGGGGGGAGGCGGAGGAGAAGAGATGGGTTGGTGGGTTAACTAGGCAGAGGAGAAGAGATGGGTTGGAGGGTGGACTAAGGGGGAGGAGGAGGAGAAGAGATGGGTTGGAAGGTGGACTAGGGGGGAGGAGAAGAGATGGGTTGGAAGGTGGACTAAGGGGGAGGAGGAGGAGAAGAGATGGGTTGGTGGGTGGACTAGGGGGGAGGAGGAGGAGAAGAGATGGGTTGGAAGGTGGACTAAGGGGGAGGAGAAGAGATGGGTTGGAAGGTGGACTAAGGGGGAGGAGAAGAGATGGGTTGGAAGGTGGACTAAGGGGGAGGAGAAGAGATGGGTTGGAAGGTGGACTAAGGGGGAGGAGGAGAGATGGGTTGGAGGGTGAACTAAGGGGGAGGAGGAGGAGAAGAGATGGGTTGGAGGGTGAACTAAGGGGGAGGAGGAGGAGAAGAGATGGGTTGGAGGGTGGACTAGGGGGGAGGAGGAGGAGGAGAGATGGGTTGGAGGGTGAACTAAGGGGGAGGAGAAGAGATGGGTTGGATGGTGAACTAAGGGGGAGGCAGAGGAGAAGAGATGGGTTGGAGGGTGAACTAAGGGGGAGGAGAAGAGATGGGTTGGAGGGAGAACTAAGGGGGAGGAGAAGAGATGGGTTGGAGGGTGAACTAAGGGGGAGGAGGAGGAGGAGAGATGGGTTGGAGGGTGGACTAAGGGGGAGGAGGAGGAGAAGAGATGGGTTGGAGGGTGGACTAAGGGGGAGGAGAAGAGATGGGTTGGAGGGTGGACTAGGGAGGAGGAGAAGAGATGGGTTGGAGGGTGGACTAGGGGGGAGGAGGAGAGATGGGTTGGTGGGTGAACTAAGGGGGAGGAGGAGAAGAGATGGGTTGGTGGGTGGACTAAGGGGGAGGAGAAGAGATGGGTTGGAGGGTGGACTAGGGAGGAGGAGAAGAGATGGGTTGGAGGGTGGACTAGGGGGGAGGAGGAGAGATGGGTTGGTGGGTGGACTAAGGGGGAGGAGGAGGAGGAGAAGAGATGGGTTGGTGGGTGGACTAAGGGGGAGGAGGAGAGATGGGTTGGAGGGTGGACTAGGGGGAGGAGAAGAGATGGGTTGGAGGGTGGACTAAGGGGGAGGAGGAGAGATGGGTTGGAGGGTGGACTAAGGGGGAGGAGGAGAGATGGGTTGGAGGGTGGACTAAGGGGGAGGAGGAGAGATGGGTTGGTGGGTTAACTAGGGGGGAGGCAGAGGAGGAGAGATGGGTTGGAGGGTTAACTAGGGGGGAGGAGGAGAGATGGGTTGGTGGGTGGGTTAACTAGGCAGAGGAGGAGAGATGGGTTGGTGGGTGGGTTAACTAGGGGAGGAGGAGAGATGGGTTGGTGGGTTAACTAGGGGGGAGGAGGAGAGATGGGTTGGTGGGTTAACTAGGGGGGAGGAGGAGAGATGCATCAATCTACTGGAGAACGATTCAAAGATCGTGAGTTAGTAGTCGGATGGTCGACTATTCAAGTTCAGCCCCAGAATGGTGTGTGTGTGTGTGTCTCTGTGTGTGTGTGTGTGTGTTTTACCTGGTGTGTGTGTGTGTGTGTGTGTGTGTGTTTTACCTGGTGTGTGTGTGTGTGTGTGTGTGTGTGTGTGTGTGTGTGTGTGTGTTACCTGGTGTGTGTGTGTGTGTGTTTTGCCTGATGTGTGTGTGTGTTTTACCTGATGTGTGTGTGTGTGTTACGTGGTGTGTGTGTGTGTTACCTGGTGTGTGTGTGTTTTACCTGATGTGTGTGTGTGTGTGTGTGTGTGTGTGTGTTTTACCTGATGTGTGTGTGTGTTTTACCTGATGTGTGTGTGTGTGTGTGTGTGTGTGTGTTTTACCTGATGTGTGTGTGTGTTTTACCTGGTGTGTGTGTGTGTGTGTTTTACCTGGTGTGTGTGTGTGTGTAGTTACCTGGTGTGTGTGTGTGTGTGTGTTACCTGGTGTGTGTTTTACCTGGTGTGTGTGTTACCTGATGTG
>NC_137229.1:2705171-2712671 GCF_949987685.1 Ammodytes marinus
ATAGATAGATAGATAGATAGATAGATAGATAGATAGATAGATAGATAGTGTGTGTGTGTGTGTGTTACCTGCAGCAGATAGAAGAGATGCTGGTAGGCCTCCAGTGTGACTCTTCTCTCTCTGTTCAGAGCCTTCAGTCCTTTGCTTCTCTCCGTGCCCATCAGACCGCTCAGCTCAGCTTTGTTCTTCTTCGTCAGCTTCTTACAGTGAGACACCACCTCCTGCAGACAGACAGGTAGAGGGGACAGACAGACAGGCAGGGAGGGATGGACAGACAGACAGAGACAGACAGACAGAGAGAGAGACGGACAGACAGAGAGAGAGACGGACAGACAGGCAGGGAGGGACGGACAGAGAGAGACAGACAGGGAGAGGGATAGACAGGCAGACGGGACAGACAGACAGGCAGGGAGAGGGACAGAGAGAGACAGGCAGGGAGAGGGACAGACAGACAGGCAGGGAGGGAGGGACGGACAGAGAGAGACAGACAGACAGAGAGAGGGACGGACAGACAGACAGACGGACAGAGGGACAGACAGGCAGACGGGACAGACAGACAGGTAGAGGGACAGACAGACAGACAGACAGGCAGAGGGACAGACAGACAGGCAGGGAGGGAGGGACGGACAGAGAGAGACAGACAGACAGAGAGAGAGACGGACAGGCAGGGAGAGGGACATACAGAGAGAGACAGACAGACAGAGAGAGAGACGGACAGACAGGCAGGCAGAGGGACAGACAGAGAGACAGACGGACAGACAGACGGACAGACAGGCAGGTAGAGGGACAGACAGAGAGACAGGCAGGGAGAGGGACAGACAGACAGACAGACAGACGCATACGTTAGATACCACTTCCTCAAAGGACAATTAAATGGACAGCAGTGTGTAGCTCCACCCCCTTTAGGACCCTTTGGGAAGGCTTGGTGCCCCGACCAAAGGGGGACAGAAATAGCTACGGTAGGGTTCACTTATTTTGGAACCCTTCACAACTGTTAACAGTGGAAACGCGTATATGAAACAAGGCTGTAGAACAGTTATATATCTACATTAGATTTTAGCTGATTTTGACAAAGTTTTGAAGTGTGAAGTAGAAAAGTGTTCTGTGTGTGTGTGTGTGTCTGTCTGTCTGCCTGTCTGTCTGTTTACCTGCAGTGTGTCTCTCTCTCCCCCTGTCTCTCTCTCTCTCCCCCTGTCTGTCTGCCTGTCTGTCTGTTTACCTGCAGTGTGTGTGTGTGTGTGTGTACTAACCTGCAGTGTAGCCTTGTTGCGTACCAGCAGTCCTATCTTGATGTCCATGGTATTCAGGTCTGTCTCCAGCTGTCTCTCTCTCTCCCCCTGTCTCTCTCTCCCCCTGTCTGTCTGCCTGCCTGCCTGTCTGTCTGCCTGTCTGTCTGTCTCTCTCCCCCCTGTCTGTCTGTCTGTCTGTCTGTCTGTCTGTCTGTCTGTCTGTCTGTCTGTCTTCTTACCTGCAGTGTGTCTGTCTGTCTGTCCCCCTGTCTGTCTGTCTGCCTGTCTTACCTGCAGTGTGTCTGTCTGTCTGTCCCCTTGCATGTCTGTCTGTCTGTTTACCTGCAGTGTGTCTGTCTGTCTGTCTGTCTGTCTGTCTTCTTACCTGCAGTGTAGCCTTGTTCCGTACCAGCAGTCCTATCTTGATGTCCATGGTGTTCAAGTCTGTCTCCAGCTGTCTCTCTCTCTCCCCCTGTCTCTCTCTCTCTCCCCCTGTCTGTCTGCCTGTCTGTCTGTTTACCTACAGTGTGTGTACTAACCTGCAGTGTAGCCTTGTTGCGTACCAGCAGTCCTATCTTGATGTCCATGGTATTCAGGTCTGTCTCCAGCTGTCTCTCTCTCTCCCCCTGTCTCTCTCTCCCCCTGTCTGTCTGCCTGCCTGCCTGTCTGTCTGCCTGTCTGTCTGTCTCTCTCCCCCCTGTCTGTCTGTCTGTCTGTCTGTCTGTCTGTCTGTCTTCTTACCTGCAGTGTGTCTGTCTGTCTGTCCCCCTGTCTGTCTGTCTGCCTGTCTTACCTGCAGTGTGTCTGTCTGTCTGTCCCCTTGCATGTCTGTCTGTCTGTTTACCTGCAGTGTGTCTGTCTGTCTGTCTGTCTGTCTGTCTTCTTACCTGCAGTGTAGCCTTGTTCCGTACCAGCAGTCCTATCTTGATGTCCATGGTGTTCAGGTCTGTCTCCAGCTGTCTCTCTCTCTCCCCCTGTCTCTCTCTCTCTCCCCCTGTCTGTCTGTCTGTCTGTCTGTCTGTCTGTCTGTCTGTCTGTCTGCCTGCCTGCCTGCCTGTCTGTCTCTCTCCCCCCTGTCTGTCTGTCTGTCTGTCTGTCTGTCTGTCTTCTTACCTGCAGTGTGTCTGTCTGTCTGTCCCCCTGCATGTCTGTCTGTCTGTTTACCTGCAGTGTGTCTGTCTGTCTGTCTGTCTGTCTGTCTGTCTGTCTGTCTGTCTCTCTCTCCCCCTGTCTGCCTGCCTGTCTGTCTGTTTACCTGCAGTGTGTGTGTGTGTGTGTGTACTAACCTGCAGTGTAGCCTTGTTGCGTACCAGCAGTCCTATCTTGATGTCCATGGTGTTGAGGTCTGTCTCCAGCTGTCTGTTTGAGCGGATGGAGCACACCACTTCCTGCCTCAGCCTCAGAAGCTCCGCCTCTCCTCTGATGTCATCGTCCCCGCGGTCCAATAGGTGGACGAACTTCCTGACTACGGCCAGAGGGGGCGTCGCCGAGTGCACTGGGAAAAAGTATGGGATTATTATTATCATTTATTCATACAGACAGCAAGGTGTATGTGTGTGTGTGTGTGAGAGTGAGAGTGTGATTGTGAGTGGGTGTCTGTGTGTACTAAAAGCCATTTAATATAACATTTGCAAAACAAGGCCTCAAAAGAATTGAATTTTGCTGCTGAGAATTGAACTTCCTTTCTTACATTTTTGATTGCACTTTTTTTTTAAAGATAGATAGATAGACAGACAGACAGACAGACAGACAGACAGACAGACAGACAGACAGACAGACAGACAGACAGACAGACAGACAGACAGACAGACAGACAGACAGACAGACAGACAGACAGACAGACAGACAGACAGACAGACAGACAGACAGACAGACAGACAGACAGACAGATAGACAGATAGATAGATAGATAGATAGATAGATAGATAGATAGATAGATAGATAGATAGATAGATAGATAGATAGATAGATAGATAGAATCCAGCAGCTGTAGTACATACAACATGACACAGAACAAGTAACACAAGCTAAAATGCATCAATATACTGTACACGGTAAAAAAGTAAAATACAGATTTATATTTATAAATACATTTAAAAAGAAGCAGCAGCCGATGTTAGCAACAGTTATTAATTTATATTTGTGTTTGACCTTGTTTAAGAAATGGAGTACCTGTCCCTAATGTACCTGACAGTTCCCTAGTTTGACCAATCAGCGCCATGGACATATAAAGAAATGGACACCGTATTGAAAAATGGCGCCCATTCATTCCTATGAAAGCTGCTCAGGCGCAGAGAAGCAACAAGGAAGCGGCCATATTGCTTTCATGTAAGCCCTGGCACGCCCAAGTGTATGACGTGCCGCTCCCTCCTCCTCCCTCGAAAACAAACTGAAAGCCGTTAAAAGCCGTTGGGCTAATAAAACGCTTTATGTGGCGTTTTGAAATGAAAAAACTTCAGTTTTAATAGTATATGGTCTAAAGATAAGTTTGAGCCTATGATTGATATCCAGAAAATTTTTGCGGCGACACAATCTTGTTCGACGCTTGTATTGGTGTGGACGGGGAAATCTGCCTTAGGGCTACCATGAAAATAAGCTCCCATTCACAGCATGCAGTACCAATGGGTTGGCCACTAGTCCATGCTGGCTGCTCGGAGAAGGCAGCATCCTGGGGGCCTGATCAGCGCCCGCCTCTCGTTAAACTCACCCAGCATCCTGTACTCTTCTCGGGCCTTGTTGGCTCTGAAGAAAGCCTGGATCTTTATCACAGCGCCAACCTGTGGACAGACAGTGTTACTACAGCCTCACAGCATGGGGCAGAGGATACTGGTTCCTTATTGGCTGATCGGTGCCTGACAGAGGATACTGCTCTGTGATTGGCTGATAGGAGCCAGACAGAGGATACTGGTTTCTTATTGGCTGATGAGGTCATGTGACTCACGTGACCTCTGAAGAATCTCAGCCGAGCGAGATATCTCTTCCTGGCCAACCACATCTTAACAAACGACTGGATCTGTTATATACACAGACAGACAGACAGACAGACAGACAGACAGACAGACAGACAGACAGACAGACAGACAGACAGACAGACAGACATACAGACATACAGACAGGCAGACAGACAGTAAGATGGTGAGGAAGTATGTATGTGTATGTGAGTGTTTGTATACATAACATCTATAAAGAAAGATCCATATAAGAACTGAAATGTGTAATCCTTACGTATGCTTTAGCACTACAACAGTGAGCTGCACGATAATAGAAACGATTGGATATAGGACTTTTTGTTGTGGACTTTAAATTGAAGTGATGAGTGGTTGGTTACCTCTGTGTGTGTGTGTGTGTGTGTGAGTGTGTGTGTGTGTGTGTGTGTGTGTGTGTGTGTGTGTGTGTGTGTGTGTGTGTGTGTGTGTGTGTGTGTGTGTCTCTCTGTGTGTGTGTGTGGTGATGAGTGGTTGTTTACCTTGACTACAGCCCTCCAGTTCTTGTACAGTAGCTGCAGCCTGCGTCTGTAAGCTCTCTGCTGGACAAACCTCCTCCAGTGAGACTGAGAGAAGAAGGAGGAAGAATGAACGCTTGTTTTACAGTGTTAATACACAGCCTAGGCTCTGTAAACTGACTGAAATAAAGAAGGTAGAATTATTGTTCTAAAATAAATATATGTTTTTTGTACTGTAAGCAATAACAGCATTTATAAATGAATAAATCTAAACTTAAAACAATATTTTGCTTCATTTAAAGGGTTAGAGTCAGCAATTTTGTAAAATGCTTAATACACAGCCTAGGCTCTGTAAACAGGCATGTTGGTAGCTACGGTGGGCCATTGGTTTGCATACCAGTTTACAGAGCCTAGGCTGGTTATTAGCACTGGGTTTAGGTAGCGGATCATGAGGAGATATTCACTGATTTAGACTAAAAGTGATTTTGACAATTTATTCAATAAGTATTCATCTCATGCTGTTCTCACCTGTATGGTTATCACAGCAGCTATGTGTGAGTGAGTGAGTGAGTGAGTGAGTGAGTGAGTGAGTGAGTGAGTGAGTGAGTGAGTGAGTGAGTGAGTGAGTGAGTGAGTCTCACCTGTATAGTTATAACAGCCGGTGTGTGTGAGTGAGTGAGTGAGTGAGTGAGTGAGTGAGTGTGTGAGTGAGTGAGTG
This sequence comes from Ammodytes marinus, assembly GCF_949987685.1. NCBI lineage: Eukaryota > Metazoa > Chordata > Actinopteri > Uranoscopiformes > Ammodytidae > Ammodytes > Ammodytes marinus. The sequence continues at coordinate 2,710,561 of NC_137229.1, forward strand.
AGTGAGTCTCACCTGTATGGTTATAACAGCCGGTGTGTGCTTGATGAGGTAATGCCTGCGAGCGCTGACTGTCTGTCTGAGCAGGAATCCTTTGCTCCTCGCCTGCAGACGCACGATGAGGCCGTCACTGCTCTGCCACAACGCAGAGCGACTGTACGCGCCAGACACACTGCTGACTACTGCCTGGAATAACACACACACACACACACACACACACACACAGTTACAGCAGGTTTGTGTGTGTGTGTGTGTGTGTCTATGTGTGTGTGTGTGTGTGTGTGTGTGTGTGTGTGTCTGTGTGTGTGTGTGTGTCTGTGTGTGTGTGTGTGTGTGTGTGTCTATGTGTGTGTGTGTGTGTGTGTGTGTCTATGTGTGTGTGTGTGTGTGTGTGTGTGTGTCTGTGTGTGTGTGTGTGTGTGTGTGTGTGTCTATGTGTGTGTGTGTGTGTGTGTGTGTGTGTGTGTGTGTGTGTGTGTGTGTGTGTCTATGTGTGTGTGTGTGTGTGTGTGTGTGTGGGAGGCCATCACTGCTCTGCCACAGCACAGAGCGACTGTACGCGCCAGACACACTGCTGACTACTGCCTGGAATAACACACACAGGTAAACATAACAGCAGGTGTTATTTTTTGGGCATTTTTATGCTTTATTGATAGTGTAGAGACAGAGGTGAAATGGGGCAGAGAGGGGAGTGACATGCAGAGAACGACCGCGGGCTGGAATCAAACCCGGGTCCGCTGCTGGGCCCGGCCCGGGGGGGGGGGGGGGGGGGACGCCCTACCAACTGAGCTAAGGGGGGGGGGGGGGGGGACGCCCTACCAACTGAGCTAAGGGCGCCCCCAAATATTAAAAATCTTAACATCAGATGTAAAAATATTAATGTTATAAAATAAAATATTTGTTGCTGTGAGACAATTCTTTGTAATTAATTAAAGGCGCCTGAAATTCAAGAAAATGTGTCGACTTGAGTGTGTGTTTGTGTGTCTGTCTGTCTCGCTGCCTGTCTGTCTGTCTGTCTGTCTGTCTGTCTGTCTGTCTGTCTGTCTGTCTGGCTGCCTGTCTGCCTGCCTGTCTGCCTGCCTGTCTGTCTGTCTGACCTGTATCTGCTGCTTATCCAGGAACACAGAGTTCTGTGTGAATCCTTCAGGTTTGTCCCAGACTGTCTGTGCCTGTCTGTCTGTCTATCTCTCTCTACCTGTCTGTGTGCCTGTCTGTCTGTGTGTGTCTGTGTGTGTCTGTCTGTCTGTCTGTCTGTCTGTCTCTCTCTCTCTACCTGTCTGTCTGTCTGTCTGTCTGTCTATCTCTCTCTACCTGTCTGTGTGCCTGTCTGTCTGTGTGTGTCTGTGTGTGTCTGTCTGTCTGTCTGTCTGTCTATCTCTCTCTACCTGTCTGTGTGCCTGTCTGTCTGTGTGTGTCTGTCTGTCTGTCTGTCTCTCTCTCTCTACCTGTCTGTCTGTCTGTCTGTCTCTCTCTACCTGTATTGTCTGCTTATCCAGAAACACAGTATTCTGGGTGAATGCGTCAGGTGTGTCCCAGCTTCCCTCCAGGCTGCTCAGATGGAAGAAGAAGAACGATCCATCGCCCAGCCGCAGACGCACCCACGGGCTCCTGTTGTCTCCTGGAACACAGAGAAAGGGCCCTCCGTTTACACACCAGTTTACAGAGCCTAGGCTGTGTATTAACCCTGTTTACAGAGCCTAGGCTGTGTATTAACCCAGTTTACAGAGCCTAGGCTGTGTATTATCACCAGTTTACAGAGCCTAGGCTGTGTATTAACCCAGTTTACAGAGCCTAGGCTGTGTATTATCACCAGTTTACAGAGCCTAGGCTGGGTATTAACACCAGTTTACAGAGCCTAGGCTGTGTATTAACCCTGTTTACAGAGCCTAGGCTGTGTATTAACCCTGTTTACAGAGCCTAGGCTGTGTATTAACCCAGTTTACAGAGCCTAGGCTGGGTATTAACCCAGTTTACAGAGCCTAGGCTTACAGGTAAATACAAATTAAAGACCTACTTCACCAGAAGAAATATGAAGGTGTCTAGAACTCTGAGATCCTATGTAGTATACATGTGCAAATGTGTTATATTTATCCCCTTAACATTCGGTCCATTTT
>NC_137229.1:2740171-2767671 GCF_949987685.1 Ammodytes marinus
ACACACACACACAGAGGAATACCAAGATGACGGTAGTTGATTCGATTGTCAAGGGGAGAGTAAAAAATAAAGAAAATGCGTTCAAAGTTTTCAAATACAAAAAAGTATTTTTGTTTTACATAAATAGACATTTAAAAAGTTATTCTCAGCAGCATAAGTGAGAAAAGAAAGTAGAATAACCAACAACTAACTACTGTCAGGTAACACACACACACACACACACACACACACACACACACACACACACACACACACACACACACACACACACACACACACACACACACACACACACACACACACACACACACACACACACACACACACACACACACACACACACACACACACACACACACACACACGCACGTCCCCAGACTAGTTTTCTGCGACTAGCTGAACTCTTCACAAAATGTTGGGAGACATTTAATTCTGGTGGGAAATAATCTTTTATTTACTTATTGGTCTAAAGTGAATGTTTTAAATCCAAAACAATTAGACAATAACAGATCACTGAGTCATTTCATGTTGTACACTTCAAACAGCTCCTTCCTGTCTGTCTGTCTGTCTGTCTGTCTGCCTGCCTGTCTGTCTGTCTGTCTGTCTGCCTGCCTGTTTGTCTGTCCGTCTGTCTGTCTGCCTGTCGGTCTGTCTGTCTGTCTGTCTGTCTCAGAGTTTAACAGGAAACTAGAGCCGGAGGAGGTGACACAGTCGTTAACAAAGATCCTCCATGTTGTGTGTGTGTGTGTGTGTGTGTGTGTGTGTGTATGCGTGCGTGCGTGTTGTGGTGTGTGTGTGTGTGTGTGTGTGTGTGTGTGTGTGTGTGTGTGTGTGTGTGTGTGTGGTGTGTGTGTGTGTGTGTGTGTGTGTATGCGTGCGTGCGTGTTGTGGGTGTGTGTGTGTGTGTGTGTGTGTGTGTGTGTGTGTGTGTGGTGTGTGTGTGTGTGTGTGTGTGTGTGTGTGTGTGTGTGTGTGTGTGTGGTGTGTGTGGTGTGTGTGTGTGTGTGTGTGTGTGTGTGTGGTGTGTGTGTGTGTGTGTGTGTGTGTGTGTGTGTGTGTGGTGTGTGTGTGTGTGTGTGTGTGTATGCGTGCGTGCGTGTTGTGGGTGTGTGTGTGTGTGTGTGTGTGTGTGTGTGTGTGTGTGTGTGTGTGTGTGTGTGTGTGTGTGTGTGTGTGTGGTGTGTGTGTGTGTGTGTGTATGCGTGCGTGCGTGTTGTGGGTGTGTGTGTGTGTGTGTGTGTGTGTGTGTGTGTGTGTGTGTGGGTGTGTGTGTGTGTGCGTGCGTGCGTGTTGTGGGTGTGTGTGTGTGTGTGTGTGTGCGTGCGTGCGTGTTGTGTGCGTGTGTGCGTGTGTGTGTGTGTGTGTGTGCGTGCGTGCGTGCGTGTTGTGGGTGTGTGTGTGTGTGTGTGTGTGTGTGTGTGTGTGTGTGTGTGTGTGTGTGTGTGTGCGCGTGCGTGTTGTGGGTACGCAGAAAGATACAACATTTGCCTACAATACATTAGCTGTGATCCTGTTCAGACTCTCCCTCCTACAGACGACACAGAGACACTGAGGTACCAGGGTCATCAAACCCAAACCCAGGGTACAGAGGTTCAGTGAATGTGGTGTTGAAGGTGTGGAGGTGGATCAGTGAGTCAGAGGAGACACTGTAGAAGGACAGAGAGCCAGCAGGACAGTCCACATACACTGCTACTCTGTTAGAGACAGAGGAGGAGGAGATGTATGTGGATCTGTTATTGTGCCAGGCATAGTAACGACCATCACCATAGCAACTCAGACTCCAGGACTGATCATTCAGTCCAAACACACAGTCTTCACTGACTCCTTTCCTGCTGATTCCTCTGTAACTCACTGATATCTCAACCCTTCCTCCGCTCCTCTCGACCTCCCAGTAACGGCGACCAGTCAGACCTTTACTACACAGCAGCTGAGGATAGGGGTTAAATCTCTCTGGATGATCAGGATATGGCTGCTGCTCCTCCACACGTGTCACCTTCCTGCTGTTGTCAGACAGTTTGAGGAATCTGTTCACTGTGTTTGTGTCCAGTGTGAGTTCACAGGAATCTGATGGAGAGAAAGAGACACAACACAGCAGCAGTTATTAATCCGTCGTCTGTTCATTGACAGTTTGATGATTATGAACATTATAAACACACTTACACTTCCTCAGACCTGGTGTCAGCCATTGGACTCCAGCAGGCTCCACCCTGAAAGGAGAGAGGGGGGGGGGGGGTCAGACCAGCATATACATTGGGTCATTACAGCCCAAACTATTCCCTGCAAACTAGCATAACAGCTACAACCAATAGCTAGCATAACAGCTACGACCATGTGGCTAGCATAACAGCTACAACCAATAGCTAGCATAACAGCTACAACCAATAGCTAGCATAACAGCTACAACCATGTGGCTAGCATAACAGCTACAACCATGTGGCTAGCATAACAGCTACGACCATGTGGCTAGCATAACAGCTACGACCATGTGGCTAGCATAACAGCTACGACCATGTGGCTAGCATAACAGCTACGACCATGTGGCTAGCATAACAGCTACAACCAATAGCTAGCATAACAGCTACAACCAATAGCTAGCATAACAGCTACAACCAATAGCTAGCATAACAGGTACGACCATGTGGCTAGCATAACAGCTACGACCATGTGGCTAGCATAACAGCTACAACCAATAGCTAGCATAACAGCTACGACCATGTGGCTAGCATAACAGCTACAACCATGTGGCTAGCATAACAGCTACGACCATGTGGCTAGCATAACAGCTACGACCATGTGGCTAGCATAACAGCTACGACCATGTGGCTAGCATAACAGCTACAACCAATAGCTAGCATAACAGCTACAACCAATAGCTAGCATAACAGCTACAGCCATGTGGCTAGCATAACAGCTACAACCATGTGGCTAGCATAACAGCTACGACCATGTGGCTAGCATAACAGCTACAACCAATAGCTAGCATAACAGCTACGACCATGTGGCTAGCAGGGCGTCAGGGCGCATGCGCACGCAGCGACCGACAGCAGGAGTTGTGCGTTGTACTTGTCTGTCTTTTGGTTGTTTTTCAACATTTATGTGCGCTCTATGTACTTGGCCTGAGGACGATAAGTGCACTGTTGACCCATAACTTGGGTGAGCTCAGCCGAACAGTAAGATCCGATCCCCAGCGGGGCTTGTTTTGAGCCTAGGACTGGGAGTGGAAGCCGGCTAACTTTCCTAGCTCCGCTAAGCTAGGAGCTAGGACAACAGTAGGAGAAAGTTGTTATTTATTACAGTTGTTTACATTCATCCTAAAGCTAATGATGCTAGGGCCTGTGAGCAAATTCTAAAGGTTGTACAGAAATTTCAGCTAATCTCCCCTGACGCGCCAAACCTCATCCTCGGTGACATGAACCATGTCTCCCTGAAAAAGACTCTCAGAGACTTCCATCAATATGTCACTTGTCCGACCAGGTCTAATAAAACCATAGACATGTGCTATGGTAACGTCAAAGACGCATACAGATCTGTACCCCTCCCACCCCTGGGGTCCTCCGACCATAACTGTGTACATCTTTTTCCTGTTTACCGCACTGCACTTAAAAGGGGCAAAGTGCAGAGCTTCCGCATTAAGAACTGGAATGATACAAATGCATGTGAGACTCTTCGTGGCCTTTTTGAAGCCACAGATTGGGACATGTTCACCGAGTCCTCTGCTGACATCAATGAACTGACAGATGTTGTTACTAGCTGGTCTGTATACTGTGAGAATATCATTATCCCTGTGAAAACAGTCAAAGTGTATCCTAACTGTAAACCGTGGGTATCTCAGTCCCTTAGACCTCTTCTTCATATGAAGAACAAAGCCTTTACAGAGGGTAATACAGTAGAACTGAGACATCTGCAGAAAGAAATTAAAAGAGAGGTCTGGGCTGGCAAAAAGACTTATAAGGAAAAAATTGAGAGTCAACTTCAAGCTAATAATCTGGGCTCTGCCTGGGACGGCATGAAAACCATTACTGGGCTGAAAGAGAAAAGGAAAAAGGTTTCCTTAGTCAATTACACCTGTGACCTGCACCTTGCTCAGAGCCTCAACGATTTTTTTGTCAGATTCGAAATGCATGATTTTAGTAAGGAACACTCTGTGTTCAAAAACAGATTTCTGTCTGCCCCCCCCCTCTAAACCTTTTTTTAAAGAGGAGGATGTAATCGATTGTTTTAAGAAATGCAACCCCCGTAAAGGCCCAGGCCCCGATCACATTGGTGGCCGCCTATTAAACACCTGCGCAGACCAACTGGGTTAACAGTTCCCTCAGGCAGCAGATAGTACCTTCCCTCTGGAAACAGTCCACTATTGTACCCGTTGCTAAGTGTAAAAATCCAAAAACACTTAGCGATTTCAGACCCGTAGCCCTTACTTCTCTGGTCATGAAGCAGTTTGAGAAGATTGTCAAACCAGAGCTCGTTGCTAAAACAAAGAGCCTTCTAGACCCTTTTCAATTTGCGTACAGGGAGGGAAGAGGCGTTCAGGATGCTACTGCTACTCTTCTTAATCTGCTTTTTAAACACCTTGAGGGCAGTAAGAAGCACGCCAGGCTACTTTGTCGATTTCTCCTCGGCTTTTAACACGATCCAGCCCCATGTTCTTATTGACAAGCTAGTTAACACCTTTAGCCTAGACCCATGTCTAGTGGGTTGGATACTGAATTTTTTAACTAACAGATCCCAATGTGTGAAGGTGAACACAACAGTGTCTAGCCTTCTGTCCACCTCCACTGGTTCGCCTCAGGGCTGTGTTCTCTCTGCTCTTTTATTTATTTTATACACTGATGACTGTCGCAGTAACCACGACAACCGCTTCATCATTAAATACGCAGATGATTCGGTCATAGTCAGCCTTCTCAACAACAACGAGACTGGGCATGGCAAAGTTACAGAGGACTTCCTGACCTGCTGCAACGATGCATTCCTTGAGCTTAACATCTCTAAAACAAAAGAGCTCTGTATAGATTTCAGACGTGGCCCCCATCCCACCGAGAACACTATCATCTGTGGCCAGCCTGTGGAAATCGTGTCCTGCTATAAATATCTGGGCACTATCATTGACAATAACTTGAAATTCAATGCAAACACTGAAATGTTGTGCAAGAAAGGCCAACAACGCCTTTACTGTCTGAGAAAACTAGCTCGATTCAATGTTGACAAAAGCCTGTTGAAATTGTTTTACAGTGCTTATATTCACTCTGTCATCTCCTTCTCCATAATATGCTGGTACGGTAACCTCACTACCAAGGACAAACATTCTCTTGGGAGAATTGTAAAAACTGCAGCGAAAATTACTGGTACCCAGTTTGTAGGCCTTGATCCTTTTTATTGCAAACAGTTGCTCAAAAAAACTAGGTCCATACGACAAGATAGTGCCCACCCTCTTTATTCTGAATACAGGGTGTTGCCATCTGGCCGTCGCCTATGTGTCCCTACGACCACCAAAAACAGATACAAGTTTTCCTTTGCCCCTTCCTCGATTCGAGCAACCAATGCTGCCTGCAGCAAATAAATGCTGCTATTGCTGATTGGGTTTTCGACTTTTTATATTGCTGATGGTGTTTATGGTACTGTACTGTTGATATTGTTGCTGTTGTGGGCGTTGCTGCTAACGGCACTCTGCACTTTATTCTGCTGCTATTGATTGTTTGCTGTTGACCACATAGCACTTTATCTTGGCACTTTATGATGTTACGTTTCTAGGATTTCATGTTTGATTTATTTTATTTTATTTTATTTATTTTATGATTTTATGATTTGATTTTATTTTATTTTATGACGGTAAGACCTGAGTCTACCTGTCGGAGCTAGGAGGATAACAGTAGTTGAAAGTTGCCCTGGACTGCCTTCTCAGAGCGGGAACTCTCTTTACTAAGAGCCCGAACTCTCTGGTCATATCTTGGGCGAGTTTTGCCGTACAGCAAAACTCTATCCCCAGTGTGGCCCGTCTTAATCTGTGGAGGGAAAGGAACTGACTGTGTTGTGTTGGTTTCTCCCTGATTCTTGCACTTTGCACTTTAGTGCCCAGGCCTGCGTACATGTTGTGATGTTTGCGTCCGTCACTGTTTGTACTGTTATGTGTTGTCGCCTCTCCTCGCTGTAAACCAATTTGCCCTCTTGGGACACTAATAAAAATCTTGAATCTTGAGCATAACAGCTACAGCCAATAGCTAGCATAACAGCTACAACCAATAGCTAGCATAACAGCTACGACCATGTGGCTAGCATAACAGCTACAACCATGTGGCTAGCATAACAGCTACGACCATGTGGCTAGCATAACAGCTACGACCATGTGGCTAGCATAACAGCTACGACCATGTGGCTAGCATAACAGCTACAACCATGAGGCTAGCATAACAGCTACGACCATGTGGCTAGCATAACAGCTACAGCCATGTGGCTAGCATAACAGCTACGACCATGTGGCTAGCATAACAGCTACGACCATGTGGCTAGCATAACAGCTACAACCAATAGCTAGCATAACAGCTACAACCATGTGGCTAGCATAACAGCTACGACCATGTGGCAAAGACATGTTGATGTCTGTGATGTTTAACTACCAGTCTACTATAAACAGCTGGCAGAGCTTTGAGACGTTTTCATCTCATGGAGGTGAATCGAGTAGAACACTTATTTAATCCCCTTTTCCACAGCTCAATAATTAATATGTATTAAATGTACTTCCTATATTTTATATTTACAATCCATACATATATACTATGATTTGTTTTAATCATTTATATATTTATACTTTATATATTTATATAATCCATATAGCTATATCTTTATATACATTTCTATTTGTATAGTTTGATGTTCTATATTTACTAGGGCTGTCAAACCAGTAACATTTTAAATCAAATTAATCACGATTAACCATGATTAATTCTACCATTCGAAATAAATAAAAATTTGAATTTTCTCTTTGTTGTAGAAACGGAAAGATAAATGACAGAATGCAGATATACATTTAAAATGTGTTTTTAGGGCTGTCAAAGGATTACATTTTTAATCAGATTAATCACAGGATTCTGTGGATTAATCACAATTAATCACGATTAATTTTACCATTCAAAATATGCCCGAAAAATTCAAATTTTCTCTGTATATTATTGTATGAACAGAAAGATAAATGACAGAAGGTGGATATGTACATTTAAAATTAGTATTTTCATTATTTTAAAATCCAAATAATGGTTTTAATACCGAAAATAAATTTAAATCAAAAATACATACCTACAACACCATAATTCAAGTCTCTTTACTAGCCTGGTCCTACCAGACCATCGTACTTCATTTAGCCTGGTCCTACCAGACCATCGTACTTCATTTAGCCTGGTCCTACCAGATCATCGTACTTCATTTCATTTGTACAGAAGGTCTGGAGGTGCTGTAATTGGCAAACGTTCACTCACTTGGAGGCGGGTGTCTGTTGAAGTTTAAAACTATTGGATCTGCCCAGTGCCACTCTGGATCTGCCATAACCAATCACATAACGTTTGGTCGTGACGTATGTCTTGCGCCGGGACCGGCCGGAAACTACGTTGCGCACATGCGCAGGCAGAGTACACAAACAAAACAAGATGAAGCGTGAAGATGTCTGTCAACGATAACTGCAGGTTTTGTTTATCTAGTTTTAGAGTTCAAGGAACAATTACAAATTCTAAATTAATATTCGATACTAAGGACAGAGATAATGTTTGCAGTCAACTGTCGAGGCTGGGTCTTGTCATTGACAATACGTCGCTTCGGTCTTATCGTATTTGCCGAAAATGCTGCGCGATGATTACCAGGCTAACTCCTTCACGACTAACGGAGCCAGCTGGAAGATCAAACTTTTCCCGAACCCGGTGGGGAGAAGTGCCACAACATCATGGCCACCAACGAAATTCAGCAAGGCATCTTCTTGCTCCGGCTTTAAAGGCCTACTTCACCGGTTTGAATATGAAGGTGTATTGAATTCTGAGATCCTATGTAGTATAAATGTGCAAAAAAAATTAAAATCGGTTCATCCTAGCCTGAGAAAAGGCAGAAAGAGTGTTTTTTTTAACCCTATATTTCTCTTTCTCGTGACATCACAGAAAGAGAAATATAGGGTTAAAAAAAAACGTACTTTGTAAATATTACTGTGATGTCACAGTAAAATACATCACAGTAATATTTACAAAGTAAGTTTTTTTTTAACCCTATATTTCTCTTTCTGTGATGTCACGAGAAAGAGAAATATAGGGTTAAAAAAAACACTCGTTCTGCCTTTTCTCAGGCTAGGATGAACCAATTAAAAAAAAAATTCGCACATTTATACTACATAGGATCTCAGAATTCAATACACCTTCATATTCAAACCGGTGAAGTAGGCCTTTAATGCATCGATATTCGGCAGCGTTGCAACAACAGACAGAATAGCTTCTCTTGCTTCCTTCTCCATGTTGTCTTCCTGTTATTGTTCTGACTACAACTGAAACTCGCGCGCAACTTCAACGTCATCGTTCTCAACCACTCCCTCTGTTCGCTGATTGGATACTCAGAAATTTTTTCGGAAAAATCTCACTAATACGCCCCATCACCAGACTGACTACTGAAGGGAAAATGAAATTTGGCCGGAAGTAGGAGGGCGGGCGGAGCCAGGCTATCTCTTTACTATGTCTTTGGGCAAATATAGGCTATATAATGACATTTATTTGGCGAATATTTTGTGCATTCTTGAATATAACTTGATTACAGTCTGCGGTGTGTGTGTGTGTGTGTGTGTGTGTGTGTGTGTGTACACGCGACCACGTCCTAGGGGACTGTTCATTTGTGCCAGGAAGCCGAGGTTATGTTGATGTCTAATCACACACACCTCTGAAAACTGCAGACGTTTGTGTCCTCGCGGGCTCTGAACAGAGCGGACAATGTTTCTCCTCCTGTTGCTCCCGACATCAACTGTCACCCGCGGCAGTTGATTTTATATACTATCTATGCCCCCGAGACAGACGTGACCATTAGCAGTTTAAAACACGGCATGGGCTAACGTGCTGCTATGTTTGGCTGCGTGTAGCTACTGATCCTGGGTCAGCCACAACGTTAGAGTGACTGTAGTACAGAGCCGGTGGGATGCACGGGGCGGATCATTCTGCACATGCGTTAAATGCGTTAAAAAAATGAACGCATTAATTCCAGAATTGAATCACCCTGCGTTAACACTTTCATTTTGACAGCCCTAATATTTACACTTTATATATTTAAACAATCCCTATATCTATACAGTTTGGTACAGTATGTTAACAATGTCTACCTTTAATACCATCTATATCTAGATACAATTTGATAGAGGCTACTATGTGTACAATTTACATTTATATATCTATGTAATATACACATTAACAAACACCTTTGTATACAAAACTTGTAAAGCCTATTATTATTATTATTATTATTATTATTATTATTATTATTATTATTATTATTATTATTATTATTATTATATTTTTTCTTCTCCTCCCTGTACCTTTTTATAAATCATTGCTTTGAACCTTTTTTTAAACTGGATCATGTTTGGACATTGCTCAGTATTGTTTAGATCTCCAGATGGAACGTAGTTGGGAGAAGGTCCCCTGAGCCTTTCCCAGCCTTGCTTTGATGTCTTCTGATGCCCCGCTGTCCTTACTGATGAGGCTGCCAAGATAGGTGAAATCTTCCACAAACTCTAATGGTTCCTCATTAACAAGGATGGTTGCTGTGGGGATGGAATTGACACACATCACTTGTGTTTTGGAGGTGCTTTCATGCCGGGAGGCAAAACAGTTTTGGTGTCCGTGGAGCTCAATCAGGTCAATCAAGTAATCGTCGTATGTTCAAGTCCTTAAGTTCGTGTTTGTGAATAAAGTGCATTATAAACTAGAGAGTGGACATTTCGTATGTTTTGAGCTGTTGACCAGACGCTACGGCACGTGTAGACCTAACACCGGCCGACATGCAACATATGGCGCTTTTCCACCGCAAATGTAGCTCGACTCAACTCGACTCGACTCGACTCAACTTGGTTTGGTAGCAGCACGGGTCGTTTTCCACCGCAAATAGTACCTGCTGAACGTGGGCGGGGTCGTCGTAAGGGGCTGAAAGCCTACTCCGGAGCAAAGCAGAAATTGCGAGCAGTTGTTGCACTATTAACTGAACCAACCGCCAAAAACACGGATGAAAAATGTTTAAGAAATACCCCCCTTGTATCTGTTTGCTAAAAGAAGTAGAAGAATATTGCTACGGGCCATTAAAAGGGATGGTTGTTGTCCCGATGTGTGACTCTGCCACACAGTCAGCTGTAGGGATGCGTCACGTACATCCCTATGCACGTAAACACGGGCATGATAAAGTTGACTGTTTAGTGCTTGTTTCAGGATACGTGTTTTCAAATGCAAGCCGTGTCTCAGCCTGAATATTTTATTGAGGTAATCAGTTCAGTCCGAGGCTTGTAATGTAATCGCTCGCTATCATGTCTGTCCCAGCTGGCTACTATTAGCCTAGCTGCTAGCTGCCCTACATGTCTCCTCTCGTATAATAAGTAACTTCCCCAACAACCAACACTGGGTGAGCTTAGCGAATATATGGAAAATAAATTCAGATCTGTGATGCAAATCAAATGAAAGAGAGCCAGAGAAGGCTGCACGCGGCGTAAATACACTCAAAAGTCCCGGAGAGTTGGGGAGAATAAACAACAGAATGAAGCCGGTAGTCTCTGGCCACTGATTGGCCAGACAATAGTCTCTGGCCAATCAGTGGCCGGCCGTCTGCCGACGTCACCTTTTAGCATCGGCTCAGTTCGCTTGGAACCTAGAGCGAGGCGATACCAAAAAAGCAGCCGCTACGTGGTACCAGGTACCATGAAATTGCGGTGGAAAAGCCAAAAATGCGAGTTGAGTCGAGTCGAGTCGAGCTGATACCATGCGGTGGAAAAGCGCCAATAGTGGCTTAATGGAAAGCCTCCACAGCTGAGCCAAACTGAGTCAAATGGAGACGGACAAACACCATTGGTGTGTCAGGGTCATATGATAAACTGTCTCCAGCTCTCCCTCCTCTATCAGACTGACAGCAGCCTCTTCATACCTGAGAGTGTCCAGTCTCCAGAGGGGACCGTCCCGTCCAGCAGACAGTAGCTCCACTCCTGAGGCTCCTGGATGGTTGTAGCTCAGGTCCAGCTCTCTCAGATGGGAGGGGTTGGAGCTCAGAGCTGAGGCCAGAGAAGCACAGCCTTCATCTGTGATCAGACAACCTGACAGACTACACACACACACACACACACACACACACACACACACACACACACACACACACACACACACACACACACACACACACACACACACACACACACACACACACACACACACACACATATTATATAAACTCAAGGAGCGAGTGACAGGGAGTAACTCTTATCAAATACAACACATAATTCAAATTCAATAATTAACATTCAAATGACAGATAGAACCAGTTAGATTAAAACACAGTCTGGGGGTCAGAACACAGGACCCTTAGAGCCAGCTAGTGTCTGGGGGTCAGAGCAAAGAACAATCAGAACCAGCTAGAACAGCCTGGGACTCAGAACACAGGACTAGACCCAGCTGTCTTTTTCTTTATCTTTTGAGTATTTTTTTCTGCATTTGTTTTATTGGGATCATTCATTGAATAAAGACATATTTCTACAGAGTCTATTGAAGTTAAAGGTCACTCTCCTGTCCCCCACATACATACATGCCAAACCATGCCCTTGCTGACACCCCTTCAACCATCAACCCCCACCTCCAGCCCACATTGTCTTTTGTCTTATTCAAACTAGTCTCCTTGCTACCTAAAATATAATGGATTCATTAAAATAGGGCACAGACACTGTCTCACTTTACCCCACAGCATTTGTCTCACTTTACCCCACTGCCACAATTTGAGAAAAAACTATCTCTCTCAGCAGTTCAGGCAAATCTTCAGTTATCATCATCACATGGTTTCACATGTTGGTAGTTCATCAACATGTATGATAGAAGTTTTTCTACCTGAATTAATTTGATTAGGCACAACAATCGATTAAGTTGACAGCAAGAAAATGTACTTTTACATACAAAAAATATATATATTTTTTTTAAAATATGCTTACCACAGCACCATGAGGTCCTCTCACATTACCCGATGTCTCACATTCCCCCGTCCTCCCCTATATATATATATATATATATATATATATATATATATATATATATATATATATATATATATATATACATATTAGTGCTGTGAAACTATTAAAATATTTAATCGCAATTAATCGCATTAATGTCATAGTTAACTCGCGATTAATCGCATTTTTATTTATTCTAGCCTGAATGTCCCTTGATTTCTTTTTGTCCCATTATTGTTTCTCATTTTAATGCTCTTATCACACCCATTCTAATTATGATATTAAAGAAGAAATACACTGAATTACATTGATGTCTACACCATTGTAATTCAGTGTATTTCTTCTAAAATATCATAATTTGCAATTCAGTGCAAATAACAATAGGCTATATACCCCCCACCCCTTGAACAGCACAAACATATTCGAACTTCTTTTTTTATTTAAAAACCAACCCATAAAACAGCATAGGGTATAAAAAACAAATTAGTATTAAGGCTAAATTAAACTGGTTGTTGTAGGCCTAAATGTTTTGGGAGTCTTTCATCCACGGCTTATTTCAGACTGTGTGGAGTGGACACACTATGCGCCTGTGTGCAGATGGTTGCCATGGCGCTGCTGCAGCCGAGGCTCGAGTCGCCCTTCGTAGCGAAAATTAAAGTGAAAATGAATGACTGGCGGCTGCCTCTAACATTCATGGAGGTTTTGGTGGAGGCGCAGAGTTATAAGTAGGACTTTTGCAAATGACAGGCTTTCTTTACTGTTCTTTCCGCGTAGTCCCAAAGTCAAACACGGAAGACTAGTGAAGGTCACGTAGCTGAGCTAGGAAGTGCTAGGTTCCGGTTTCTGCTTCAAAATAAAAGTCAGAATTGACTTGACGTTTTGCCGTTTTGCCAGTTAAATGATTTTAATGTGAAATTACGCTGTAGGACATGTTCCGGTTGACTTAACAGTAACTTACCTGTGAGCCATATGAATAGTTTGTGGTGTTTCAGTTGTTCTAACATTACTAGTTGATTCAACAGCTTGTGAAACAACGACCACAACATTTCCTAGGCCATGACGAGCGTTAATCGCTCGATAAAAAAATTGACGCCGTTAAAATGGGTTTGCGTTAACGCCGTTAATAACGCGATAAACTGACAGCACTAATATATATATATATATATATATATATATATATATATATATATGTTTCTCTTCGGCACTCGGCCTACGGCCTCGTACCTACGACCAAATCACAGCAGCGCTGATATAGAGCGACAACATGCTCCCTCTCATGTGATATTGGTTAAATATTTATATATATATAAATAATGTCATAGTTAACTCATTCTTATCTATTCTAGCCTAAATGACCCTTGATTTCTTTTTGTCCCATTATTTTTTCTCATTTTAATGCTCCTATCACAACCATTCTCTACACCTTGTAATTCAGTGTATTTCTTCTAAAATATCATAATTTCCAATTCAGTGCAAATAGCCCACAATGTAGGCTATTGGATCTGCCCAGTGCCACTCTGGATCTGCCAACCAATCGCATAACGTTTGGTCGTCACGTGTGTCATGAGCCGGCTTTTGACGGTGCGTTGCAGTTGGACAGGGAACTCGGAAATTTCCGACTTCACTACATATTGTAGTCTATGAATCTACCGGTACCTGGCAACGGTAACTTGTTAGAGCCTAACGTTTAGTTATTTGGACAAGAAAGGTTGTAGGTGTCCATACTTTCGCGAGCAGATGCACTGGAACACAGACAGGTCGGAACTCTGAATTACCAAGTCGGAAATCTCCTTCTTCCGAGTATAAAGGAACGCAGCATTCAACTGAAACTGGAGCGTGACTTCGACGTCATCGTTCTCAGCCACTCGCTCTGTTCGCTGATTGGACGATTGTAGATTCTCCGGAGAAAACTGGGAAATGCACTGTACACCCAGACTGACTACTGAAGGGAAAATGAAATTTGGCCGGAAGTAGGCGGGCGGGCGGAGCCAGGCTAGGTTATAAGTGGGACTTTTGCAAATGTCAGGCTTTCTTTTCTGTTCTTTCCGCGTAGTCCCAGAGTCAAACACGGAAGAAGCTACTAGTGAAGGTCGCGCAGCTGAGCTAGGAAGTGCTAGGTTCCAGTTCCTGCTTCAAAATAAAAGTCAAAATTGACTTGACGTTTCGCCGTTTTGCCAGTTAAATGATTTTAATGTGAAATTACGCTGTAGGACATGTTCCGGTTGAATTAACACTAACTTAATTGCAAGCCATTTGTATAGTTTGTGGTGTTTCAGTTGGTCTAACATTAGCCTACTAGTTGATGCAACAGCATGTGAAAAAACCACAACGTTTGCTAGACCATGAAGAGCGTTAATCGCGCGATAAACCATTTAACGCCGTTAAAATGGTTTTGCACTAACGCCGTTAAACTGACAGCACTGATATATACATATATATATACTGTATATATATATATATATATATATATATATACATATATATATATATATATGTATATATATATATATATATATATATATATATTAAACTGACAGCACTGATATATATATATATATTGACCTGCTATTTGCTCATAAAATGTGTATTTAGGTTGATGCCACCTCAATCAAACTTTATCATTATCATAATAACATCCCATGTATTTATTTCAAGCTTTCAAAATAATTTTGTTATGTTTGTTTTACCCAAAATAAAAATTATATATTTTCAAACTCCGTTTATAGTCTGTCAAAATGCTGAATAAATATATCATAAGCATGATAGGGGGTCCCCCCTCAGGGGGTTTAAGTTGATATGCCCCATGATAGGAGGTCCCCCCTCAGGGGGTTTAAGTTGATATGCCCCATGTCCCCCCTCAGGGGGTTTAAGTTGATATGCCCCATGATAGGAGGTCCCCCCTCAGGGGGTTTAAGTTGATATGCCCCATGATAGGGGGTCCCCCCTCAGGGGGTTTAAGTTGATATGCCCCATGTCCCCCCTCAGGGGGTTTAAGTTGATATGCCCCATGATAGGAGGTCCCCCCTCAGGGGGTTTAAGTTGATATGCCCCATGATAGGGGGTCCCCCCTCAGGGGGTTTGAGTTGATATGCCCCATGATAGGGGGTCCCCCCTCAGGGGGTTTAAGTTGATATGCCCCATATTGAACTGGTTGATAATCTGACCTGAGAGTTTCCAGTTTACAGTGTGGACTCTTCAGTGCAGCAGACAGATGCTTCACTCCTGAATCCTGCAGGTCGTTGTTACTCAGGTCCAGCTCTCTCAGACTAGAGGAGGAGCTGAGAACTGAGGCCAGAGCTTCACAGCTTCTCTCTGAGAGGTTACAGCCACTCAGCCTGGAGAGACAACAGAAAGAGAAAAAGTTATTAAATAATCTTCTCGTTAAAAGATTATTTACAGATGAATAAATCCTACTCACAGAGCTTTGTTGGAGGCTTTGACCACTGGCAGCAGCCTCAGAAGAGCCTCCTCTGAACCAGAGTATTTCTTCAGGTCAAACACGTCCAGATCTTCTCCTGATGACAGTAAGATGAAGACCAGAGCAGACCACTGAGCAGGAGACAGATTAACTGTGGAGAGACGTCCTGAACTCAGGGACCGTTGGATCTCCTCCACTAGAGAACGATCATTCAGTTCATTCAGACAGTGGAACAGATTGATGCCTCTTTCTGCAGAGGGAGAATCCTCGATCTTCTTCTTGATGTACTGGACTGTTTCCTGATTGGTCTGTGAGCTACTTCCTGTCTGTGTCAGCAGACCTCTGAGGAGACTCTGATTGGTCGGCAGTGAAAGACCCAGGAGGAAGCGGAGGAACAAGTCCAGGTGTCCATTTGGACTCTGTAAGGCCTTGTCCACAGCACTCTGGTAGAACTGTGTCTCTACAGATTCTTGGGAGGTTGTTTCTTTTTCTGTCACCATATCGAAGTGTGTATTTGCAGATCCTTTGTCAGTTGCAGTGTAATCCTTAGACGACACAGCACGGTGGTCACGATGCGTCTGTTTAGGTTTTTTTCTGAGGAGTTTAGACCACCAGGATTTTTTTCTTTCTTGAGTCGCTGCAGATTCATGGGCGGTTGTTTGTTCTTCTGCCATTGGATGGACGTGTGTAGATTGGTGGGATGTTGCAGTTGATTCTTTAGACGGCCTAGTCTTGTCCACAGCACTCTGGTAGAACTGTGTCTCTGCAGATTCCTGGGAGGTTGTTTGTTCTTCTGACATCAGATTGACTCCAGTGTTGATGAACGTCAGATGGACATGAAGAGCAGCCAGGAACTCCTGAACGCTCAGATGGACGAAGCAGAACACCTTGTCCTGGTACAGTCCTCTCTCCTCTCTAAAGATCTCTGTGAACACTCCTGAGACCACTGAGGCTGCTGTGATATCGATGCCACACTCTGTCAGGTCTGATTCATAGAAGACCAGGTTTCCTTTCTGCAGCTGCTCAAAAGCCAGTTTTCCCAGAGACTCGATCATCTTCCTGCTCTCTGGACTCCAGTGTGGATCTGTCTCAGCTCCTTCATCATACTTGACGTTCTTCAGTTTGGCCTGAACCACCAGGAAGTGGATGTACATCTCAGTCAGGGTCTTGGGCAGCTCTCCTCCCTCTCCGGTCTTCAACACATCCTCCAGAACTGTAGCAGTGATCCAGCAGAAGACTGGGATGTGGCACATGATGTGGAGGCTTCGTGATTTCTTGATGTGGGAGATGATTCTGTTGGCCTGCTCTTTGTCTTTGAATCTCTTCCTGAAGTACTCCTCCTTCTGTGGGTCAGTGAACCCTCTGACCTCTGTCACCATGCCAACACAGTCAGGAGGGATCTGATTGGCTGCTGCAGGTCGTGTGGTTATCCAGAGGCGAGCAGAGGGAAGCAGTTTCCCCCTGATGAGGTTTGTCAGCAGCACATCCACTGAGGTGGACTCTGTAACGTCAGTCAGGATCTCATTGTTGTGGAAGTCCAGAGGAAGTCGACACTCATCCAGACCGTCAAAGATGAACACAACTTTGAACTTTTTAAAGTTGCAGATTCCTGCTGCTTTGTTTTCAGTGAAGAAGTGATGAACAAGTTCCACCAAGCTGAACTTTTCATCTTTCAGCACATTCAGCTCTCTGAAAGTGAATGGAAATGTGAACTGTATGTCCTGGTTGGTTTTGTCTTCAGCCCAGTCCAGAGTGAACTTCTGTGTTAAGACTGTTTTCCCAATGCCAGCCACTCCCTTTGTCATCACTGTTCTGCTTGGTTCATCTCTTCCAGGAGAGGCTTTAAAGATGTCTTCTTGCCTGATGGTTGTTTCTGGGTTGTGTGGTTTCCTGGATGCTGTTTCAATCTGTCTGACCTCATGTTCATCATTGACCTCTCCAGTCCCTCCCTCTGTGATGTAGAGCTCTGTGTAGATCTGATTCAGAAGGGTTGGGTTTCCTGCTTTAGCGATCCCCTCAAACACACACTGGAACTTCTTCTGCAGGTTGGACTTTAGTTCACACTGACAAACTTCAGCAGAATGACTTCCTGAATGAACAAACATCAGAATGAATCGACAGTCGTTAACGGCACATATAATATCACTGAGGGCTTCATGATGAAAATATGAATGCACATACAGTATAAACATTTGTGCATTATTTGTATGTCTATTGAGAACTACATATTACAAAACTATCAATAACCTCTGTATTAAGAAAAAGAAAGTACAATAACCATAACCCCGACACCCCCAGCCAACCACCACCTAAACCTAAACTAACACATTTCCTGAGGGAAACATTGAAATATAATATCAACGAGTTACTCATGATGAAAATATATAAATAAACAGAACATTTCTCCCTCTATCTTTTGAGACTTCAGTAAATGTCCCATTTCACCATCATGTTAAACCTTAACAGCCTCCACACACATCCTGCGTCTACCTCTGGAGCGCGTCGCCTTACTGCTGCCTCTCTCGCTGTTTTCGGACACACATGGAACGTCTCAGCGTCTTCTAAAAGCCCTGTCTTTCTACATGGAGTGTTCATAGATAATTCCTGTCTTTCTACATGGAGTGTTCATAGATAATTCCTGTCTTTCTACATGGAGTGTTCGTAGATAATTCCTGTCTTTCTACATGGAGTGTTCGTAGATAATTCCTGTCTTTCTACATGGAGTGTTCATAGATAATTCCTGTCTTTCTACATGGAGTTTTCATAGATAATTCCCATATAAAGTTGTTTCATGTCATGATGATGCATATGATTAATATTGAGTTTCGACAGTGATCCTATTGACTGGTTGTCCTTTGTTTATTTTTTTTCGTTCACATTTTCGCGTGTGGGAAGTTTTATTTTGAAAGGGACACACCAGGAATCTGTAAAACAGTGAATGCTGCTGGTATGACTGTCTACAGAGTATTTCTCTATCAGTTAAAGTGAGAGAGACGCGCCTCTCCCCGAAAACATAGGCTCCTCCTCTTAAGGTAAAGTGAAGCGTCGCTGAAGACTCGCCTCCGACGGGCGTCGGCAGTGTGTCAGAGGTTGGATGTGTTGCCACTAGACTAGAGTGTGTTAACACGGTCGGGGGAAAATCAGACGCAGACGTGCAGTAGAGATAGGATGTGTGTTCCAGGGGTTAGAGAAATGCTCTTACTGCTCTGCAGAAGGTCAGCCAGCTCCTTCTGCTTCATGCTCCTCAGGAAGTCCAGTGTGATCTTCAGAAATGCCTCTCTGCTGCTGCTCTGCTCCTCATCCTCACTCTGACCCTCTAAGCATTCTGGGTAATCTGGACTCAGAAGCTTCTGCATCTTCTTCAGCTCATTCTTCACAAACGTGACGATGTTTTCCTCCAGCAGCTGGAACAGAATATTATAAGAACGACACGATCAAACCAAACTCATGAAGCAAACATCAGATCCATGTTGGACAGACCGACAGTCCACTGGTCTAAACAGTTAACCTTTATTTATACAGGTAAATCCCATTGAGACTTGAGTCAGAGACCTGTTCCCACTTCGACATGTGGCGGGGGGACCAGGGATCGAACCACCAACCCTGTAGTTGAGGGTCGACCGCCCTACCAACCTCGCCACAGCCGCCCTGAAGCTGTTGTGAACAGAACAGATGGACAGTAGTTGTTGTTCATGTACAGACCCTGAATGTGGAGTCCAGGTGTGTTTGATGCTGCTGGTCAGACCGATCACTGGGAACCTCTGAGATCTCCTGGTCGACTCTGTGGAGAAACCATGAAGAATGAGCTCATGTCCAGGACTAAACCCCCCCTTCCCCCCTAACTTTATTTAGTTGCTACTTGTTTATTTTTATTTAGTTTTTCATGTGTATTTGTACATATTTTTGCATTTTGATTTTATTTATACCCGGAGACACCTGTGTGTTTGTTGTTCAAAAAAATGAAAAACCCAATAAATAAATAAAAAATAAATAAAAATGAGCTCATGTCTGGTCCAATGTTAAACTGAAGTCAGAAGTTGAATTATATAAATGACGAGAAGAAAAACAAAGCTGAAAATAAAACACAAGTACTATATCTGTCAAGAAACTGGACATCTCACAGGGTTTTATTATTAAGTTTTTTTTTGGTTCTCAATTATTTTCTGTCATGCCCCCCCCCCCCCCCCAGGGGACAGAAATGTTTTCGCGCCCCCCCTGAATGAGTTTCTGACATGAGCATTCTGCATACAATCACCTTATTATCAAATTAGATGCATATTAGATTATAAAATTAGCTGAGATATCTTCTGCAGCAACTTAAAAAAAAATCAAAGTTCAGTTTATCAGCTCAATTTGTAACATTTAAACAAGACTGCTCAGTCTGTGTGAATCTCAGGACAGAGAAACAAGAGCAAATGATTCACTGAGGTTTGCATTTCATTAAAAAAAATTTAAACTGTAAACATAGTTAAGGTGGTGTTTATTTATTATTATAGGCCAATAGGCCTTCTGTGATGCGATAATCAATAATTCATTAATGTTATTATTAGTCTACTTGCTTGATTTCTTTTTAAATAGCCTACAGAGACACTTGGAGACACATGTGGACGTTTATTTACTGCAAATCGCGGCCTTTCGCGCGGATATGACCATACACAAGCACACATCGCGCTGTCTAGCAAAAAAAATAAAAAATAAAAATAAATGTTTTGGTCAGTTGAAAATCAAGGACACAAGTAGGGGAGAACGGGGGAATCTGAGGCATCGGGTAATGTGAGCCACCCCCTGTATCTAGGCAACGGAAAACATTTGTGGTCATGTGAGATATATGTTTTCAAGCCCCTCTCATTTCCCTTTGGCCCTGAAAGAGAGGACCTCATGGTGCTGTGGTAAGCATGTTTTTTTCACCAAAATAGGTATTTTGCATGTAAAAGTAAATTTTCTTCCTGTCAACTTAATCAACTGTTGTGCCAAAGCAAATGTATTCACGTAGAAAAACTTCTATCATACATGTTGATGAACTACCAACATATGAAACCATGTGATGCTGATAACTGAAGATTAGCCTGAAATGCTAAGAGAGGTAGTTTTTTCTCAAATTGTGGTGGTGGGGGAAAGTGAGCCAAATACTGTGGGGGAAAGTGAGCCACTATTTCACTTTCCCCCACCATGAGGCACAAGTTAAGTTTAGTCTTAAACATATTTTAATGTAATATATTACATGACATATGTTTTATTTTAATGTCATACACATTGTAGAAAAGCCATCATGCCAAGGAAATACACCAGGAAGACGACCTGGGGCAACCACACGGAAAGAGCACCTTCTCATCTTTCCCTGTAACCTTCAGGGCTGGAATGTAGAGTAGGCCTAGATGTAGAGTATGACAGGCTGATGTTATAATCCAGTTGGGTCTTCTCCTGTGTTCTGAGTCCCAGGCTGTTCTCGCTGGTTCTGATTTTCCTATGCTTTGACCCCCAGACACTAGCTGGCTCTAAGAGTCCTGTGTTCTGACCCCCAGACTGTGTTCTAATCTAACTGGTTCTATCTTTCATTTGAATCTTATTAAAACCTTTTGAATTATAATATGTTGTATTTGATTTTGTTCAGAGTTACTTTCAAGTGCTTAGAAAATTTGCTTTGCTTAATTGACCAAAACCCCATCATTCTTTTACTAGTCCGACATTAGTTCTGGAATGTGTGGCTAGCTTTCAGGATTCTTACTGTTACAATATGTGTTGTTATGGTAGTTTCAGAGTGGAAAAAGTAAATGGATCAGTTTACCCCACAGCTGGGGTAAAGTGAGCCACATGACAACTTTTTTTAAAACAATCATATTTTCACTGCCCTATGTCTTGAAAAAATTCTGCTAATGCCCATTTCTAGGAAACATCCTGAATTAATGGGAAATGTGTAAATTTGAGTGATAAATCATTTTAGCTCGCTTATAGGGGAGCAAATGTAAAAAGTGGCTCAGATTACCCCGTTCTCCCTTACTATATCTGTCAAGAAACTGGACATCTCACAGGGTTTTATTATTAAGTTTTAAATCCTTACCTCAGATCAACAGACGGACGTCCATCTTTGAAGACTATAGGTCGATCCATAGAGTGATCACTCTTCATGGACCAACAGCTGGGCTCTGGTGTCTCCAGCTTTCTCCTGATAGAAACACAGGAAACAGTCAATAATCTGCACTGCACCAGAACACAGTAGTCACACTGAGCAGCTTTCACATGTCAGAATATAAATGAGCCAAGCTGAAAATAAACTGTTAAAACATGAATCAGTGATATTTAAATGTTAGTAACAGTTTACCTCTCTGCAGCAGGCGGCTGTTGTCCTTTAAAATCAATCCAAAAATCTTTAGAGTCGTCACTCTTGAAGGACAAACAGCTGGCTCCAGGTCCAGGAGAGTCTGGTCTGTTGAACACAACACAGACAGACAGACAGACAGACAGACAGACAGACAGACAGACAGACAGACACACACACACACACAATTATATAAATGACGAGAAGAAAAACAAAGCTGAAAAAAACAAAAACACAAGTAGGGGAGAACGGGGGAATCTGAGGCATCGGGTAATGTGAGCCACCCCCTGTATCTAGGCAACGGAAAACATTTGTGGTCATGTGAGATATATGTTTTCAAGCCCCTCTCATTTCCCCATGGCCCTGAAAGAGAGGACCTCATGGTGCTGTGGTAAGCATGTTTTTTTCACCAAAATAGGTATTTTGCATGTAAAAGTACATTTTCTTCCTGTCAACTTAATCAACTGTTGTGCCAAAGCAAATGTATTCACGTAGAAAAACTTTTATCATACGTGTTGATGAACTACCAACATATGAAACCATGTGATGCTGATAACTGAAGATTAGCCTGAAATGCTAAGAGAGGTAGTTTTTTCTCAAATTGTGGTGGTGGGGGAAAGTGAGCCAAATGCTGTGGGGGAAAGTGAGCCACTATTTCACTTTCCCCCACCATGAGGCACAAGTTAAGTTTAGTCTTAAACATATTTTAATGTAATATATTACATGACATATGTTTTATTTTAATGTCATACACATTGTAGAAAAGCCATAATGCCAAGGAAATACACCAGGAAGACGACCTGGGGCAACCACACAGAAAGAGCACCTTCTCATCTTTCCCTGTAACCTTGAGGGCTGGAATGTAGAGTAGGCCTAGATGTAGAGTATGACAGGCTGATGTTATAATCCAGTTGGGTCTTCTCCTGTGTTCTGAGTCCCAGGCTGTTCTTGCTGGTTCTGATTTTCCTATGCTTTGACCCCCAGACACTAGCTGGCTCTAAGGGTCCTGTGTTCTGACCCCCAGACTGTGTTCTAATCTAACTGGTTCTGAAACCTTTTGAATTGTAATATGTTGTATTTGATTTTGTTCAGAGTTACTTTCAAGTGCTTAGAAAATTTGCTTTGCTTAATTGACCAAACCCCATCATTCTTTTACTAGTCCGACATTAGTTCTGGAATGTGTGGCTAGCTTTCAGGATTCTTACTGTTACAATATGTGTTGTTATGGAAGTTTCAGAGTGGAAAAAGTAAATGGATCAGTTTACCCCACAGCTGGGGTAAAGTGAGCCACATGACAACTTTTTTTTAAAACAATCATATTTTCACTGCCCTTTGTCTTGAAAAAATTCTGCTAATGCCCATTTCTAGTAAACGTCCTGAATTAAAGGCATCATAGGAGATTATCTGCAATATGCACTTTTTAATATGTTGTGAAAAGTGCTTTTTACACCCCAACAGCAATAAATGACTTATGGGCAATGAAAAAGAAACGAAAAACCCCCAAATTCTGTACCTTCTATAAACCTGTTAAAATGCTGACCAATCGGAGACGATGGACCCGTATCTAAAGAACCAATCACAATCCTGCGCGTTCTCTCCCCTCTGTGTGCGAGCCTGAGCGCGTTCACGGAGGGCAGAGAAAGCGTTCGTGCCATATCGTAGTAGGCTACCTGGCAGTGGACTAGACCTAGTGGAAGTAGCATAACAAGCTTACACAATGGAACCTACACAGAAGTTACCAGAGGTGTGGACTCGAGTCACATGACTTGGACTCGAGTCATGAATTTGATGACTTGAGACTCGACTTGACAAAATGTAAAGAGACTTGCAACTTGACTTGGACTTTAACATCAATGACTCGTGACTTGAGCCTTTTGACTTGACAAGACTTGCTACTTTCCCCAAAACCCAAAGATTAAAAAGT
The DNA here is from genome assembly GCF_949987685.1 of Ammodytes marinus. Taxonomy (NCBI): domain Eukaryota; kingdom Metazoa; phylum Chordata; class Actinopteri; order Uranoscopiformes; family Ammodytidae; genus Ammodytes; species Ammodytes marinus. The sequence goes on from NC_137229.1 coordinate 2,764,032, forward strand.
AGGCTATATTTTTAAGTAGGCTACTGCTCTGTATCTTTCATCATGTAGCCTAGTGTAGCGGAGGAAACTGGTGGATGTCGCCTACCGGTACCGCGCTGATCTGCTTATCACTGGTTTCACTTCAGAGGTGTCGGCCAGAACACCACTTAAGGCCAAAAACGTCAGACTATAAGCATGAGAAGAGGAGTATGGTTTTTCCGCTCTTTATTTTCCTTCTTTCACAGGCACAGCAGCATAGATCGCAGGAAAAGAGACACAGGCTTACATTCCGCTCGTGAGGAGACGTTAGAACAGCTGTTGCGACCTGCGAATCGCGGCCGTCAATAACATCCATAAACTGTAACTTAGGCCTATAACAGCGATCGGGACTGCATGTACTTACTCACACACGGGTGATTCACATAGGCTAAACACGTTTCAACTGTGTCGACTACTGCGGCAACATGCGCGCTCACACACCTGACCGAGAGAGAAGAGAAAAGGAAACTTACTAGACAGACCCTCCGGCCGACTGACGTCACGGCCACTAACTGACAGCTATACTGTCATCCACACTGAACAAAACTCATCTCAACACTCTATAAGAAATAACAACACTGTAACCTATAAACTTTGGGGCCTTTTCTGCATGTAGCCTATGTGTGAGTGTTTGTGTGTGTGAGTTAAATGTTAACAATCACTGGTAAACAGTGCAATTGGGAAGTGCAGCCAGCAGCGCTCGTGCACGGCTGTGTGTCGAGGGGTGGGGGAGGGAGTCCCGAGGGGAGAGGGAGGAGTTAAACGGAACTCCGAGGACAAGCTAATTTCAAATCATGCTAGCTCTCTCAGATCGTACAGTATAGCTTTAATGGGAAATGTGTAAATTTGAGTGATAAATCATTTTAGCTCGCTTAGAGGGGAGCAAATGTAAAAAGTGGCTCAGATTACCCCGTTCTCCCTTACTATATCTGTCAAGAAACTGGATATCTCACAGGGTTTTATTCATTGTAAGTTTTAGATCCTTACCTCAGATCAACAGACGGACGTCCATCTTTGAAGTATAAAGGTCGATCCATAGAGTGATCACTCTTCATGGACCAACAGCTGGGCTCTGGTGTCTCCAGCTTCCTCCTGATAGAAACACAGGAAACAGTCAATAATCTGCACTGCACCAGAACACAGTAGTTACACTGAGCAGCTTTCACATGTCAGAATATAAATGAACCAAGATGAAAATAAATAAACTGTTAAAACATGAATCAGTGATATTTAAATGTTAGTAACAGTTTACCTCTCTGCAGCAGACGGCTGTTGTCCTTTGAAATCAATCCAAAAATCTTTAGAGTCGTCACTCTTGAAGGACAAACAGCTGGCTCCAGGTCCAGGAGAGTCTGGTCTGTTGAACACAACACAGACAGACAGACAGACAGACAGACAGACAGACAGACAGACAGACAGACAGACAGACAGACAGACAGACACACACAATTATATAAATGACGAGAAGAAAAACAAAGCTGAAAAAAACAAAAACACAAGTAGGGGAGAACGGGGGAATCTGAGGCATCGGGTAATGTGAGCCACCCCCTGTATCTAGGCAACGGAAAACATTTGTGGTCATGTGAGATATATGTTTTCAAGCCCCTCTCATTTCCCCATGGCCCTGAAAGAGAGGACCTCATGGTGCTGTGGTAAGCATGTTTTTTTCACCAAAATAGGTATTTTGCATGTAAAAGTAAATTTTCTTCCTGTCAACTTAATCAACTGTTGTGCCAAAGCAAATGTATTCACGTAGAAAAACTTCTATCATACGTGTTGATGAACTACCAACATATGAAACCATGTGATGCTGATAACTGAAGATTAGCCTGAAATGCTAAGAGAGGTAGTTTTTTCTCAAATTGTGGTGGTGGGGGAAAGTGAGCCAAATGCTGTGGGGGAAAGTGAGCCACTGTCTCACTTTCCCCCACCATGAGGCACAAGTTAAGTTTAGTCTTAAACATATTTTAATGTAATATATTACATGACATATGTTTTATTTTAATGTCATACACATTGTAGAAAAGCCATAATGCCAAGGAAATACACCAGGAAGACGACCTGGGGCAACCACACGGAAAGAGCACCTTCTCATCTGTCCCTGTAACCTTCAGGGCTGGAATGTAGAGTAGGCCTAGATGTAGAGTATGACAGGCTGATGTTATAATCCAGTTGGGTCTTCTCCTGTGTTCTGAGTCCCAGGCTGTTCTCGCTGGTTCTGATTTTCCTATGCTTTGACCCCCAGACACTAGCTGGCTCTAAGGGTCCTGTGTTCTGACCCCCAGACTGTGTTCTAATCTAACTGGTTCTATCTTTCATTTGAATCTTATTAAAACCTTTTTAATTATAATATGTTGTATTTGATTTTGTTCAGAGTTACTTTCAAGTGTTTATTAAATTTGCTTTGCTTAATTTGACCAAACCCCATCATTCTTTTACTAGTCCGACATTAGTTCTGGAATGTGTGGCTAGCTTTCAGGATTCTTACTGTTACAATATGTGTTGTTATGGTAGTTTCAGAGTGGAAAAAGTAAGTGGATCAGTTTACCCCACAGCTGGGGTAAAGTGAGCCACATGACAACTTTTTTTAAAACAATCATATTTTCACTGCCCTATGTCTTGAAAAAATTCTGCTAATGCCCATTTCTAGGAAACATCCTGAATTAATGGGAAATGTGTAAATTTGAGTGATAAATCATTTTAGCTTGCTTAGAGGGGAGCAAATGTAAAAAGTGGCTCAGATTACCCCGTTCTCCCTTACTATATCTGTCAAGAAACTGGACATCTCACAGGGTTTTATTATTAAGTTTTAAATCCTTACCTCAGATCAACAGACGGACGTCCATCTTTGAAGACTATAGGTCGATCCATAGAGTGATCACTCTTCATGGACCAACAGCTGGGCTCTGGTGTCTCCAGCTTCCTCCTGATAGAAACACAGGAAACAGTCAATAATCTGCACTGCACCAGAACACAGTAGTTACACTGAGCAGCTTTCACATGTCAGAATATAAATGAACCAAGCTGAAAATAAGCTGTTAAAACATGAATCAGAGATATTTAAATGTTAGTAACAGTTTACCTCTCTGCAGCAGACGGCTGTTGTCCTTTGAAATCAATCCAAAAATCTTTAGAGTCGTCACTCTTGAAGGACAAACAGCTGGCTCCAGGTCCAGGAGAGTCTGGTCTGTTGAACACAACACAGACAGACAGACAGACAGACAGACAGACAGACAGACAGACAGACAGACAGACAGACAGACAGACAGACAGACAGACAGACAGACACACACACACACACACACACACACACACACACACACAGCTTTGAGAGTGAATAATGGTGGTGCAGTGATTTGAGTCATGGACAGTTAGAGATCCTCATGTCACCTCTGAGCTTTGGTCTGGCCGCCATGTTCCCCTCCCTCCTCTCTGTCCTCACTCTGATCCATAGCAGAGCCCACACCTTCACACACACTTTCACCTGCAGAGAAAACACATCAACTGGAATCCTCCTGCCCATCACACACACACACACACACACACACACACACACACACACACACACACACACACACACACACACACACACACACACACACACACACAAACACACACACAC
>NC_137229.1:2779580-2792080 GCF_949987685.1 Ammodytes marinus
TTGCAGCATGCGGCCTGCAGCTGCGTCCACAGCCTCTCCCCCAGCAGCCCGTGGTAATACGCAAAGTAGACCAGAGAGTTATCGTTTAGCTCGTAGCTGGCCATGCCGTTACCCACCGCTATGCCCTGAGAGAGAGGGGGGGGGGGGAGAGAGACAGACAGGGAGAGAGACAGAGACGGAGGGGAGGGGAGAGACAGACAGGGAGAGAGACAGAGACGGAGGGGGGGGAGAGAGACAGACAGGGAGAGAGACAGAGACGGAGGGGGGGGAGAGAGACAGGGAGAGAGACAAAACAGAGGGGGGAGAGACAGGGAGGGAGAGAGACAGAGACGGAGGGGGGGGAGAGAGACAGGGAGAGAGACAGAGACGGAGGGGGGGAGAGACAGACAGGGAGAGAGACAGACAGGGAGGGAGAGAGACAGACAGGGAGGGGAGGGAGAGAGACAGGGAGAGAGACAGAGAGACAGAGACGGAGGGGAGGGAGAGAGACAGAGACGGAGGGGGGGAGAGACAGACAGGGAGAGAGACAGAACAGAGGGGGGGGAGAGAGACAGACAGGGAGGGGGGAGAGAGACAGACAGGGAGGGGGGAGAGAGACAGACAGGGAGAGAGACAGAGACGGAGGGGGGGGAGAGAGACAGGGAGAGAGACAAAACAGAGGGGGGGAGAGACAGGGAGGGAGAGAGACAGAGACGGAGGGGGGAGAGAGACAGGGAGAGAGACAGACAGGGAGAGAGACAGAGACGCAGGGGGGGAGAGAGAGAGGAGAGAGAGAGACAGACAGGGAGGGAGACAGACAGACAGGGAGACAGACAGGGAGAGAGACAGACAGGGAGGGAGAGAGACAGAGACGGAGGGGGGGGAGAGAGACAGACAGGGAGAGAGACAGAGACGGAGGGGGGAGAGAGACAGACAGGGAGAGAGACAGAGACGGAGGGGGGGGGGAGAGACAGACAGGGAGAGAGAGACGGAGGGGGGGAGAGAGAAAGACAGGGAGAGAGACAGAGACGGAGGGGGGGAGAGAGAGAGACAGGGAGAGAGACAGAGACGGAGGGGGGGAGAGAGAGAGACAGACAGGGAGAGAGACAGAGACGGAGGGGGGGGGAGAGAGACAGAGACGGAGGGGGGGAGAGACAGACAGGGAGAGAGACAGAACAGAGGGGGGGGAGAGAGACAGACAGGGAGAGAGACAGACAGGGAGGGAGAGAGACAGGGAGGGAGGGGGGGAGAGAGACAGGGAGAGAGACAGAGACGGAGGGGGGGAGAGAGAGACAGACAGGGAGAGAGACAGACAGGGAGGGAGAGAGACAGACAGGGAGGGGGGGGAGAGAGACAGGGAGAGAGACAGAGACGGAGGGGGGGAGAGAGAGACAGGGAGAGAGACAGACAGGGAGGGAGAGAGACAGACAGGGAGGGGGGGGAGAGAGACAGGGAGAGAGACAGAGACGGAGGGGGGGAGAGAGAGACAGGGAGAGAGACAGAACAGAGGGTGGATGATTAGGTTAGCAACATGTACAGTATCTCACAATAGTGAGTACACCCCTCACATTTCTTCAAATATTTCATTATATCTTTCCATGGCACAACTAGATTGGATTATCACATATATCGAACAAGACACTCGAACGGACCGTGTCACTTGTCTGAGTATACATGGCCTTTCAGAAATCGGATAAATGTCCGATGCATGGCTGTCTCCACTATGCTAGGTGGCGCTGTAGCCCTTTCAACCATGCTTTCAACAAGTGGTTTTAGAGCCACGTCCGCTTCTCTTCCGTCAATAACCCATGGTGTAGCCTATCACGCGCAGGCACACAAGCACAGAACGAGAAGTCCGATATGCGATATCCGATCCCTGTATACATGCAGAGAGAAAGCCGACAATGAACGAATTATCTAGGTGTTCTTATCCGACTTCTCTTGTCCGTTATTGTGCCGATTTGTGTGCGAAGTAGATCGGATAAAGGTGTTTACATGCAGTTTAAAAGTCCTGTTGAGGTCTTATTCGTTTAGTTACCCGATTATGAGTCTGCATGGAAACGCACTGAGTGAAGAAATGACACTTTGATACAATGTTAAGTAGTCAGTGTACAGCTTGTATAACAGTGTAAATTTACTGTCCCCTCAAAATAACTCGACACACAGCCATTAATGTCTAAACTGCTGGCAACAAAAGTGAGTACCTGCAGGTTTAGCTGTGCGTCCTCCATGACCCTCTCTGCCAGCGTGGGGATGTAGATTCCTCCATAGCTCTCTCCTGTCAGGAAGAGCTGGTTCCCACTGAACTCTGGGTACAGCTGGAAGAACTGCTTCAGGGCCAGGTAGTTATTCATAGACACCTGGGGGGGGGGGGGGGGGGGGAGAGAGACAGACAGGTAGTTATTCATAGACACCTGGGGGGGGGGGGAGAGACAGACAGGTAGTTATTCATAGACACCTGGGGGGGGGGGGGGGGGGGGAGAGAGACAGACAGGTAGTTATTCATAGACACCTGGGGGGGGGGGGGGAGAGACAGACAGGTAGTTATTCATAGACACCTGGGGGGAGAGAGACAGGTAGTTATTCATAGACACCTGGGGGGGGGGGTGGGGGAGAGAGACAGGAGAGAGACAGACAGGTAGTTATTCATAGACACCTGGGGGGGGGGGGGAGAGACAGACAGGAGAGAGACAGACAGGTAGTTATTCATGGACACCTGGGGGGGGGGCAGAGAGAGACAGGGAGGGGGGGAGAGAGACAGGTAGTTATTCATAGACACCTGGGGGGGGAGAGACAGGTAGTTATTCATAGACACCTGGGGGGGGGGGGGGTGGGGGAGAGAGACAGGAGAGAGACAGACAGGTAGTTATTCATAGACACCTGGGGGGGGGGGGAGAGAGACAGACAGGAGAGAGACAGACAGGTAGTTATTCATGGACACCTGGGGGGGGGGCAGAGAGAGACAGGGAGGGGGGGAGAGAGACAGGTAGTTATTCATAGACACCTGGGGGGGAGAGAGACAGGGAGGGGGGGAGAGAGACAGGTAGTTATTCATAGACACCTGGGGGAGAGAGACAGGTAGTTATTCATGGAAACCTGGGGGGAGAGAGACAGGTAGTTATTCATAGACACCTGGGGGGAGAGAGACAGGTAGTTATTCATAGACACCTGGGGGGGGGGGGGAGAGAGACAGACAGGTAGTTATTCATAGACACCTGGGGGGGGGGGGAGAGAGACAGACAGGTAGTTATTCATGGACACCTGGGGGGGGGGGGAGAGAGACAGGAGAGAGACAGACAGGTAGTTATTCATAGACACCTGGGGGGGGGGGGGCAGAGAGAGAGACAGGAGAGAGACAGACAGGTAGTTATTCATGGACACCTGGGGGGGGGGGAGAGAGAGACAGGGAGGGGGGGGAGAGAGACAGGTAGTTATTCATAGACACCTGGGGGGGAGAGAGAGGTAGTTATTCATAGACACCTGGGGGGAGGGAGAGACAGGTAGTTATTCATAGACACCTGGGGGGGGAGAGAGACAGGTAGTTATTCATAGACACCTGGGGGGGGGGAGAGAGACAGGTAGTTATTCATAGACACCTGGGGGGGGAGAGAGACAGACAGGTAGTTATTCATAGACACCTGGGGGGGGAGAGACAGGTAGTTATTCATAGACACCTGGGGGGGGAGAGACAGGTAGTTATTCATAGACACCTGGGGGGAGAGACAGGTAGTTATTCATAGACACCTGGGGGGGGGGGAGAGAGAGACAGGTAGTTATTCATAGACACCTGGGGGGGAGAGAGAGACAGGTAGTTATTCATAGACACCTGGGGAGAGAGAGACAGGTAGTTATTCATAGACACCTGGGGGGGGAGAGAGACAGACAGGTAGTTATTCATAGACACCTGGGGAGAGAGAGACAGGTAGTTATTCATAGACACCTGGGGGGGAGAGAGAGACAGGTAGTTATTCATAGACACCTGGGGGGGGAGAGAGACAGGTAGTTATTCATAGACACCTGGGGGGGGAGAGACAGGTAGTTATTCATAGACACCTGGGGGGAGAGACAGGTAGTTATTCATAGACACCTGGGGGGGGAGGGGGGACAGGAGAGAGAGACACACACACACATTCGTTTTTCCCAAGGTCAATTTATATAGAATCCATTTAGTTTCCTTAAACATTGTTTCATTCATACTAGAAAATAAAAAAATTAAAAAATGTATTCACCAATTTATCCTGGTAATTGTTTACATTGATCATATGGATTAACGGCCAATCGGGAGAATGTCTGTCCGTCTGTCTGTCTCTCTGTCTGTCTCTCTGTCTGTCTGTCTGTCTGTCTGTCTGTCTCTCTGTCTGTCTGTCTCTCTGTCTGTCTGTCTGTCTGTCTGTCTGTCTGTCTGTCTGTCTGTCTGTCTGTCTGTCTGTCTGTCTGTCTGTCTGTCTGTCTGTCTGTCTGTCTGCCTGTCTGTCTGTCTGTCTGTCTGTCTGTCTGTCTGTCTGCCTGTCTGTCTGGATCCACTCACCTCCGTGTCGTTGGTGATGTAGTTCTGATCGTCTGAATATGAGAAGCCGACGCCCACCGGAGACTCCAGGTACAGAACGTTAGAAATCTGCCCGGCGACAAGGGGACCAATCAGGGGACAGGATTACCTCATTATTTTACATATACATTCGTTAAAGCTGGGGTATATGATTTCTGATTGGTCAAAATTAACATGAGCGGTACACTTTGACCAATCAGAACGAGGCTCCGATTCTCTGTTCTTATTGGCTGTTGGGACTGTCCATTCACTTTGGCACGACTTTGTTGGTGTAGAGCGTGTCAGGGAGGGACCATAGGGGAGGGACCAAAGAGAACAAGTGGAGCGGTTGAGGTATTTGGATTCAAATCTCTATCCCAACTGCTATTTTCTCCCCAAATCCTCCAGCCCAGCTTCAATTGATTTTCAAGAAGGGTTTGACAATTACAGATGAGAGCATTCTAAAAACATACACAACCCTCTCTCCCCCTGATCTAAAGAACAATATGTAAGGGTTAATGCCCGACCAGGTGGCCATCTGTCAGGAATTAATGGACACAGCGTTGCCTTCACGAAGTCCATTAATACTACCATATTTATTATTATAACCATTGAGGTTTAGCCAGAGGATATTAAGTTTAGCCACTTTATTGTACTACTATCGTTACTACAGCTCTTGTGTTACGAGCGCCATCCTGTGGTGTCCAGAGGCTATTGCACGGCAGGATGTTTTAGGCTTTATAAATCCCTTATCAACACAGTTTAATCAGCGGCGAGCCGGCGACGCATTAAAGTGGACAGAATGTAAACAGGTGTCCATACATCAGGGGTTAATCCACACCTATGGAATGTTCTCCAGCCAATCAGAATAGAGGATTCACACAGACTATGGTATAAGTATGCTCACACAACCCTCTTTTCCTCCTTACCCTACAACAACACTGAACACTTTCTCTACACTTACCAATAGATCAAGAACAGACCAAATAAATATAAAGAAAAAATATCATTCACACACATTAACCATGTGACCACTAACCAACACATCTAAATGGGCAAAAGAATTAGGAAAACAGAAAATAAATATACAAGTCAAAGAAAAAATACATATAAACAAACAAAGGGAAACATTAAAATATTCAATATGACCATTCTCCCCACTTTTTCTTCTTTTAAATCTATGATTTCTGATTTTCACCATCACCACTGCAATTGTTTTAACTGAATTAATTTTTTAAGCTCTTTTATTGTAATTCTTTATTTCTTTTGATCTTTTTTATCTTGCTAGGATTTTGTGTTTCTCTGTTTTATTCTGTCACTCTGTTGTTATTGTGTTTGTTGTGTTTGTTGTGCGCTCGTCGGCGTTGTAAATGAGGGGAACCTCAATGCCTTTCGAGTTTGTATAAATAAAGGTTTTCAATTCAATTCAATTAACCAAGTCCCCAAAGCCCTGAGCAGGCGAACTCTGTGTTACTGTATGTTCTGAGTCGACTATGTTGTTTTTTAATCTTTGTGTATGCGTGCATTTTATTTCTGTAATTTTAGGTTTGCCTTTTGAATATCTGGCCGGGGACAACGGATATAAACTAGCCTCTTATGCTAACTCTGGCTCACTCACATGTTGACTGTTGATTACTGTGAATGTCCCTGAACTGAACCAATAGATAAAGTAAACTGACCTTGTTCCAGGAGTACGGGTTGTATTCCAGCGTCACGCCATCGTCTTGAATCTGAAACAAAAGACATTTGTTGTTGGGGCCGCTCTGGTGGTGTAGTGGATAGAGCGTGTACCATATTGGCTCCGGTGGTGTAGTGGATAGAGCGTGTACCATATTGGCTCCGGCCTTCGTTGCAGTGGTCGCGGGTTCAAATCCGACCCGTGGACCTTTACTGCAGGTCATCCCCCCCCCCCCCCTCTCTCTCTCTCTCTCCCTCCCCATTTCAACTCTGTACTGTCTAATAAAGCTTGAAAATGCCCCAAAAAATAAAAATAAAATACATTTGTTTATCTGTTGTATATTAGCCTAAGTGAGTCACGCTTGTGGATTTTAATTTTTTGTCCTTTATCCCTGGTGGGGCCTGTTGGACCCTGGTGGGGCCTGTTGGACCCTGGTGGGGTGGGGCCTGTTGGACCCTGGTGGGGTGGGGCCTGTTGGACCCTGGTGGGGTGGGGCCTCTGGGACCAGGTCAATAGTGTAATTAAACTGTTCTTAATGTTTTATCTGGAAGAATTAAGGCTAAATAAAATAAAAAATAAGGTGAATAGGTGACATCAGAATGACATCATGTGACTGGGAGGAGTTACACATCACGTACCAGGACACACACACACACACACACACACACACACACACACACACACACACACACACACACACACACACACACAGACACACACACACACAGGTGGGAGGAGTCAGGGGCTAGTCAGGTGACCTACCAGGAAGGGGCCGTGTTCCGTCAGCAGACCGTCCAATGAGCTACAGCCTGGTCCTCCATTCAACCACAGAACCACAGGGTCAGAGGAGGGGGAACGCTGGGACTCTACGAACCTGATGAGACACATTATAACAACCAGTAAGACAGGTTAATACAGACAGACAGGTTAATACAGACAGACAGGGGGAGAGAGAGAGACAGGTTAATACAGACAGACAGGGTCAGAGGAGGGGGAACGCTGGGACTCTACGAACCTGATGAGAGAGAGACAGGTTAATACAGACAGACAGACAGACAGACAGACAGACAGACAGACAGACAGACAGACAGAGAGACAGACAGACAGACAGAGGTGCAGACAGACAGACAGACAGACAGACAGACAGACAGACAGACAGACAGACAGACAGACAGACAGTACCAGTAGTGCAGGTGTTTTCCGTCCGCTATGCTCAGGTAACCAGAGAAGTGTCTGAAGCTCGGCTGCTTGCTCAGACCCGGCAGGTAAGTGACCTCATCACCTGAGGGGGCGGAGTCAGCTACAACCAGGAAGTAAACCAGGAAGGAAACCAGACACAACATGGCCGCCATCGATCTGGGACAGGATAGGAGGTGACACAAACAACAATATTTACTCACACACCATCACTCAGACATTTACACAGTCAGGGTTCAACGTAACAGTCTCTCCCACTAGCCCTGTTGGCCAGTATATTAACAGTCTCTCCCAGTAGCCCTGTTGGCCAGTATATTAACAGTCTCTCCCAGTAGCCCTGTTGGCCAGTATATTAACAGTCTCTCCCAGTAGCCCTGTTGGCCAGTATATTAACAGTCTCTCCCAGTAGCCCTGTTGGCCAGTATATTAACAGTCTCTCCCAGTAGCCCTGTTGGCCAGTATATTAACAGTCTCTCCCCACTAGCTCTGTTGGCCAGTATATTAACAGTCTCTCCCAGTAGCCCTGTTGGCCAGTATATTAACAGTCTCTCCCAGTAGCCCTGTTGGCCAGTATATTAACAGTCTCTCCCACTAGCCCTGTTGGCCAGTATATTAACAGTCTCTCCCAGTAGCCCTGTTGGCCAGTATATTAACAGTCTCTCCCAGTAGCTCTGTTGGCCAGTATATTAGTGTTTGTGGCAGATAGTGAATGTTGGAATGCTTAATGTAATAGGAAACATTGTATTTATCCTGTATTACTCCTGTATGTCTAAGGTTAAAATCCTCAAATGTGTGTTGAAGAGTCCTCAGACTGTACCTCCCCAACCCCCCCCCCCCCCCCCCTGGATACCCCCCCCCCTCTGCAACAGTAAACAGTCAGTCTCTGAGCCCTCCCCCACCCCCTCACCTGACTGCCAATTGAAACACACAGCATTCTTGCTATGCTGATCTGACTTGTATTTAAGATGTGACTTGCCATCTGATCGGGGCCTTTCTGCTCAGAAAGTCACCACGGGGCTTCCTGGGTCGAATGGACCTCCATATTTGATTGAATACTCTTTGCTTGATTATTAAACACTCTCTGCTTGATTATTACAGCCTTATGATCTCACTTTCTCACTACACGTTTTACTGGCCCCCTCCTTGTGTATTCTCACTGGCCCCCCCCCCCCTTGTGTATTCTCACTGCCCCAACAGACTAATATAAACTTTAATTTTAGGACAATATTGAAGTTCCCTTAATTGGAGAGGTGGTCACATGGTGCAGCCATAGTTCTCAGCTACTTCTCATATCCATAAATGTTCTCCAGACATTATTTCAACAACAAAGACATTGAAAATGAAACAATACATTGTTTTGGGGAACCCATCATTTCAAAGAGTCACGTGTCCAGTCCCCTCGCTCGTAAAATATATAATCTACAGCTGTCAATTCTAAACTCCAAAAGATGACTTTGATTTCTCCCATTTTGAATAACAGTGAATGAGAGAACCACCGCAACACAGACTGGGTTGCTTTGTACTCGGATTTGCTAAATGTTTTTTTTTTTTGGGGGTGTGGTTTCCATACAAGTCTGTACAGGCCGGACACACACACACACACACACACACACACACACACACACACACACACACACACACACACACACACACACACACACACACACACACACACTACAGTTTATCAAGTCTGCACTTTGCATTTGATTCAGATTGACAGCTGAGGAAGAATGAAGAAGAGAGTTTAGGAAGTAAGTTTTTATTTTCTTTAGGCACTCAGCAGGGGGCGCCACACACACACACACACACACACACACACACACACACACACACACACACACACACACACACACACACACACACACACAGAGACACACACACACACACACACACACACACACACACACACACACACACACACACACACACACACACACACACACACACACACACACACACACACACACACACACACACACACACACACACACACACACACACACACACACACACACACACCCTGTTATTAGGCTATTATATCATGTCCAGGTTCATAACGTGCGTCAGGTACAGGTGTGGTTTTTTTAACGCTTTTCACCCAAAAATAAATGTTTAATTTCGTGATTTTTGAATCAAATGTCAGAAAGAGGAAATGCAGCAGTTGGTTTCACGTGCTTCTATCAGACTGAATAAATGCGCCGTGATTATTAAAGCTCTACTTCACCGGTGGGAATATGAAGGCGTGTTGAATTCTGAGATCCTATGAAGTATAAATGTGCAAAAAAAATTAAATCGGATCATCCTAGCCTGAGAAAAGGCAGATAGAGTGTTTTATGGTCTCACTGTCTAACCCTACAGTTTCCTTCTTGTGACATCACAGCAAGGGTTAGGATTAACAGGACAGCTGTGCCAAGGGAAGACTGAGGGAAGACTGAGGGAAGAAAAACCTCATTCATTATATTGTAATAGTGATTTTATAATGATAGAACGCCGGTTCCGTATGGGTGAAGTATTCCTTTAAGGTTAAATGGGACAGCTAAATATAGTGACGTAACTTGGGGCATTCATACTCAGACCATTATAAAGCGGCTAGCCCATTCATTGACTGAACTCAGTTGCTTAAACAGGGGCTGGGAGCTTTTGAATGCAGTTTGGACCCAGTAACGAATTCATTAATTGATTTTCTGTTAGGAAACGTGTTACACAGGACACAGTGTTGTACACAGTCCGGAAGTGAAACCACAGATCATTTAAAGTGCGTAAACATGATTTTAAAATGTAAAAGTTGGTTTTAGGGCCGCTCCGGTGGTGTAGTGGATAGAGCGTGTACCATATTGGCTCCGGTCTACGTTGCAGTGGTCGCAAGTTCAAATCCGACCCGTGGACCTTTACTGCAGGTCATCCCCCCCTCTCTCTCTCTCTCTCTCTCTCTCTGTCTCCCCATTTCAACTCTGTACTGTCTAATAAAGCTTGGTTTTAGCACGAGACAGATGAAGAGTGAATTCAGAATAACACACACACACACACACACACACACACACACACACACACACACACACACTCACCTCGTCTGTCCACCTGAGATTCTGTCCCCATGTAACACGAGCGGAGACTGTAACCGATAAACACTGACAGTAAATCACATGACCTGCTGTTCACGTGATAAGAAGGTCACGTGACACAACCACCAAACACACAGAAGTACGCATGCGCACTGCAAAGTTTTTAACCCTCAGTTTTTAACAAAATGTTTATGATCTGTTTTATGATGTTATTTATTAATGATCTTAATAGAAGAACTCAACTTTCTCTTAAAGGTGCAGTGTGTAATATGACATCATCAAGAAAGTTCTACAAAGTTCTAGAATGCAACGCTCCCTGGGTAACCCCACCCCTTTAGAATAATAACAGAAGCTACAGTGGCCTTCAAGGACAAGAACAATTCTAAATTTTAAACAATGCACCTGATGACATTCCAACTATGACACTTCCAAGATGGCGGCACTAGGCCTTGGTCCAAAATATGCAGAAATATGGACATATATGAGACCCTTTCTAAGGGAAAAAATAATAATTTAAAAAAAAACAATAAACAAACAAAAAGAAGATGTAGAGTTGGGTTGGTGGGTGAACTAGGGGTAGGCAGAGGAGATGGGTCTTGAGTTTGGACCATAGATAGTATAATAATGGACTGGAAGTTTAGTATTTTTATATTATGTAGCAGGCAAAGTACAAACCTTACTGTACGTTAGTGGAATGGTCATGCTTCGGATCTTTACCTCGTTGTTTTTATTTTTCTGTGAACTTTCACTTTCACTCATTTCCGCCTGAGAATCTTCATTACTCGTTAATACAAAAAATAGAATCAGAAGAAATTCGTAAGACTGAAAGAAAGAGGGTTTGCCCAATCAGATGATACAAACATTATGGAATAGTCGGGCTTTTTTCCCTCCTTATATCAGCTCTCTGCATATGCATTCTCCATAGTAAAGCAATGGGACAGCCAGCACTGATCATGTGAAGAGGACTTTAGAGAACAACTCAACATGGTAGTCAATGAGAATATGGATTAATGTTCTTCATTTTAGTGGCTTTGGTAACTTGTTTGGTACTTTTTTTTTTTTTTGTTAACCTTTATTTCTACAGGTAAATCCCATTGAGACCGGAGACTCTTTTTCAAGGGAGACCTGTTTTCCTTTCCCACGTTACCATTCACAGACACATTCACACACCGATAGCAGCAGGCTAACTATCGACATTCACACGAGGCAAGGTGGGTGAAGTGTCTTGCCCAAGGACACAACAACCGTGACACAGGTGGCAGGGCGGGGATCGAACCTCCAACCCTTTGATCATCGGCCGACCCGCTCTACCACCTGAGCCACAGTCGCCCCCAAATTAAATTGCGCTGTGATGAAGGAGCCCTAGACTAGCCAGCGACTGCTCTGTAACTGTTGCATATGACAATAAAACATCCTGGCCGCAATTGTAAAGAAGAACTGATTTTGGGAAGTGATTCTGAAAACCATCGATGAGAATAGCTGAGTCCATCTTTAATATGTTGCAATGACCGTTTTACTTCTTAAATAAAAGGTCAGTGATTCTGGAGAACGCTTGTGGTGAGAATCACTTTGTCAAATCAGTGAATATCTCATGATCAACTGTGTGTGTGTGTGTGTGTGTTTGTGCGCGCGCGGAAAATGACTGGTGTTAATACACAGCCTAGGCTCTGTAAAAGTGTAGGTAAACAAAGGGGGCACAGTAGCAACTAACCAGTTTACAGAGCCTAGGCTGTGTATCAGCACTTGATTTTTTTCAGTGCACATAGTACAGACATAGCCTGGCACCGCCCGCCTTCTTACTTCCGCTCAATTTTCATTTTCCCTTCAGTAGTCCGTCTGGGTCTGCGGTGTATTCGCAGGTTCTCTCTTTAACCGGTCCAATCAGCGAACAGAGCGAGTGGCTGAGAACGATGACGTCGAAGTCGCGCTCCAGTTTCAGTTGAATGCTGCGTTCCTTTATACTCGGAACTTTCTGACTTGGTAGTGAGTGAACTTTTGCCAATACCACAGTTCCAGACCTTCTGGTTGGACCAGGCTAAATGCAGTACGATGGTCTGGT
>NC_137229.1:2797080-2807080 GCF_949987685.1 Ammodytes marinus
TACATTTTTAATCGACAGCTGTCAACCATCATGACATGAGGAGCCACAGGTACATAGATCATCCCTCATCTGTCTTTTTTACCCCGTGTTAACAGATTATCGTCGAAGGCTTTGGACAGACAGACAGACAGGTAGATAGACAGACAGACAGACAGACAGACACACAGCCAGACAGAGACACAGACAGACAGACAGACAGAGAGAGACAGACAGACACACAGACAGAGAGACAGACAGAGAGAGAGACAGACACACAGAGAGAGAGACAGACAGACAGAGAGACAGACAGACAGAGACACAGACAGACAGGCACACAGACAGAGAGACAGACACACAGGCACACAGACAGACAGACAGACAGGTAGACAGACAGACAGACAGACAGACAGACAGACAGACAGACAGACAGAGACACACACACACACAGAGACACAGACAGACAGAGACACAGACAGACAGACGGACAGACAGACAGACAGCCAGACAGACAGCCAGACAGACACACAGACAGACTCACTTGATCTTCCTGAACTCGTCACAGTCACAGAGTATCAGGTTCATGTGTTTGTCGAAGGCTTTGAAGGTCCCGATGAAGATGCGTCCGTCCTGCAGGATGCACCTCATCCTGAAGTCGATGTGCTGCAGCATCTTACTGCTCTTTCCCACCGTCTGAGGACCAATGAGAAACCAGTATTAGTATGACGTCACCACACAGGACCAATCAGAGGAGAGCGTTAGTATGACGTCACACACAACTTATGAGAGAAGGGATATGCAAGAGAATGCCTTTTTTTTTTTAGATTTTTTTTTTGCATTTTTCTGCTTTATTGATAGTGTAGAGACAGAGTTGAAATGGGGCAGAGAGGGGAGTGACATGCAGAGAACGACCGCGGGCTGGAATCAAACCCGGGTCCGCTGCTGGCCGAGGCCCATGGGGGGGGACGCCCTACCAACTGAGCTAAGGGCGCCCCCCAGCAAGAGAATGCTTGTTGTCAAATCATTGTCTACCTATCTGTACTGTGTGTGGGAAGAAAAGCCATAGTGTTAATTCACGGCCTAGGCTCTGTAAAAGGGCATATGGCCGCTAGCTACGGAGGGCCCTTTGTTTACATAAATGTTTACAGAGCCTAGGCTGTGTATTAACACCATATGTTTTAATCAATGCACACACAGATCATGAGATATTCACTGATTTGGTTCAAACAATAAGCACATGACACATTTCCTTTATTTTATAAATGCATCAGTATTTCGTCGTTTGATTCTCCACAAAAAAGTTAAAATGCATTTAAAGCTGCAGTGTGTAACTCTGTGTGTGTCAGAGAAGTGAAACATTTTCTAAGGTTTATTCTCATAACTGAATAAACAAACTTTCCTCACAGGAAAATGTGATCCCTGGAACACTGTTTGAAGTTAGAAAGCTTCCTGAAAAGTTACTGTTTCACTGTTGTTGTTGTTTACAGCAGCAGGGCCCACAGTTTGGTTTACAAACATATTCTAGTCTTATGTTTGGTTCCAGGTTCCTCAAAATAATTTTGATTTATGATGATAGAATTATTCAATCCTAAGAATTACATGTAGAGAAAATATGTTTAGTAAACTAACTGCAGGCTCTGTGAATGTAAACAAACCCCCCTCCTCCTAATGAATCTTCTGTACTTTAGTATGTAGTAAGAAGAAAAGCGAGAGTTGTGTATATTTCACAGTGAGTGTCATGGTAACATAAACCCCTCGAGCCTGTAGAACTATGGTTGTTTTCATCCTAACGTTAGGTTGTCGTCTTAAGGGGCGTCCATTTTAAATTACCATATACCTTCCGATACCAGGGAAGTGTGCTTCTTTTTTTTGTTACACTTTGAAATCGTTATTGCTCAATGAACAAACTACTAAAGCAGGTTATAGAGTTAACAGAGATAAGCACATTAACCAGAAGGGAATATAACAGTAGTATGCAACAGTTCTTAAAGCATAATACATATTAACAGTCCCGATTGCTTTCATTTTCTGTCCCAGATTATCAAATTTAGGCCGAACATTTGATTTGTCACAAAGAACTCTAATAGTTGTGGCATGTCTCTTCTTGGTATCATATCTACATTTTTCTTCTTCTGGTGTTGTAGAAAACATTTTACAGATTTCAGAAATGTATAATATGTTGAGATTATGTGTTAGATAGATATCGCAATAGGTCGCTGAAGTCAAAATTGCGAAAATTGTCCCACAGACATTACCCGAATTCACCCTAAATGTAATGTAATGTACTCTAAACGTTTGGTTGTCGTTGTAGGGCGACCATCTTTAAACGCGATACCGGGCTATTTCCACGGCAGGGATGGTTAATAATACTTCACAGCACCTATTAACAACTGTAAAAGTGTGTTCGAGTGAAACACAAACAGTTCTCATTCATTCAAGTTGAACAAAAGTATTCACAACACTTCGAGGCTAACTGTTAGCGGCTAGCAGCTAAAACACAGCTGTTTAGACCCGGTAAATGCCGCTGTTTGATACGTAGAGTATAATTTATGAACCGAGCCGTTTATCTTTGCGTATTAAACTATTTATTGACCCGTTTTAAACTTTTTAATTAATGTTTATAACAGTTTTGGTCGCTTGAACTTTGAGCTCACGTCGAGTGTGTCCCAGATCTCGCGAGAACAACAAAGCGCACACAATCACAACTTGGAAGAATAGCTTGAAAATGTGGAATATAAATAGGTTTCTGGTGCAGTTTCCAGCTAAGTTACAAGCCAAATGAATGCACATTAGTGAAGGGCGGAGAATTAAAAAGGAAACGCAGTGTATAGGCTAGTTTACTCAATGTTGAGAAGCCAAACGTTCAGACTACGTCGCGATAGTTCCGTTGTTTCAATGAACCCATGTAGAAATGCGCATTAAAACTTGATTTAAAGCATTTTGCACTAAAGTAAAAACTGCCCAATAACCGGCGACACACGACACGCAATATTTATAAGCGACTGAGCAAGAAAACAAGCGCAACAGTGTCTCAGAAAGAGCCGACATTGCAGCGTCCAACATACGATTCATTCAGACTCCCGCCAATCTTTACTAAATCATCTAACCGTTAAAATGTAGAAATAACGGGCGGGAAACAACGGTTAAACACCGGGTGATCTGCCCGGTAAACACTCACCATGATTGCGGCTCAGATGGCGACGATTCCCCGGGATTCACTGGACAAAAATAACGTGAATAAGGAGAATAGCGACCCAGCGACCCGGGCCTTTAACAGGGGAACACAGGATGTGACGCAGAGAGGAGGCGGTGCGGCGGTGGAGACGCGGAGCAAACAAATACTGACATATAAATAGTTCCTACACACACACACACACACACACACACACACACACACACACACACACACACACACACACACACACACACACACACACACACACACACACACACACACACACACACACAATGCAAATATACAACAAGCTGACAAAGAGACAAGAACAATTAAAACATTCAGATCAACTGAATGAAGCAGAACAAATCTATGGATAATGTAAAAGTTATTTAATAATAATAATAATAATAATAATGATAATAATAATAATAATAATAATAATAATAATGATAATAATAATAATAATGATAATAATAGTAATAATAATAATAATAATAATAATAATAATAATAGTAATAATATAATAATAATAATAATAATAATAATAATGATAATAATAGTAATAATAATAATAATAATAATAATAGTAATAATATAATAATAATAATAATAATAATAATAATAATAATAATAATAATAATAATAATAATAATAATATAATAATGATAATAATAATAATATAATAATGATAATAATAATATAATAATAATAATAATAATAATAATAGTAATAATATAATAATAATAATAATAATAATAATAATAATAATAATAATAATATAATAATGATAATGATAATATAATAATAATAATAATATAATAATAATAATAATAATAATAATAATGATATTATTAATAATAATAATAATAATAATAATAATAATAATAATAATAATAATAATAATAATAATAATAATAATAATAATAATAATAATAATAATAATAATAATAATAATAATAATAATAATAATAATCATGTCAGACACATTCAAATTATCCATAAAAATAAAATAAATCGTGAGAGATATCAACGGTTGGACGGTCATGTACTTTTTTGTTCCGGTGTTGTTTTACCGGGTGACCCTCGACAGCATCATCAGATCCTCCCGGTGACTGCGGGGCCGGTCGCCATGGTAACCCGGTGCAGCGGCCACGGGGGGCGCGCGCTGCAGTGACACACACACACAGAGGAGACACCGACCGAGAGAAGCAGCTTTTAAAATAAGGACATTTCATTTTTTATTTAGTTATATATGCGATCTGTGATCTATGGAGCTTCGGCGGCACACAGACAGACCGGGAGCCCGTGAATAGAGCCTGGATCTCGGGTAAGGAAGACTAGGATTATAGCCCTCACACTCTGGAACATCTTTTAGCCGAGACGAGAGACGAGAGCTGAATGTTAATGAGACTCGAGACGGTCAATGACAACAACCGCGAGACACAGCGACAATAACGAGCCCGCTACGTCATCATCATGTTTAAATATTATATCTACAAAGACAGACCGGGCTGCTACCTGTGAGAGCGGAATACACGGAATCTAGGCCTGTACGTTCACATCGGCTGGGTTTACTTTATATGCAACAGATACAGCGTCCACACATCGCCCATCAAACAGTATGGGCTACATCTCCTTCTACAATACAATCTATATACTATCTATTAATACAGTTATCTGAAGTGTGACTCCAACCTGTAAGAAATAAATATAGCTTAGGCCTTAGTCAACAACAACTTAGTATAGGCTACTTTATTAATAATAATAATAATAATAATAATCTTTATTTGTATAGCGCCCTTCAAACCGCTTTTAGCCATAGTGCCCCTGACTCCTGGAACAGCCTACAACATACAATTAAAATAAATACTCATAACTGTTAACCAATTTAAAATTATTATTTTGAATCAGCCCCTCTACACTTGTAACTGTTTTAATTAGGCTATTGTCTCTTTCATTCAATTGATCTGAATGTTTTAAATTGTTGTTGTCTGTGTGTGTGTGTGTGTGTGTGTGTGTGTGTGTGTGTGTGTAAACTTGTTATGTATTCTCATTGTATATTGTGTATCTGTACAAACTCGACGTCATTGTAAAAGAGGGTCACCCCTCAATTGATCTTTCGAGGTTAAATAAAGGAAAAATAAAAAAATAAAAAATAAATAAAATAAATACATAAAATGCAGCTCAGAGCGCTTTACATGCACACAATAGAGAAACATATAAAACAAAACACATTCCTCACAGGCAATAAACCAAAGATAAAAATAAAAATAAATAAAAGTGCAACAGATAGGCTACAGCTCAATATAAAGATTCCTGTGTGCACTGCCTTTGAAATGGATCTGTTTTCATCAGCAGAGCATGCAGCACGTTCATCTGATTTATTTGTCAACACGAGGCATAGAGGATCAACTCACAATGTTCAATTATACTATGTTCATCAAGGACAAACTGTCCTCTCTAAACTGTGATTTACTCTCTGTCTGTCTGTCTGTCTGTCTGTCTGTCTGTCTATCTGTCTGTCTGTCTGTCTGTCTGTCTGTCTGTCTGTCTGTCTGTCTGCCTGTCCCTCTGTCTGTCTGTCTGTCTGTCTGTCTGTCTGTCTCTCTGTCCCTCTGTCTGTCTGTCTGTCTGTCTGTCTGTCTGTCTGTCTGCCTGTCTGTCTGTCTGTCTGTCTGTCTGTCTGTCTGTCTGTCTGTAGATCTGGATTGTGGTTGGACAGATGGACGTCACATCTGGACTCAGGTAAATACAGCGCCTCGCAAGAGTATTCAAACCCCTTGAAATGTTATTTTTTTTTGTATAATTCTTTTTATTTTGTTTTTTTGTAACAATAAGCAAACAAACAAACAAACAAACAAACAAACAAACTAACTAAAAAAAAGAAAAGAAAAAGGACAGATGTGTATGTAAACATGCAGAGAAATGCATCCAACAGATTTACAAAAAGATTGAACTTTTCTACATTTCCTCACGTTACAACCACACAGACCAACACACAGTGAAACACCAACACACAGTGATAGACCAACACACAGTGAGAGACCAACACACAGTGAAACACCAACACACAGTGAGAGACCAACACACAGTGAAACACCAACACACAGTGAGAGACCAACACACAGTGAGAGACCAACACACAGTGAGAGACCAACACACAGTGAAACACCAACACACAGTGAGAGACCAACACACAGTGATACACCAACACACAGTGAAACACCAACACACAGTGAGAGACCAACACACAGTGAGAGACCAACACACAGTGAAACACCAACACACAGTGAGAGACCAACACACAGTGAAACACCAACACACAGTGAGAGACCAACACACAGTGAGAGACCAACACACAGTGAAACACCAACACACAGTGAGAGACCAACACACAGTGAAACACCAACACACAGTGAGAGACCAACACACAGTGATACACCAACACACAGTGAAACACCAACACACAGTGAGAGACCAACACACAGTGAGAGACCAACACACAGTGAAACACCAACACACAGTGAGAGACCAACACACAGTGAAACACCAACACACAGTGAGAGACCAACACACAGTGAGAGACCAACACACAGTGAAACACCAACACACAGTGAGAGACCAACACACAGTGAGAGACCAACACACAGTGAAACACCAACACACAGTGAGAGACCAACACACAGTGAAACACCAACACACAGTGAGAGACCAACACACAGTGAAACACCAACACACAGTGAGAGACCAACACACAGTGAAACACCAACACACAGTGAGAGACCAACACACAGTGACAGACCAACACACAGTGAAACACCAACACACAGTGAGAGACCAACACACAGTGAGAGACCAACACACAGTGAAACACCAACACACAGTGAGAGACCAACACACAGTGAAACACCAACACACAGTGAGAGACCAACACACAGTGAAACACCAACACACAGTGAGAGACCAACACACAGTGAAACACCAACACACAGTGAAACACCAACACACAGTGAGAGACCAACACACAGTGAAACACCAACACACAGTGAGAGACCAACACACAGTGAGAGACCAACACACAGTGACAGACCAACACACAGTGAGAGACCAACACACAGTGAGAGACCAACACACAGTGAGAGACCAACACACAGTGATACACACAGTGACAGACCAACACACAGTGATACACACAGTGACAGACCAACACACAGTGAGAGACCAACACACACCTGAGACCAACACACAGTGAGAGACCAACACACACCTGAGACCAACACACAGTGAGAGACCAACACACAGTGAGACACCAACACACAGTGAGAGACCAACACACAGTGATACACCAACACACAGTGATACACCAACACACAGTGATAGACCAACACACAGTGATACACCAACACACAGTGAGAGACCAACACACAGTGATACACCAACACACAGTGAGAGACCAACACACAGTGAACACACAGTGAGAGACCAACACACAGTGAGAGACCAACACACAGTGAGAGACCAACACACAGTGAGAGACCAACACACAGTGAGAGACCAACACACAGTGAGAGACCAACACACAGTGAGAGACACAGTGAGAGACCAACACACAGTGAGAGACCAACACACAGTGATACACCAACACACAGTGAGAGACCAACACACAGTGATACACCAACACACAGTGAGAGACCAACACACAGTGAGAGACCAACACACAGTGAGAGACCAACACACAGTGAGAGACCAACACACAGTGATACACCAACACACAGTGATACACCAACACACAGTGAGAGACCAACACACAGTGAGAGACCAACACACAGTGAGACACCAACACACAGTGAGAGACCAACACACAGTGATACACCAACACACAGTGATACACCAACACACAGTGATACACACAGTGAGAGACCAACACACAGTGATACACCAACACACAGTGAGAGACCAACACACAGTGAGAGACCAACACACAGTGATACACCAACACACAGTGAGAGACCAACACACAGTGAGACACCAACACACAGTGAGAGACCAACACACAGTGGAGCACAATGAAAATGAACATGGTTTCACATTTTCATTCCACTTCACATAAAAAACTGAAAGTTTGTGTGGCGGGCAAAAGTGTTCAGCCCCCACACAGACAGACAGACAGACAGACAGACAGACAGACAGACAGACAGACAGACACACAGACAGACCCCCCTTGAGACAATGCTCTGTAGAACCAAATATCGCTGCAAGGGATCTTTCAAGGTTAAATAAAGGAAAACAAAAATAAAAAAAAATAAAATTACAGCTTCCAGTCTATTGGGGAATGTCTCTACCTCAAAGTGAGACCAGTTTACAGTATGTCTCCCCCTCAGACCAGTTTACAGTATGTCCCCCCCCCTCAGACCAGTTTACAGTATGTCTCCCCCTCAGACCAGTTTACAGTATGTCTCTACCTCAAACCAGTTTACAGTATGTCCCCCCCCCCTCAGACCAGTTTACAGTATGTCCCCCCCCTCAGACCAGTTTACAGTATGTCTCCCCCCCTCAGACCAGTTTACAGTATGTCCCCCCCTCAGACCAGTTTACAGTATGTCTCCCCCTCAGACCAGTTTACAGTATGTCTCCCCCCCTCAGACCAGTTTACAGTATGTCTCCCCCTCAGACCAGTTTACAGTATGTCTCCCCCTCAGACCAGTTTACAGTATGTCTCCCCCCCTCAGACCAGTTTACAGTATGTCTCCCCCTCAGACCAGTTTACAGTATGTCCCCCCCCCCCCTCAAACCAGTTTACAGTATGTCCCCCCCTCAGACCAGTTTACTGTATGTCTCCCCCTCAGACCAGTTTACAGTATGTCTCTCCCCCTCAGACCAGTTTACAGTATGTCTCTCCCCCTCAGACCAGTTTACAGTATGTCTCCCCCCCTCAGACCAGTTTACAGTATGTCTCCCCCTCAGACCAGTTTACAGTATGTCTCCCCCTCAGACCAGTTTACAGTCTGTCCCCCCCCCTCAGACCAGTTTACAGAATGTCCCCCCCTCAGACCAGTTTACAGTATGTCTCCCCCTCAGACTAGTTTACAGTATGTCTCCCCCCTCAGACCAGTTTACAGTATGTCTCTCCCCCTCAGACCAGTTTACAGTATGTCCCCCCTCAGACCAGTTTACAGTATGTCCCCCCCCCCAGACCAGTTTACAGTATGTCCCCCCTCAGACCAGTTTACAGTATGTCTCTACCTCAGACCAGTTTACAGTATGTCCCCCCCCCTCAGACCAGTTTACAGTATGTCTCCCCCTCAGACCAGTTTACAGTATGTCCCCCCCCCCTCAGACCAGTTTACAGTATGTCCCCCCCCCCTCAGACCAGTTTACAGTATGTCTCCCCCCTCAGACCAGTTTACAGTATGTCCCCCCCCCCTCAGACCAGTTTACAGTATGTCTCCCCATCAGACCAGTTTACAGTATGTCCCCCCCCTCAAACCAGTTTACAGTATGTCTCCCCCCCTCAGACCAGTTTACAGTCTGTCCCCCCCCTCAGACCAGTTTACAGTCTGTCCCCCCCCCTCAGACCAGTTTACAGTATGTCTCCCCCCCTCAGACCAGTTTACAGTCTGTCCCCCCCCCTCAGACCAGTTTACAGTATGTCCCCCCTCAGACCAGTTTACAGTATGTCTCCCCCTCAGACCAGTTTACAGTCTGTCCCCCCCCTCAGACCAGTTTACAGTATGTCTCCCCCCCTCAGACCAGTTTACAGTATGTCCCCCCCTCAGACCAGTTTACAGTATGTCCCCCCTCAGACCAGTTTACAGTATGTCCCCCCTCAGACCAGTTTACAGTATG
>NC_137229.1:2827080-2839580 GCF_949987685.1 Ammodytes marinus
CCTCTCTCTCCATGTTAACCCATTGTCTCTCTCCCTCTCTCTCCATGTTAACCCTATGTCTCTCTCCCTCTCCATGTTAACCCTATGTCTCTCTCTCTCTCTCTCCATGTTAACCCATTGTCTCTCTCCCCCCTCTCTGTCTCTCTCTCTCCCCATGTTAACCCTATGTCTCTCTCCCCATGTTAACCCTCTGTCTCTCTCTCTCTCTCCCCATGTTAACCCTATGTCTCTCTCTCTCTCCCCATGTTAACCCTATGTCTCTCTCTCTCTCCCCATGTTAACCCATTGTCTCTCTCCCCATGTTAACCCTCTGTCTCTCTCTCTCTCTCCCCATGTTAACCCTATGTCTCTCTCTCTCTTCCCATGTTAACCCTATGTCTCTCCCTCTCTCTCTCTCCCCATGTTAACCCTATGTCTCTCTCTCTCTCTCTCTCTCCCCATGTTAACCCTATGTCTCTCTCTCTCTCCCCATGTTAACCCATTGTCTCTCTCCCCATGTTAACCCTCTGTCTCTCTCTCTCTCTCCCCATGTTAACCCTATGTCTCTCTCTCTCTCCCCTTGTTAACCCTATGTCTCTCCCTCTCTCTCTCTCCCCATGTTAACCCTATGTCTCTCCCTCTCTCCCCATGTTAACCCTATGTCTCTCTCTCTCTCCCCATGTTAACCCTATGTCTCTCTCTCTCTCTCCATGTTAACCCTATGTCTCTCTCTCTCCCCATGTTAACCCTATGCCTGTCTCTCTCTCTCTCCCCATGTTAACCCTATGTCTCTCTACCTCTCTCTCCCCATGTTAACCCAATGTCTCTCTCTCCCCCCTCTCTCTCTCTCCAGGTCTCGCTCGGCGGTTGCTGCGTCTGCTCTCAGACTGTGACTCCGCCCCCTCAGACGGTCGTCACGGTGACAGACAGCTGTCGGAGCGGCTGCTGGTTCACTTCCTGTCCGCGCTCGAACACTTCCTGAATGACCTCAGGAGAGCGAGCGATCTCATTGGCCGGTTTCCTCTGACAAAGCGCCAAGACAGACGCGCACTGGTCAACGCAGGTCAGCGATTGGCTGAAATAATCCCTATCATAATATAATGAAGGAGGTTTTTCTTCCCTCAGTCTTCCCTTGGCCCAGCTGTCCTGTTAATCCTAACCCTACATGTTACCATGCGTGATGTCACACTAGTAAAATGTAGGGTTAGACAGTGAGACCACAAAACGCTCTTTCTGCCTTTTCTCAGGCAAGGATGAACCGATTTCTAAAATGTTTGCACATTTATACTAAATAGGATCTCAGAGTTCAATACACCTTCATATCCCACCAGGTGAAGTAGGTCTTTAAGAATCAGTGGAAAACATTCAAGAACCTGTAGACACTCGTTAACGATCCCTAAATAAATATATGATATGATATATATATATATATCTATCTATCTATCTATCTATCTATCTATCTATCTATCTATCTATCTATCTATCTATCTGTCTATCCATCTATCTATCTATCTATCTATCTATCTATCTATCTATCTATCTATCTATCTATCTATCTATCTATCTATCTATCTATCTATCTATCTATCTATCTATCTATCTATCTATCTATCTATCTATCTATCTATCTATCTATCTATCTATCTATCTATCTATCTATCTATCTATCTATCTATCTATCTGTCTGTCTGTCTGTCTCTCTCTCAGGATGTCTGGACGGGGTGGTGGGTGTAGCGGCGCGCGTTGCGTCTGTTCAGGTTCCGTGGCTCAGTGTGGAAGGGGAGGAGCCTAGCCTGGATCCAACCAATCACATCGCAGCGCTGGAACACATGCTGAGTGACATGCAGCTCAAGGTCAGACACAGCATTTAGCCTGGTCCTACCAGACCATCGTACTTCATTTAGCCTGGTCCTACCAGACCATCGTACTTCATTTAGCCTGGTCCTACCAGACCATCGTACTTCATTTAGCCTGGTCCTACCAGACCATCGTACTTCATTTAGCCTGGTCCTACCAGACCATCGTACTTCATTTAGCCTGGTCCTACCAGACCATCGTACTTCATTTAGCCTGGTCCTACCAGACCATCGTACTTCATTTAGCCTGGTCCCACCAGACCATCGTACTTCATTTAGCCTGGTCCTACCAGACCATCGTACTTCATTTAGCCTGGTCCCACCAGACCATCGTACTTCATTTAGCCTGGTGCTACCAGACCATCGTACTTCATTTCATTTGTACAGAAGGTCTGGAATCGCTCTATTGACAAACGTTAACTCACTTGAAGGTGGGTGTCTGTTGAAGTTTAAAACTATTGGGGCGCTCCGGTGGTGTAGTGGACAGAGCGTGTACCATATTGGCTCTGGCCTTCGTTGCAGTGGTCGCGGGTTCGAATCCGACCCGTGGACCTTTACTGCAGGTCATCCCCCCCCCCCTCTCTCTCTCTGTCTCCCCATTTCAACTCTGTACTATAAAAAAAAAACTATTGGATCTGCCCAGTGCCACTCTGGATCTGCCAACCAATCGCATAACGTTTGGTCGTGACGTATGTCATGCGCCGGAATCTGACTACAGCTGAAACTGGCGCACGACCTCAACGTCATTGTTCTCAGCCACTCCCTCTGTTCGCTGATTGGTCATGCAAAAATCTATCCTGAGAAAACCCATTAATACACCGCAGACCCAGACTGACTACTGAAGGGAAATGACAATTGAGCAGAAGTAGGAAGGCGGGTGGTGCCAGGCTAATGTTTTGCAGCATTGTTAAAAACAACACAAGTCGCTTTGTATAAAAGTGTCTGCTAAATGACATGTAATGCAACCCCTCCCCCCTGACCCCCCCTTTAACCTCTCCCCCCCTCCCCCCTGACCCCCCCTTTAACCTCTCCCCCCCTCCCCCCTGACCCCCCCTTTAACCTCTCCCCCCCTCCCCCCTGACCCCCCCTTTAACCCCTCCGCCCTGACCCCCCCTTTAACCCCTCCCCCTTTAACCCCTCCCCACTGACCCCCCCTTTAACCCCCCCCCCTTTAACCCCTCCCCACTGACCCCCCCTTTAACCCCGCCCCCTGACCCCCCCTTTAACCCCGCCCCCCCCTCCCCTTTAACCCCGCCCCCTTTAATCCCTCCCCCCTGACCCCCCCTTTAACCCCTCCCCCCCAGGTGCCCGTGGCGTTCTGGGCGGTAGAATCCAGCGCTCCCGTCTGGGCCGAGGCGTCAGGAGAGGTGGAGGAACAGGAGGAGAGTTTAGAGGAACTCATGGAGGTGGAGACGGACTCTTCCAACATGATGAGAGACTGCTGTGGGCTGGCCTGTGTTCCCTAGACCAAGGCCTCTCTCTCTCTCTCACTGTCTCTCTCTCTCTCACTGTCCCTCCCTCTCTCTCACTGTCTCTCTCTCTCACTGTCTCTCCCTCTGTCTCTCTCTCTCCCTCTGTCTCTCTCTCTCTCACTGTCTCTCCCTCTGTCTCTCTCTCTCTCACTGTCTCTCCCTCTGTCTCTCTCTCTCTCTCACTGTCTCTCTCCCTCTCTACTGTGGGCTGGCCTGTGTGCCATAGACCAAGGCCTCTCTGTCTCTCCCTCTGTCCCTCTCTCTCTCTCTCTCTCCCTCTGTCTCTCTGTCCCTCCCTCTCTCTCTCTCCCTCTGTCTCTCTCTCTCTCTCCCTCTGTCTCTCTCTCTCTCCCTCTCTGTCTCCCTCCCTCTCTCTCTCTCTCCCTCCCGCTCTCTCTCTCTCCCTCCCCTCTCTCTCTCTGCTGTGGGCTGACCTGTGTTCCCTAGACCAAGGCCTCTCAGTCTCTCTCTCTCCCTCCCTCTCTCAGTCTCTCTCCCTCCCCCCTCTCTCAGTCTCTCTCTCTCCCTCTCTCTCTCTCTCCCTCTCTCTCTCTGTCTCTCCCTCTCTCTCTCTGCTGTGGGCTGGCCTGTGTTCCCTAGACCAAGGCCTCTTCCTCTCTGTCTCTCTCTCTCCCTCCCCCCTCTCTCTGTCTCTCTCTCTCCCTCCCTCAGTCTCTCTCTCTCCCTCCCTCTCTCAGTCTCTCTCCCTCCCCCCTCTCTCTCTGTCTCTCTCTCCCTCCCCCCTCTCTCAGTCTCTCTCTCTCCCTCCCCCCTCTCTCTCTGCTGTGGGTTGGCCTGTGTACCATAGAGATAAACCCTGTGTTCTAGTCCCTATAACCCCCTGATATTTAGTATGCCAGAAAAAGATTTAGGATGTCCCAATTACATGCACATCAATTGTAGTATGCTGAAAATACATAAAACTAGGGGGCGCCCTTAGCTCAGTTGGTAGGGC
Source organism: Ammodytes marinus (assembly GCF_949987685.1). Taxonomy (NCBI): domain Eukaryota; kingdom Metazoa; phylum Chordata; class Actinopteri; order Uranoscopiformes; family Ammodytidae; genus Ammodytes; species Ammodytes marinus. The sequence goes on from NC_137229.1 coordinate 2,831,343, forward strand.
GTCCCCCCCCATGGGCCTCGGCCAGCAGCAGACCCGGGTTGGATTCCAGCCCGCGGTCGTTCTCTGCATGTCACTCCCCTCTCTGCCCCATTTCAACTCTGTCTCTACACTATCAATAAAGCATAAAAATTACAAAAAAAAAAATCTTAAAAAATACACAACTTTATTGTCCATCACATAGGGCTGTGGGCTGTAGACACTGTGACATCATGATGACATCACTATAATATATATATTTTTTTAAACCAATATATTTATTGGTTTTAGTACATCACTATCTTTTAATAGAATGAAAAAGTAACATTACAATGATTTGTTTCCTGTAGCCCCTAACCCTCTCACCCTAACCCTCTCACCCTAACCCTCTCACCCTAACCCTCTAACCCTAACCCTCTAACCCTAACCCTCTAACCCTCTCACCCTAACCCTCTAACCCTAACCCTCTAACCCTCTCACCCTAACCCTCTAACCCTCTAACCCTCTAACCCTAACCCTAACCCTCTAACCCTAACCCTCACCCTCTAACCCTAACCCTCTAACCCTAACCCTCTCACCCTATCCCTCTCACCCTAACCCTCTAACCCTAACCCTCTAACCCTAACCCTCTCACCCTATCCCTCACCCTCTAACCCTAACCCTCTCACCCTATCCCTCTAACCCTAACCCTCTCACCCTATCCCTCACCCTCTAACCCTAACCCTCTCACCCTATCCCTCTCACCCTCACCCTAGCAGATTTTGTAGAAAGTAATTATAATATCCATAAGTGCATTTAATTTAGTGCATAATAGCTGAAAATATATATTTTTTTCCCTAAGAAAGGGTCTCATATATGTCCATATTTCTGCATATTTTGGACCAAGGCCTAGTGCCGCCATCTTGAAAGTGTCATAGTTGGAATGTCATCAGGTGCATTGTTTAAAATGTAGAATTGTTCTTGTCCTTGAAGGCCACTGTAGCTTCTGTTATTATTCTAAAGGGGTGGGGTTACCCAGGGAGCGTTGCATTCTAGAACTTTGTAGAACTTTCTTGATGATGTCATGTTACACACTGCACCTTTAAGCGATCAATTGCTCTGGTGATGTTAACTTGTGTCTTCCATGATGTCAATAAAGCTTTCTGGATTTGAATTGAATTAAGAACTTTATTGATTCACTTTGTCACAAACATAAAAATATTTTACAAACGCAGAAAGACAAACAAGAGAAGAAGAAAGAAAGATGGCGGAGCTTCACTTCTGGAAGGTCGAGTGGAGGTGAGCTTTGAACACTGGAATACAAGAAAAATAAAGTTAAGTTACGTCATGAGTCAATGGCCACACACACACACACACAGGGGGAGAGAGACACACACACACACAGGGGGAGAGAGAGACACACACACACACACGGGGAGAGACACACACACACAGGGGGAGAGAGACACACACACACACACACAGGGGGAGAGAGACACACACACACAGGGGGAGAGAGACACACACACACACAGGGGGAGAGAGAGACACACACACACACACACACGGGGAGAGACACACACACACACAGGGGGAGAGAGACACACACACACACACACAGGGGGAGAGAGACACACACACACAGGGGGAGAGAGACACACACACACAGGGGGAGAGAGACACACACACAGGGGGAGAGAGACACACACACACAGGGGGAGAGAGAGAGACACACACACACACACACAGGGGGAGAGAGAGAGACACACACACACACACACAGCGGGAGAGAGACACACACACACACGGGGAGAGAGACACACACACAGGGGGAGAGAGAGAGACACACACACACAGCGGGAGAGAGACACACACACACACGGGGAGAGAGACACACACACAGGGGGAGAGAGAGAGACACACACACAGGGGGAGAGAGAGAGAGAGACACACACACACACACACACACACACAGGGGGAGAGAGACACACACACACACAGGGGGAGAGAGAGACACACACACACACACAATGGTAAATGGACTTGTATAGCGCTATATCTCCGTTTATCACAGACTCAAAGCGCTTTACATTGTTTTTTGTACACATTCACCCAGTCACACACACATTCATACACCGATAGCAGCAGCTACCACGCAGGGTAGGCTTAGCACTAGGGTGCTAAGCTAACTAAGCTGACTATCGGGAGCAATTCGGGGTTCAGTGTCTTGCCCAGGGACACTTCGACATGTGGCGGGGAGACGGGGGATCGAACCTCCGACCCTGCACACCAGAGGCGAACTTCCTACCCACTTCGCCACTGCCGCCCCACACACACAGGGGGAGAGAGAGAGACATACACACAGGGGGAGAGAGAGAGACATACACACAGGGGGAGAGAGAGAGACACACACACACACACACAGGGGGAGAGAGAGAGACACACACACACACACACACAGGGGGAGAGAGAGAGACACACACACACACACACAGGGGGAGAGAGAGAGACACACACACACACACACACACACACACACACAGGGGGAGAGAGAGACACACACACACAGGGGGAGAGAGAGAGACATACACACAGGGGGAGAGAGAGAGACACACACACACAGGGGGAGAGAGAGACACACACACAGGGGGAGAGAAACACACACACACACAGGGGGAGAGAGACACACACACACACAGGGGGAGAGAGACACACACACACACACACACACACACACGAGAGAGAGATGGCTACACATTAGAACAATTATTTGATTTAATTATTGACCAGATAACAAGTTATTCTATGAAGACACATAAACACCATTTACACTAAAAGCAAGTCGGAGAATACATACAGAATTTCAAAAGATATTATAAGAAATATGTTCTGTTGTGTTAGTTATATAGATTTGATAGACTGTTTTAATGATGTAATAAGGGGAGAGATTTCTGACTGGGGATTTTAAGCACAAGTTTCCAGAGAAAAAGAGAGGGCTGAAAACACATGAGAAAGAAAAGGTGACCTTTAATCTGGTATTGGAAGCAGTGTTTCCCCCAGAAAATGTCTTAGTCAAGGTGGTTACTGCCCGTGTTGGGGGAGGCGCGGGGTATTTTGCTCAAAGATGCCAATGCGCCGTAAAAAAATAAACAACTGTTTATTTGAATACAAAAATAAAACAGACACTGACCTTACAGTTGTGCAATTTTGTTTGCTATGTGCAGGTACAAATCATGTGTAAACGTACAGAAAGTACAAAGCACAATTAAAGAAAACTTCTACTGTTTTGGTGCAATACTATACAGACACACTAAATACACATAGTGGACCATACACTTAACATGTGTATGCACATCAAAGTGCAAATACAACTTTTTAAAGTTCCTTTTTGGATGGGGGCTGTTGTGCGATTAATGGTTATTTTAAGCCTACTTGCTTGATTTATTTTTAAATACAGAGGTCGTTTTGGAACATGTCTTTCCCAATTTAAAACATAAAAATAAAGCAGCATTGAAAATTCAGAAAATAAATCTTCTTGGCCTACACTAGCATGCTGTTTGAAAATTAACTTTAAATAATAAATACAATGTGTTTTCCCCTTAAAATGACTAAATGTATTTCAAAGACAGTAGGCCTAGTTTGGCACTTCTGTAAAAACTTACTGAAACTTGCCTGGGCCATCACTCTCATGCCTTCTTCAAACTTTTCTCTGCGCTGATAGGTTGTGTTGCCACGGTGATGTGGAGTCTTAAACTATTCTATCTGTTCAGCTAAATATCCCCATAGAACTGCACTGCGTTTATTATCGCCACCAGTTAAATCTCGGTTTGCTTCTGCTCGTTTAACTCTCCCGCGTGTATGCCGTAGTCGCGCGCGCAAAGCCGCAGACAGAGCAGCTGATAGAGAAACGCTTGGAGACACATGCTTTTTACCGCAAATCGCGGCCTTTCGCGCAGTTATGACCATGCACAACACACACATCGCGCTTGCTAGTACATTGATTGTGCAGCACAAAAAAAAAAATTTTTTTTTTTTTTTTTTTTTTTTTGGGGTCGGTTGGTAGTCAAGGCGGGAGGCTGGCGCTGCTAAGGCGGCCGCCTTAGCTATAAAGCGCTGGGGGAAACACTGGGAAGTAAAGTGACATAAAGCTGGGTGGAGGATTTGGGGGGAAAATAGCAGTTGGTATAGAGATTTGAACAGTGAACAGTCCCAACAGCCAATAAGAACAGAGAATCGGAGCCTCGCACTGATTGGTCAAAGTGTCCCGCTCATGTTAATTTTGACCAATCAGAAATCACATACCCCAGCTTTAAGAGCAGGAGAAAGCACGGGGTCTTTTATTGTGAAAGTCCTACAGTCTCACCTTCCTGGTTGTCCCACATCTCAGCGGCCGCCGTGTTCAGAGGAGACTCGTTGTTGGGCTCTGGAACAGACAGACAGACAGAGAGACAGAGAGAGAGACAGACAGACAGGTTCAGAACTGACACATGGTTTAACAGAATAAGGCTTCTGCAGGACAGAAATACCCTTCATTTCATTTAAAGAGTCTTCAAGGAACTTCTAGTTGTTAGTGCCTGGTGTCCTAAAGATCTTTGCTCGCTCTCAGTTTGTGACTAGTGATGTCTCCACCTTTCATGCCGTGTTGAGGAGTTTAATGTATAAATGTGTCGACTTCTAGAGTCAGAAAACAAAGTAATAACTGCTAGAGCTGCAACGATTAATCGGCGAATCGATTATTAAAGTAATCGCCAACTATTTTGATAATCGATTAATCGTTTCAAGTAATTTTTTATAAAACATTTCCAAATTCTGATTTCAGCTTCTCAAATGTGAATATTTTCTGGTTTCTTTAATCCTGTTATGACAGTAAACTGAAATATCTGTGTGTTTTGGACATAACACATTTGAGGACATCAACATGGGCTTTGGAAAATTATCAATTTTTCATCATTTTCTGACATTTTACGGACCAAAACACTAATCGAGAAAATAATCGACAGATTAATCGATTATCAAAATAATCGTTAGTTGCAGCCCTAATAACTGCACTCACTGACACTAAGAGTGATACAAGGTTCTCCTCTGGCTGGGGAAACATGATACAAGGTTCTCCTCTGGGCTGGGGAAACATGATACAAGGTTCTCCTCTGGCTGGGGAAACATGATACAAGGTTCTCCTCTGGGCTGGGGAAACATGATACAAGGTTCTCCTCTGGCTGGGGAAACATGATACAAGGTTCTCCTCTGGGCTGGGGAAACATGATACAAGGTTCTCCTCTGGGCTGGGGAAACATGATACAAGGTTCTCCTCTGGCTGGGGAAACATGATACAAGGTTCTCCTCTGGCTGGGGAAACATGATACAAGGTTCTCCTCTGGCTGGGGAAACATGATACAAGGTTCTCCTCTGGCTGGGGAAACATGATACAAGGTTCTCCTCTGGCTGGGGAAACATGATACAAGGTTCTCCTCTGGCTGGGGAAACATGATACAAGGTTCTCCTCTGGCTGGGGAAACATGATACAAGGTTCTCCTCTGGCTGGGGAAACATTGGAGTCGATGCTTGTGTATTTTAATCTGTGTTGTCTTGTATTTGTGTTGTCTTTTATGGAACAAACGAGGCCCGCTGGCTTGACCAAGTGTTCCACAGTCCTGATACTTCCCTGGCAGCGGCTATCTCCATCCAGCCTAAACCTGTCTGTCTGTCTGTCTGTCTGTCTGTCTGTCTGTCTGTCTGTCTGTCTGTCTGTCTGTCTCCATCCAGCCTAAACCTGTCTGTCTGTCTGTCTGTCTGTCTGTCTGTCTGTCTGTCTGTCTGTCTGTCTGTCTGTCTCCATCCAGCCTAAACCCTGCTCTACCAGTAAGGGGAAGGGTCTGTCTGTCTGTCTGCCTGCCTGCCTGCCTGCCTGTGTGTCTGCCTGTCTCTCTCTCTCAGTCTGTCTGTCTGTCCTTACCTCCCTGTCTGTCTCTCTCTCTCTCTCCCTCCCTCCCTGTCCTTACCTCCCAGTAGACTCTGTATGGACAGCAGAATAGATCTGACATCGTAGAGCGCGGACCACTTGTCCTTCAGAATGTCCAGGCAGATGAATCCCTGGTCGTCTACGTTGGGATGGAAACACGCGGTGAGGAACTTAACGCGCGGAGCCTGGTACGGATAGGAGGCCGGGAACTCCAGAGACAGCCGGTACCGAAGACCCTCGTACACCTGGGGGGGGGGGGGGGGAGGGAGAGGGAGGGAGGGAGGGGGAGAGGGGGGAGGGAGAGAGAGGGGGGGGAGGGAGGGAGAGGGGGGGGGGGGAGGGAGGGAGAGAGAGGGGGGGAGGGAGGGAGAGAGGGAGGGAGGGAGGGAGGGAGGGGGGGGAGGGAGGGGGGGAGGGGGAGAGGGAGGGGGGAGGGAGGGAGAGAGGGGGGAGGGAGAGAGAGAGAGAGGGGGGGGAGAGAGAGGGGGGGGAGAGGGGGGGGAGGGATGGAGAGGGGGGGGGGAGAGAGGGGGAGGGAGAGAGAGAGGGGGAGGGAGAGAGAGAGAGGGCGGGAGGGAGGGAGAGACAGGGAGAGCGAGAGAGGGAGGGAGACAGAGAGAGAGGGGGGGAGAGAGAGTTATTAAACCTGCAGTGTGTAGAATTTTGGGTTTTATTTCCTAGCAGATTTTGTAGAAAGTAATTATAATATCCATAAGTACATTTAATTTAGTGCATAACAGCTGATTTTTTTTTATTATTATTTTTTTCCCTTAGAAAGGGTCTCATATATGTCCATATTTCTGCATATCTTGCACCAAGGCCGAGTGCCGCCATCTTGAAAGTGTCATAGTTGGAATGTCATCAGGTGCATTGTTTGAAATTTAGAATTGTTCTTGTCCTTGAAGGCCACTGTAGCTTCTGTTATTATTCTAAAGGGTTGGGGTTACCCAGGGAGCGTTGCATTCTAGAACTTTGTAGAACTTTCTTGATGATGTCATATTACACACTGCACCTTTAAGCTTTTAAACAAGCCCTCATACCTCTACATAAGGCAAGGCAGGTTTATCTCTACAGCACAGTTCAGACACAAGGCCATTCAAAGGGCTTCTCACACACACACACACACACACACACACACACACGGCCATTCAAAGTGCTTTACAGGGGCATGACATACATCAAGTATAGAACAGACATTAGAAAAATAGGAATAAAGCATTTAAATAATATATAAATGTCAGGTTAAAGGAACAGAAAAGTCTCCAGAGTTTAAATAGCATTCGAACCGTTCCACAATTCTCACTTAGTTTAGTTTAGTTTATTTTTATTTTTTTTAGTTAGTTTATTTATTTAGCACACATTAACAATTAATGGTGCAAGGAGGGAACGAAGCCCAATGGGCTTGTACAGAGTTCCACCCCTATCAATAATCACAATGAAATCATATTCAGGCTAACAAATAAACTCTAGAAATGAAGGAGACAAAGTACATAAATACTCAAAATAATCAAAAATAGATGGGAAAAAAAATGTGATAAATACATGTCAAAGATAATGAAAAAATTAGAAAGAAAAAAGCAAAGGAGAAGACAGGAGGTTATTAGAAGATTCACAAAAAGATAAGGTGTTTTTTAAGCTGCTTTTTAAAGAGTGAGTGGGATGATATGGATCTTAAAAGGGGAGGTAAGACATTCCATAAAGCCGGGCCTCTATAATATATACTAAATTGATGATGTGATGTGCGGGAAAAGGGTAAAGATAAGTTGTTATTGTTGCTCTGTCTAGTGCGATGTGAATGTACGTTAAATGAATAAGTAAACAAAGTCTGAAAGCTTTCCGGGAGATCTTGGTTTCTGTAAATAAACTTGTGAATGAATAAACATATGAGATAGATATTCAATTTGTGAATTGGAAATATATAAAAGTGAATAAAAAGTGGTGCTGACGGAGCATATCTATTTGAATGTGAGATGAATCTTAAGAATCGCTTCTGAATAATACATTCTTTTTTGAGATGGTTGGGATATGATGCTGCCCAGACCAGATTACAGTAGTTCAGGAAAGGAAACAAAAAACTATAATATAAAGTTAAATGGGCAGAAGGATGAATTAAAGGACAAACTTTCCTTAATATGCCCATCATCTTTGTGGACCTTTTGCAAACCAGTTAGTTTGACCAATTAATCTTCAAAACTTTTCCAGGAAAATAAGTGTGTGAGACAGTGTGTGTGCGTCTCTGTGTGTGCGCCTCTGTGTGTGCGTCTCTGTGTGTGCGTCTCTGTGTGTGCGTCTCTGTGTGTGCGTCTCTGTGTGTGCGTCTCTGT
>NC_137229.1:2842080-2892080 GCF_949987685.1 Ammodytes marinus
TGTGTGTCTCTCCCAGCATATGTTACAGTGTGTGGTCCTCCCAGTTTGTGTCTCTCTCTCCCAGTTTGGACATATGTTTCTCTGTGTGTGTGTGTGTATGTTACAGTGTGTGTGTCTCTCTCTCTCCCTCTCACCTCTTGCTCACCGACCCCCGGGCTGTGTGTGCCTGTCTCACCTCTTGCTCACCGACCCCCGGGCTGAGCTGTGTGTGTGCGCCTGTCTCACCTCTTGCTCACCGACCCCCGGGCTGTGTGTCTGTCTGTCTGTCTCACCTCTTGCTCACCGACCCCCTGCCTGTCTGTCTGTCTGTCTGTCTGCCTGTCTCACCTCTTGCTCACCGACCCCCTGTCTGTCTGTCTGTCTGACCCCCTGTCTGCCTGTCTGTCTCACCTCTTGCTCACCGACCCCCTGTCTGTCTGTCTGTCTGTCTGTCTGCCTGCCTGTCTGTCTGTCCGTCTGTCTCACCTCTTGCTCACCGACCCCCGGGCTGAGCTGCTGTTGCTGTCGTTTCCCTTCAGAGCAGCTGGAGTAGAAGCTGCTGCAGCCGGGTCCAGGTTCTGAGACGCCATGATGGAGAGACTGAGAGAGAGAGAGAGTGGGGGGGAGAGGGAGGGGAGAGAGAGAGAGAGAGAGTTTACATGGGCGGGGAGAGGGGAGAGAGTTAACATGGGGGGAGAGAGGGGGGGAGAGAGAGGGGAGAGAGAGTGGGGGGAGAGGGAGGGGGGGGAGAGAGAGTTTACATGGGCGGGGAGAGGGGAGAGAGGGGGGAGAGAGGGAGGGGGGAGAGAGAGGGAGGGGGGAGAGAGGGGAGAGGGAGAGGGAGAGGGGGAGAGAGAGAGAGGGGGAGGGAGAGAGAGAGAGAGGGGAGAGAGAGAGAGGGAGGGAGGGGAGAGAGGGGGGAGAGAGAGAGGGAGGGAGAGAGAGAGAGAGGGGGAGGGAGGGGGAGGGAGGGAGAGAGAGGGGGAGGAGAGACAGAGAGAGGGAGAGAGAGACACAGGGAGAGAGAGGGAGAGAGACGGAGAGAGGGAGAGAGGGGAGAGGGAGAGAGGGAGAGAGAGGGAGAGAGGGAGGGAGGGGAGAGAGAGAGAGGGAGGGGGAGAGGAGAGAGGGGGGAGAGAGAGAGGGAGAGAGGGAGGGAGGGAGGGGAGAGAGAGAGGGAGAGAGGGAGGGAGGGGAGAGAGGGTTAACATGGGGGAGAGAGAGGGACACAATGTTATTATACTTAGAGACACAAATGCCCCATTACAATACAAATTGTTACAAAAAACCCACATCAAGTCTTTTCCCAATAAAACCAGCTACTAAAGGTCCCCTTCTTAAATCAGACTCGTCCAATGAGCGTACATTGAAAACGTATTACCAAGCAGTACGCCCCTCAAAGCATCATGATCACTGTGTTTTCCTGCCTATGAAATAACCTAACCTGTATACTTAGCTTGCTTATTAGCACATACTGTTTCATCTTAGCCAATTAAAATCCCCTTGGTATTCCATGTAAAGAGTGATCTGATCCATGCCACATACAGAGACTGGCTACATGTAGTTAGTGTCGGCGACAGATCAAGTTTAAAAAGGTAGCGGAAGTCATTCAGGATGCTCAAACTCCGTGAGTATTAACCGACTGTTTCGTCTTTAGAATTATTTCCCCATTTTTTAAGTATGAATAAAGATTTATATAATTTAAGCACTGATGAATGTGTGTGTGCGCCTCCATTAATGAGGAAGAATAAGTATGAAGGAAGAAGTATGAAAGGTGCTACATACTAATAAACTTGCCTTGCCTACACCTTTTTTATTAGCATGCTACTTTCTTGTTTATCTTTTGTTTTAATGCTCTGAAACCATTGATTTAACGTTGATAAAGTGTGTATCAGAGACTACAAGACGTAAGCCTATTGTCTACGAGTTTGCTAATCACCTAAATAGACTAAAACAGACGCTCAAACTCTCGGTAAATTCAGATAGTTCTACCGTTAGCCTACGTCTGCTAAATGTTAGCCACCGGGCGGCACACTGAAGGGTGTTTACCGGTCATTACGTAAGCTATAGTTCAATGTAATCGGTATTAAATGGTTCCGTATTATGGTGAAGTTAGTTAGCGCTTGTTTTAGCTTGATTGCTAGTGTTAGAAGCGCTGTTGGTTAGCTCGGCGCTGCTAACTGCCCACTAGCTTACCGTAAAGCATGGCACAAACTAAGCTATTTCAGATGAACCGATAGATGGATAAACTCGGTGTGAAGACGTACAGGTGATGAACAAAGCGGACGTTTACCTGTGGACTTACCGGGAGTGTGTGTGCTGTTTAACGGGAGATACTCTTGATCTTACCGGAGGTGTTAGCCAAAAAATGCTGCTAGCCGCTGTTCTGTTCTGAGCCTCTGATTTTCAAACTGTGCTCGCTCCCGCCCCCTGGTTTAAACCGTCTCGTTCTACGCGCTCTGAGCCAATCAGCGCGCCGCGTTCAAAAACAAACGGACTCCTGTTGACCAATGAGAGAGCGGGGATTTGAGGGAGCGGCGATTTGATTGGTTAAACGGAAAGTAACGAAACCGGCCGAACAATATTTTATGTGACGTCATGAAGTACTTTTTCCGTTTTCCTTTTTTAATCATTTTGATTTTATCATTGGAACATACTTAAAGGTGCAGTGTGTAATATGACATCATCAAGAAAGTTCTACAAAGTTCTAGAATGCAACGCTCCCTGGGTAACCCCACCCCTTTAGAATAATAACAGAAGCTACAGTGGCCTTCAAGGACAAGAACAATTCTACATTTTAAACAATTTTTTTTTTTTTTTTTTTTTTTTTTACATTTTATTGACAATAATCAATACAACAGCCGCCAGGGGGTAGCATACAGAACTGGCCGGTAGGCCTATATAAAAATACAGATAAAAAAACAATAAAAAAAACAGCATTGCATTCAATAAAAACATTAGATAAATGACATACATAAAGTGTTTTGATCGCTTTCTTATTTTTAGAGTACATAATATTTTTCATATATTGCCTGGTTTCTTTTTCAAACACAATAAATAGAGGTTTTTGATCCGAATACTTACATTTATGAATATGCCATTTGACTAATAGAATAATAAGATTTATAATAAAACATTGGTTTGTTTGACTAGGGGTGTGATTAAAGAAACCAAACAATATATTTTCGACACAAAGGGAAAAATTGGGGTCGATGAAACAAGTAATAAGGGTGCAAATATCTTTCCATAAAAAAATTGGATGGGAACAGTTCCAAAATAAATGATAAACATCTTCAGGGTACATATTACAAAATGAGCAATTGACATCTATATCTAATTTAAATCTTTGCAAAAATATTTTAGAGGGATAGTAACGGTGTATAATTTTAAAAGACACCTCTTTCATTTTGTTAGTGATCAAAAATTTTGAAGGTGAAGTCCAGATTTTTTTCCAATTAAGGTCAGCTACACAATTATTCCAGTAGGCAACTACATACGGGACAGAGACTATATCATTTTGGAACAATGATCGTATTCCACAATTATTGTTACGTGTTCCAGGGGAGAAACAAACCCTACCAACCGCCGACTCGGTAGGGTCAAGAGGTAGTAAGGTTGGCTTAACCCCTGCTGTACTTCTTAGTAGCATCACAACTCCTGTAGGGATTGCATCCATGACAATAGCGAATTCCCTTGGAGGAATTGGGATACCATACTCCATCAAAAATTCCTGATATGACATTAAAAAACCATTACAGTCGAGCAGTTGGCTGACCAGGTGTAAACCATGTGCAAACCAGTTCTCAAAAAATAAGGATTTGTTCTTGTACAATATGTCTCTGTTATTCCATATATAACATCTTTGAGGAGAGAAATTATGTTTATAAATCATAGACCATGAGAGAAGCATCTGCTTGTGAAAGTTGGACAGTTTTGTAGGGATTTTCTCAATATTATAATTACAAAATAAAACAAAATGCAGGCCCCCTAATTTGGAGAAGATAATAGAATATGGATTCTTTATAAATTGTTTTAGCCAGTTAATTTTGAAAGTGTAATTTAAGGTTGAAAAATCAAGGAAGTTAAGGCCACCCTTATCATACGTGTTCACTATCTAAATGTTAAACAATGCACCTGATGACATTCCAACCATGACACTTTCAAGATGGCGGCACTAGGCCTTGGTCCAAAATATGCAGAAATATGGACATATATGAGAACCTTTCTAAGGGGAACATTTTTTTTTCAGCTATAATGCACTAAATTAAATGTACTTATGGATATTATAATTACTTTCTACAAAATCTGCTAGGAAATAAAACCCAACATTCTACACACTGCAGCTTTAAGGCTTTTTTATTTTATTTTTTAAATACTTTATTTTGGGATTTCTTTTTAAAGGAACACAAACACACAACTGAAAAAGTGAACAAACAAACATAAATAATAATAGATAAAGAGATTCTGATTCCGATTTGATGGTTAAACGGAAAGTAACGAAACCGGCCGAACAATATTTAATGTGATGTCACGTCATGAAGTCGTGACGAACAATTGAAAAACTTTTTTTTTCCTTTTTATTTTTTTTTATCATTTTGATTTTATCACTGGAAAATATTTTTTATTTATTTTTTTATTTGTTTAAGGAACACAAACACACAACTGAAAAAGTGAACGCACAAAAAAAGACAAAATAAAATAAACAACTAACTCCAAGAAATCAAGTAGCCTCTCTGGGAATAATGATAGATAGTAGTAGTAAATAATTGCCACATTCCATATAGAACCACAGACATAGATTATTTCAGTAACATTCAGTCCACACTAGAAGCAAGCTGCAGCTGGCTTCTAGTGTGGACTGAATGTTATTGAAATAATAGAGAGTGAGAGCTATAAATGAATTTAATAAAAGTTTGAGTTCCATTGGTAGCCTGTAAATCCAGACCTGCCACTAGGCGCTGGCAAATTAAATGTGCTGCACCTGTTGGTCTGAACACTCTCCATTGAAGCTCATTAAATATGTCATGAAGTCCTGAGCTACCAATCAAATCGTTCTATCTGATATGGGCGGGCCAGAGCCCTATGTATGCAGACAGACAGACAGACAGACAGAGCCCTTTGTATGGGGCTCTGGGGCGTTTGAGACTGCTTTGGCCTCGACCCTTTACGATTTGGAAGACGGCACTCAAATCTTTCATTGGTGATAAGTGGAATGTTCTATTCTGCCGACCGACCACGGCAAAAGTTTAATTTAATAGTTAATGTTTAATGTTCGCTAAACAAATGGGGCTTAAAATGTCACACACACACACACACACACACACACACACACACACACACACACACACACACACACACACACACACACACACACACACACACACACACACACACACACACACACACACACACACACACACACACACACAAAGGCTGTGAATAGTTATGTACAAGTGATTTCATAGTTTTTTTTTTCTTTTATACATTTTCAAAATCTCAATCAAAAATGTTTCTTGAATTGCCATTAGAACTTTTAGGGGAAAATATGAATTTAATTCAGCGTTATTCCAAGCTGTAAGATAACTAAATGTGGAAAACTAAAGCGCTGTGAATACTTTGCGTATGCACTGTATCTTCCCCTTCAATCTTAAACCTGTTCTTCATGCTGTCATTAAACATCAGACTTTATCCTATCATCTCTCAGTTTTCAGGTTAATGTTTAACCAGTAAGAGCATTTCTCTAACCCCTGGAACACACATCCTATCTGTCTGTGTGTCTGTCTGTCTGTCTGTCTGTGTGTCTGTCTGTCTGTGTGTCTGTCTGTCTGTCTGTGTGTCTGTCTGTCTGTCTGTCTGTCTGTCTGTCTGGAGAGAGAGAGATTTACCCTGTGTTCCAGTCCCCCAAACTGTCTGCTTACTTTGGTAGAAACAGATTTAGTTTGTCCCAATACATGAGGTCAGATTTAGTATGCTTAGAAACAATACCCAGATGTCCTACTGCATCCGGTGGGGATATTCAGTGTTGAAACCAGCAGCTTTATGGAGAACTGTATTTCATTAAACATTGTCTAACCCTCTATATGATGACAATAAACTACTAGCACTTTAACCCATCTTATCTTACTCAGATTAATTTTTATCCAAACACGCAATGCACCTGAGATCAGTTTTGAGCGAAGGCTTACTTACAAATGATTTTATTTTATTTTTAATACATTTGCAAACATCTCAAATAAACAGTTTTCAGGTCATTATGGGGTGTTATTATGTGCAGACTTTTGAGGAAAATAAATACATTTAACCCAGCGTTAGTCCAGACTGTAACAGAACGGAATGTGGAAAAAGTTGAGCGCTGTGAATACTTTCTGCACTGAACCTTCCCCTTCAATCTCCTGTTCCTTATGGAGCCATTACACATCAGACTTTATCTTATCTCCTGTTCTTTATGGAGCCATTAAACATCAGACTTTATCCCATCTCTGTTCTCAGGTTAATGTTTAACCCTCACGTCTCTGGTTCCTGCTTCAACTTCAGGTGAACGTTGTGACGCAGTTTATTTTCTCCTCTGAAGCTGCAGCTGAAGGTAAGAGATCCACTCTGCTCTCACTGTTAGTAATAATAATAATAATAATAATAATAATAATAATAATAATAATAATGATAATAATGATAATAATGATCGTATTTCATTATATAATAAATCTAGTTCCAGTAGAAACAGAAAAGTTGTGGAATGTGTCCAAACTCATAACTTACATCGACCAAGTTTTTTTTTTACATAAAATTCATTTTAATTCAACATACGTGGTTTGATTAAAATTGTGTTTTATTTATTTTGTTTTTTTTTCTCTTGTTGCAAAGTTTAATTTATTACTTCAGGTTTTTCTACAGTTTTAACTTGACAGAGGTAGGGTGTGTGTTTCTGTGTGTGTGTGTGTGTGTGTGTGTGTGTAAACTATCTCAGTTTGACATGAAACTAGTGACGAAGGAGGTGGCACAGCCGTTAACAAAGATCCTCCATGTTGTGTTAATGTTATATTATTATTAGTACTAGTTACATGTGAGTGTGTTGCTGCAGTAATCTACTCTGGCAGTGTGCTGTTAGTACTAGTTACATATGAGTGTGTTGGTTCAGTAATCTACTCTGACAGTGTGCTGTTAGTTCTAGTTACATATGAGTGTGTTGCTGCAGTAATCTACTCTGGCAGTGTGCTGTTAGTACTAGTTACATATGAGTGTGTTGGTTCAGTAATCTACTCTGACAGTGTGCTGTTAGTTCTAGTTACATATGAGTGTGTTGATGCAGTAATCTACTCTGGCAGTGTGCTGTTAGTACTAGTTACATATGAGTGTGTTGCTGCAGTAATCTACTCTGGCAGTGTGCTGTTAGTACTAGTTACATATGAGTGTGTTGCTGCAGTAATCTACTCTGACAGTGTGCTGTTAGTACGGTGACTGCAGTAAAGGAGCTGAGCACTTCAGCAGGAAACTTTGGACTTGTTGTTCTACTACATGTATCTGACGGCTCGTTACTTTACACATTCACATTTTACTCACAAAGTATTTGATCAACAAATCAAATCTGAAGTCAGATTAAAGTATCAGCAGTGACTGAAACACTTCACATGAAGTTATGGGCAGAGATTTGTGTCAGTAGAACTTGAATTTGAATTGATCGACTTGAATATGAATTGATCAACCTGCATTTGAATTATTGATACTTGAATTCGAATTTATACACTTGAATATGAATTATCCATTTGAATTTGAATTAATTATACTTGAATCTGAATTTTCTCTACTTGAATCTGAATCAGTTTATACAAGTTCAAAATTCAAGTAGAAAAAATTCAAGTAGAAAAAATTCAAATTCAAGTAGAGAAAATTCAAGTCGATCAATTCAAATTCAAATCTCTGCCCATATGAAGTCTTCTGCTGTCTCATGAAGGACATTCTGCTCTTAATACTTGTAGTAAACGTTGCATTTCCCCGTGTAACAGCAGCAGTAGTGAATACTGGTTGTGTACAGGCTGCTGTACTTCATGGTCTGTTTCTGGCTTTAATCTGGCGCCATCTGCTGGACGTTTGGAATAATACAAATCATTTATCTTTATTGTCTGTGACGTGTCTCACACAGGTGTGTGTGTGTGTGTGTGTGTGTGTGTGTGTGTGTGTGTGTGTGTGTGTGTGTGTGTGTGTGTGTGTGTGTGTGTGTGCGCGTGTGTGATGGACAGGAGGATTCCAGTTGATGTGTTTTCTCTGCAGGTGAAAGTGTGTGTGAAGGTGTGGGCTCTGCTATGGATCAGAGTGAGGACAGAGAGGAGGGAGGGGAACATGGCGGCCAGACCAAAGCTCAGAGGTGACATGAGGATCTCTAACTGTCCATGACTCAAATCACTGCACCATCATTATTCACTCTCAAAGCTCTCTTTGTGTGTGTGTGTGTGTGTGTGTGTGTGTGTGTGTGTGTGTGTGTGTGTGTTGTGTCCAACAGACCAGACTCTCCTGGAACTGGACCCAGCTTTTCGGACTTAATGAGTTTCTGGTCTAAAGGTGGTCAAATTAACTTTAAAGGACAACAGCCGTCTGCTGCAGAGAAGTAAACTGTTACTAACATTTAAATATCACTGATTCATGTTTTAACTGTTTATTTTCAGCTTGGTTCCTTTATATTCCCACATGTGAAAGCTGCTCAGTGTAACTACTGTGTTCTGGTGCAGTGCAGATTATTGACTGTTGAGAGAGAGATTTTTTTTTTTGATTTTTGAAAAAAAACTTTATTTTCAGTTTCTTTCAACACAAGACATTTGTCATTTTATACAACCAATCCTTTGTTTAGAGGAAGATGCATCATGAATAAATAAATTAAAACACAGAGTTAAAAGAGAGCTTTCCCTCATTTACTGAACACACAGCCATTGTGCAGCACCAAACATCTTCAAACTCCATAAGTGTGTTCATCAGGTCATGGTATCTAAAATCTACTTTTATCCTGGCTTTGACCAGCATGCCAAACGCCTCTTTCAGCCCAAGGCCTGCCTCCCCCTCTACCTGATTTTTCCTTGTTTTGTAGATCGCCAACTTCGCTTGCCCCACCACATAATTTAAAAGACACCATTTCTTCAAATCTTTTTTGTTATAACCAGCACCACCAATAAAACCAGCCTCCGACCACACCTCTCCACACATTAAAAACACAGCTTTTAAAATGTGGAATAAAACAATGAGTCTGTGACAGTCAAGATAACAGTGGATCAGGGTTTCATCTTGGTCACAGAAAGGACAAGTCTTTAAAACAGTGGGGTTGATTTTGGAAATAAAAACATTGACGGCCAGCGCCCCCTGCAGGATCCTCCATTGGAGGTCTCCTGTCCTTTTATTTATTGGAGGCTTGTATAGAAGCCTCCAGACTGGCGCCCGGCCCTGCAGCCTCTCTCTCCATACTGTGTCCCTCTTGGTGCTCAGGTTTTTCTTGTGCAGAGCCACCACACAGTACTTGTACAATGTTTTCCCAGAAAGCATTTGTATATTTATTTATTTATTTATTTATTATTCTTTCGGACAATTCCACACAATACACAATTTTCTCTTGCAAATATTCATACATCATACTTTGTGTTGTCCGAAGGGAGACGGAAGAAGCCAAAGGCTTATCAGGTCCCGCCCCCATTATATCCAACATAGCCCGCTCTGGTCCACGGACAGACTGAGTTCCGGGAACGGATCTCCCTCATCCGGTACCTCCGCCCCGCTGCTGTACTCCCTCAGCATCTCGTGCTCCTCTGCGCTCAGCCTGCTGCTCCACTGGTTCAGGATGTGTCTGGTGTGTCGGCTGGACCTCAGGCCCAGGAGAGAGGCCACAGCCTGCGTGTTGTGCAGCCCGGGCCCTGCCACGTCCACCACCTGCCTCAGCCTGACCGTCCCCGTGGAGCGAAGGCGCTGGGTGAGGCCAGGGCTGCTGCCGTCTTGTATGTCCAGCCGGGCCCCGCACACCAGGGGCTCCTCCAGGAGCCAGAAGAGAGAGGGTGCAGGCCCCAGTCTGTCCCATTTAAAAAGTGTCCACGCTTTAAAAACACCATGATAAAAAGGAGGCAAGTTACACACACGATAAAAATCACAATTCAATAAAAACAAAGACTTGTCTAAAACGAGGCCAGCTATCCTCCTTAAAATTATGCCTGTTACCTGCCTCCAGACGACATCATCATGGCAGGAAAGGTAACGCTTTACAAACTGCAGCCTGAACGCTGCTGCCCTGCTCTCCAGGTGTATTAAGCCCTGCCCCCCCTCTTCTTTTGGCAGGTACAGTACACTCTGGGGAACCCAATGCAGTTTATCCCAGAAAAAGTTTAATAGGACCGTCTGAATTTTTTGCAGCAGCCCAGCAGGGGGTTCTAGGCACTTGAGCCTGTGCCACAGGGTGGACGCTACCAGGTTGTTGATGATAAGAACCCTCCCTCTGTATGACATGTGGGGAAGCAGCCACCTCCACTTTGCCAGCTTCCCCTCCACCTTTTCCATCACACCCTCCCAGTTCTTTTTTTCAGTTTGTTTATCCCCTAGATGAACCCCCAGGTACCTGAAGCCTCCCCTCTTCCAGGTCAGCCCCCCAGGCAGCTGGGGCAGACCAGCAGCCCACCTCCCAACTGCCAGCGCCTCGCTCTTTGCCCAATTCACCTTGGCAGCTGAGAGTTTTCCAAAAGTTTCAACAACTTTACTCAGTTTATCAATATCATCTTGATTTTTTATAAAAATGATGATGTCGTCTGCGTAGGCTGATGAAATAAAATTTGTGCTGATGTCAGGTAAAAACAGGCCGTCAATAAAACCACGAACATTCTGCAACATTGGTTCTATGGACAGTGAATACAGCATACCTGACATGGCGCAGCCCTGTCTAATACCTCTTTGGACATTAAAAGGTTTGCATAGACCACCATTTATCTTCAGCACACTCTCAATGTTCTCGTACAGGACCTTTATCTTAGCTATCAGACCCGGGCTGAGGCCGTACCTTTGTAAAACCTTCCAAAGGTAGCGGTGCTCAACCCGATCAAAAGCTTTTTCCTGGTCTAACGAAACCAGACCAGCATCTAAGCCCAATGAACCGGAGGCTTCCAAAATATCTCTAATTAATGACACATTGTCAACAATAGACCTGCCAGGCACACAGTAAGTCTGGGTCCGGTGGATGAGCTGCTCCATCACTTTCTTCAGCCGGTTGGCCAGGGCTTTGGACAGCAGCTTGTAGTCGGAGCACAGCAGTGAGACGGGTCGCCAGTTCTTTATCTGCTGCAGGTCTTCCTTCTTAGGCAGCAGCGTCAGCACTGCCCTCCTGCAGCTCTGGGGGAGAGAGAGCTCTTCAAAACTCTCCGAGAAGACCCCCAGCAAATCCTCTTTCATCTCAGTCCAGAACGCCTTATAAAACTCTGAGGGCAGACCATCTATGCCGGGGGCCTTACCCCCCTGCACACTCTGCAAGGCCTCGAACAGTTCTGCCTCAGTCAGGGGCCCCTCCAGCTCTCTGTTGGTCTCTTCTGACACTGTGGGCAGGTCCTGACAGAATGCGTTAAAAGCAGCATCATCCTCCTGGTACTCACTGCTGTAAAGCTGCACATAAAACTCTACCGCTCTGCTCCTGATGGCTGCAGTGTGTGTCAGCGTCCGCCCATCCTCTGCCTGCAGCGAGTGCATCTGCCTGCTCTGTCCATTCCTCTGCTCCAGGCCGAAGAAAAACTTGGAGGGGGAATCCATTAGGGCAGCACTCTGGAAACGAGACCGGACTAGCGCCCCCTGCGCTCTGGTGCCCAGCAGGTCTGCCAGTACGGCTTTTTTAGATTTGAGGTTTTCAATACAACCTCCATTTTCTGTGGCCTGTGAGGAGCTCTGCAGCTCCACTATATCGACCTCCAGATCTTTGATAGACTTGGCCAAGTCACGAGAAACATTGAGAGTGTACTGCTGACAGAGCTGCTTTATCTGTACTTTGCCATGGTCCCACCATTGTTTCAAACAAATAAAATCCCCCTTCCTCTCTCTAAAACCTCTCCAAAAATAAATAAAAACCTCTCTAAAATGTGCATCTAAAAGCAAAGTGGTGTTAAAATGCCAATAAGCAGACTTACTCTTAAGATTTTTAATAAAAACCTCACATAAAACCATGGAATGGTCCGAGAAGCCCACTGGACATATACTACACCTCTTAAAAATGCTAAAATGCTGCGTAAAACAATAAAACCTGTCTAACCTCGCTAAAGATAAAACACGTTCTCTGCTGTGGACCCAAGTGTACTGTCTTGTATTGTGGTGGATTTTTCTCCATACATCACTCAGACTGTGCGTGTTTATGAGAGATAGCATCGCCTTCTGAGATGGTGCATGTGGTTCTGGGTGGTTTCTATCACATGTATGATTTGCTGTGCAGTTAAAATCCCCTCCTAAAAACAAATAGTCCTCTGGCTCACACTGCTTTAAAACCAAACTGAGTTCGTTTAAAAAGAGAACTCTGCCAGGGCCAGAATTAGGGGCATACACATTAATAAAAACAATATTAAAACGCTCATACTTTGCTTTAACCACAAGCATTCTCCCCTGCACCCGCTCCTCCACCACATAAGATACAGGACTAAAATCTCTTGAAAAAAGGAGAGCCACCCCTGCACTAGTGCTGTTAAAATGGCTTAAAATGACCTGTCCGTCAAACTCCCTCCTCCAGTCTGTTTCATTAAAAACATCACTATGGGTCTCCTGCAGCATCATAACATTCATTTTTTTCAATTTAAAAGTCTCAAAAATGCAAGCCCTCTTCTCCACATCTCTCGCTCCATTGACATTGAGAGTGGAAAGTTTAAAGTGACTCATTAAAACAGATGTTAAAAGAGACACACAGGCTAGCAGAGACAGCAGGCACACTGCTTTATGTACTCTCTGAGGCACCATCATTTAGCTGTTTTCTGATTTTCTTTCCCATTGTCCTCAGCCTGTAATATTCTGTGTCAGTGAACCCTCCTTCCCCTCTCATTCTCATCTGAGATTCTACAGAGAGCAACAGCAATTTTACATCTGCAAAGTATTCCTTATACTGGGGATTCCTCATGTTTTTGGTCTCTTGCAAAAAAACTCTTATGCTCTTTACGGAGTACAGTTCACCCAGCTGTGAAGCAGAGGGCATTTGTGAGTCAGTGAAGGGCTGACTGTCTGTGCCACAGTCCTCCATCTCCTCTTCCTCTTCACTAGACCCTGTCTCCTCATCACTGCATTCTGAGTCTGTCTGTTCCTCCTGCTCCCTAGCTGCTGGCTTCTTTGCCTTAGAGCCACAGGCTTCATCTCTCTGTTTTCTCTTTAGATGGGGAGCCTTACACAGGTTGTCTTCCTCCTCCATCACCCCATCCTCACTGTCATGCTCTACTGCAGCGGAGATGGGCCCAGCCTCTACACTCCCTGCTGGTTCTGTGGTACTATTGCTCCCCTGCTCCTGAACAATACACTCACTCTGTTTATCACTGTCAACAGTTTCAACACACACATTTTCCTTTTCAACAACAACACTTTGATTTGCATGTTTTGGGTTCTCCCCACACTGTATTTCAGTTGCAACATTTTCCGTTATACTCTCAGTGTTAACATTGTTTGGCAGGTTACTCTCCACATTTGCAACCTCCTGCGCTACAGTGTCTGTTGAGGAGCCGGCTGTAGGCTCCGCTGTTGGTGCGACAGCAGGCTCAGCCCGCCTTCCAGGGGCTTTGTCTGGGCAAGCTCTCGCCAAATGTCCCTCCTTGCCGCAGGCAAAGCACTTCAGTGTCCCAGAATTAACAAAGACTGCATAGTCAAAATCTTCAACTTTTAGATTGAAAACTAAACTCAGTTCACAGTCTTTTCTGTGTAAAATCATGTGTACTTGCCGTCTGTGGGATACGACATGTCGCAGCAGGGGGGACTTGCAGCCCGACGGCAGCTTCCTTATAGCCGAGACCACCTTGCCGTGCCTCGCCAGCTCCCGGAGCAGCACCTCGTCTCCGATGAATGGCGGGATGTTGGAGATTGTAACCCGCGTTGCCGGTGTTGTCAGCGGGGACACGGAAACAAACGAGTCATTCACAACGATCCCTTTCTCCACCACCTTGTTCGCCTTGGCCACACTGTCCACGAAGATCACGACCGCTCCGTTCATTCGAGCCGCGGATTTAATGCTGCTGTGCCCGACTATATCCGCCACCGCGAGGCTGCAGTCCTCCACCGAGCACGGGAAGGTGGTGGAGATTTTAAAGCCGTGCTTTCGGCTGAGTTCCCCGAAAGCAATCATGCTCCCGGGTCCTGGCGCACCGACCAGCGGCTGCTGGTCGATCGCGTGAAAAAACACCAAAAAAGTAACACAAAACACACCCAAAAGTACCACCAAACCGTTCGCCCAACTATATTTACAAAAATAACCAAAAGAAACTATGAGAAAAAGTTTGCAAAACTCCTCACAATCCGCTCTCACACGCGCTCTGTAAACCCACTCCTTCCGCTCACACACAGAGAGAGAGAGAGAGAGAGAGAGAGAGAGAGAGAGAGAGCACAAGCACGCGCGGTGTCGGACAGATTACAGGCGTGTGTAAATCCTGGTAAAGTGACCAGGTGCTATAATAGCTCTTGTAGTTACATTAAATACAAGCTGCGACGTAGCCTACTCTTTTCTGTCCCCCACCTTCCAATAAACATGTAGATTAAATGTGTTGTCTCACTTGGCTTCCCCAAAAAAAATCACCACGCCACGCCACTGCCCCTTTCTCCCCTGCTTGTGTTTTTGTTTTTTTCAGCTTTGTTTTTCTTCTCGTCATTTATATAATTGTGTGTGTGTCTGTCTGTCTGTCTGTCTGTCTGTCTGTCTGTCTGTCTGTCTGTCTGTCTGTCTGTCTGTGTTGTGTTCAACAGACCAGACTCTCCTGGACCTGGAGCCAGCTGTTTGTCCGTCAAGAGTGACCGGTCTAAAGGCCGTTATATTGATTTTAAAGGACAACAACCGTCTGCTGCGGAGAGGTAAACTGTTACTAACATTTAAATATCACTGATTCATGTTTTAGCTGTTTATTTATTTTCAGCTTGGTTCATTTATATTCTGACATGTGAAAGCTGCTCAGTGTAACTACTGTGTTCTGGTGCAGTGCAGATTATTGACTGTTTCCTGTGTTTCTATCAGGAGGAAGCTGGAGACACCAGAGCCCAGCTGTTTGTCCATGAAGAGTGATAAGTCTATGCATGGACCTATAGTATTCAAAGATGGACGTCCGTCTGTTGATCTAAGGTAAGGATTTAAAACTTAATAATAAAACCCTGTGAGAAATCCAGTTTCTTGACAGATATTGTTAGGGAGAACGGGGTAATCTGAGCCACTTTTTACATTTGCTCCCCTCTAAGCGAGCTAAAATGATTTATCACTCAAATTTACACATTTCCCATTAATTCAGGATGTTTCCTAGAAATGGGCATTAGCAGAATTTTTTCAAGACAAAGGACAGTGAAAATATGATTGTTTTAAAAAAAAGTTGTCATGTGGCTCACTTTACCCCAGCTGTGGGGTAAACTGATCCACTTACTTTTTCCACTCTGAAACTACCATAACACATATTGTAACAGTTAGAATCCTGAAAGCTAGCGACACATTCCAGAACTAATGTCAGACTAGTAAAAGAATGATGGGGTTTGGTCAATTAAGCAAAGCAAATTTTCTAAGCACTTGAAAGTAACTCTGAACAAAATCAAATACAACATATTATAATTCAAAAGGTTTTAATAAGATTCAAATGAAAGATAGAACCAGTTAGATTAGAACACAGTCTGGGGGTCAGAACACAGGACCCTTAGAGCCAGCTAGTGTCTGGGGGTCAAAGCATAGGAAAATCAGAACCAGCGAGAACAGCCTGGGACTCAGAACACAGGAGAAGACCCAACTGGATTATAACATCAGCCTGTCATACTCTACATCTAGGCCTACTCTACATTCCAGCCCTGAAGGTGTCAGGGAAAGATGAGAAGGTGCTCTTTCAGTGTGGTTGCCCCAGGTCGTCTTCCTGGTGTATTTCCTTGGCATTATGGCTTTTCTACAATGTGTATGACATTAAAATAAAACACATGTCATGTAATATATTACATTAAAATATGTTTAAGACTAAACTTAACTTGTGCCTCATGGTGGGGGAAAGTGAAATAGTGGCTCACTTTCCCCCACAGTATTTGGCTCACTTTCCCCCACCACCACAATTTGAGAAAAAACTACCTCTCTTAGCATTTCAGGCTAATCTTCAGTTATCAGCATCACATGGTTTCATATGTTGGTAGTTCATCAACACGTATGATAGAAGTTTTTCTACGTGAATACATTTGCTTTGGCACAACAGTTCATTAAGTTGACAGCAAGAACATTTACTTTTACATGCAAAATACCTATTTTGGTGAAAAAAACATGCTTACCACAGCACCATGAGGTCCTCTCTTTCAGGGCCAAAGGGAAATGAGAGGGGCTTGAAAACATATATCTCACATGACCACAAATGTTTTCCGTTGCCTAGATACAGGGGGTGGCTCACATTACCCGATGCCTCAGATTCCCCCGTTCTCCCCTACTTGTGTTTTTGTTTTTTTCAGCTTTGTTTTTCTTCTCGTCATTTATATAATTGTGTGTGTGTCTGTCTGTCTGTCTGTCTGTCTGTCTGTCTGTGTTGTGTTCAACAGACCAGACTCTCCTGGACCTGGACCCAGCTGTTTTTCCTTCAAGAGTGACCGGTCTAAAGGTGGTTGGTTTGATTTTAAAGGACAACAACCGTCTGCTGCAGAGAGGTAAACTGTTACTAACATTTAAATATCACTGATTCATGTTTTAACAGTTTATTTTCAGCTTGGTTCCTTTATATTCTCACATGTGAAAGCTGCTCAGTGTAACTACTGTGTTCTGGTGCAGTGCAGATTATTGACTGTTTCCTGTGTTTCTATCAGGAGGAAGCTGGAGACACCAGAGCCCAGCTGTTGGTCCATGAAGAGTGATCACTCTATGGATCGACCTATAGTCTTCAAAGATGGACGTCCGTCTGTTGATCTGAGGTAAGGATCTAAAACTTACAATGAATAAAACCCTGAGAGATATCCAGTTTCTTGACAGATATAGTAAGGGAGAACGGGGTAATCTGAGCCACTTTTTACATTTGCTCCCCTCTAAGCGAGCTAAAATGATTTATCACTCAAATTTACACATTTCCCATTAATTCAGGATGTTTCCTCGAAATGGGCATTAGCAGAATTTTTTCAAGACATAGGGCAGTGAAAATATGATTGTTTTAAAAAAAGTTGTCATGTGGCTCACTTTACCCCAGCTGTGGGGTAAACTGATCCATTTACTTTTTCCACTCTGAAACTACCATAACAACACATATTGTAACAGTTAGAATCCTGAAAGCTAGCCACACATTCCAGAACTAATGTCGGACTAGTAAAATAATGATGGGGTTTGGTCAATTAGGCAAAGCAAATTTTCTAAGCACTTGAAAGTAACTCTGAACAAAATCAAATACAACATATTATAATTCAAAAGGTTTCAATAGGCTCTGTGCACAAGTCTAGTAGCGAACTTCCGGTTTCGCCTGGTGTTGGCATACTAGTTTCCGGTGTCTCAGTTACCACGGTAACCTTACACTAATATACGAGTATTTCATTGGAAAAAGGGGATTAAATGTAGCCTATGGGATTGTTTAAACAACAGTGAAGTGCCGGTGGGTTGAATTAACACTTTTGTGAAACACGTTGCTTAGTTTAGAGTAGATATAATAGCGGTTTGAGCTTCCACTGCAGTGGATACATTGGATTAAAAGGATTGAGGTTTCGGACAACACATACAAAGTAAAGGTATGCAGCCGACATTTTGAGGACCATCTAATCATCAGTACTGATAAGAGTAGACGAGTACTAGTTACAAGCTACGTCCTATCGTTGTTTGAGTGGAATAACTATGTTGTTATCAAAGATACGGGCCTGTGTTTGGGAGCGCAGAACACGAGCATCAAGCCCATAACCTGGCTCGGACCCCGGCCTAGAGGATCTTGAGCACCACGTTGTTCAATAGTTCAAAAACACCGCAGAACAAGCTCCGACAAACAGCTGCTATGTACACACAAGCACACTTTCATCGCCAGCCACAGCAGGCAAAAGCTCCAACCTACAGCGCACACAACGGCACCGACACAGTGAAGACACGCCAGCCGCACACACAGACACGCACCATCATCACCAGCAGCGCATTGCCTCAAACGACTAAAATAGAATAAAAATCATTGGATATCACAGCATGAATGAACTTTCCTATTTAGCCACTCTGCCACCCTCAAAAGATTTTAAACTCACCGTAGCTTGCAGGTGTGCAGCAGCATCCTCAAACACGATGGTGTTAGGCTAGCAGGCTAAATCCCATGGTGAATCCACAAATATTTCACTATAATATTCCACGATTTGTCCGATGAAAAAAGCAGCCTGCAACCAGTTAGTTTTCCTGCAGTCAGTCTATCCCATGTCGTTTCTACTTGTTGGTAAAATGCCTTCCAACAATGTTCCTCTTTTGTGTTAATGCTGGCGTTAATTTTCCATTCTTATTGATCCTCATCTTCAAAATCGCGTCTTGGAAATGGCAATGCTATCAAGCTTGCAGCAATATAGTTTATTCTTCTGCAGCCGTGAATCACATTCATTTCACACTTCGCGCTCACTGACCCGTCAGACCTGTCAGTGGCCCTCTGTCCACTGTAATCGTGAATAGCAACTTGTGGTTGGCTGATTCACCCGTCACTTACTAAGTGATCATAAGTACTAACCAATGAGAGAGCGAGCTGTAACCTTTTATTCTTTGTTTTGCCTAGATACAACAATATTCTACATTTTATTGGATAACTTTATTTTCAAGCATTTCGGACACCAACACTGTCATTTCTAAAGCGAACTTCATAGGAAATCAGGATAAAATGAGAATTAAAATAGATTTGTAATTGAATAATGAATAAGACATAATTGCTGTTGTCAGGCCCTTTCTGAAGTCCCTATCAAGTTGTCCTCACGATTTAAAAATGCAACGCTACCCGTGGAATAATGACTGCAGGAAAACTAACTGGTTGCAGGCTGCTTTCATCGGACTAATAGTGGTAAAAGTGGAATATTACTATCTATGGATTTACCATGGGATTTATAGGTACACGTCCGCCTATCGTATGCGGATTATGCTGCACACCTGCAAGCTACGGTGAGTTTAAAAACGTTTGTGGGTGGCAGAGTAGCTTATAGAAAAGTTCATTTATGCTGTGATATCCTATGATTTTTATTTTATTTTAGTTGTTTGAGGCAATGCGCTGCTGGTGATGATTGTGCGTATGTGTCTGTGGTGCGGCTTGCGTGCCTATTTTGTCGGTGCCGTTGTGTAATAAGCTAGCACCTATATATTTTAGTATTGCATAATACATATGACCGCAGCTATCCCCATGAACACAGTGGGAACGGGCGTATAATGGTTAGTTTAACGTTTGGCTTATCGTCATAGCTTAATCATACACTCAGATTGTGAGGCTTCTCTATTTTCTTCATGGACACTGCTCTGACAATAACTTCAAATGTTCCCTGATCTTTACTAGACACTAAGAGATGGGCGTAATAGTAGGCCTAAAGTAAGCACAATAAGAGACAGTTGGTGTTTCAAATACAAAAAAAAAATTACGCTGTTAATTAAAAATCCGGTACACCACTTAATTAACCTCTTACTTATACAAACAACTCAAATATCAAACTTAAATCCCTTTCCCGCTTGCTGGTTGGAGCAAAATATTATGAAATTCAACTGTATGGACCGAGTCAGTAAGTACACCGGAAACTAGAATGCCGACACCGTCAGTTGACTTCTGGGTTCTAGTGCACAGAGCCTATAAAATTCAAATGAAAGATAGAACCAGTTAGATTAGAACACAGTCTGGGGGTCAGAACACAGGACCCTTAGAGCCAGCTAGTGTCTGGGGGTCAAAGCATAGGAAAATCAGAACCAGCGAGAACAGCCTTGGACTCAGAACACAGGAGAAGACAACTAGGCCTACTCTACATTCCAGCCCTGAAGGTTACAGGGAAAGATGAGAAGGTGCTCTTTCTGTGTGGTTGCCCCAGGTCGTCTTCCTGGTGTATTTCTTTGGCATGATGGCTTTTCTACAATGTGTATGACATTAAAATAAAACATATGTCATGTAATATATTACATTAAAATATGTTTAAGACTAAACTTAACTTGTGCCTCATGGTGGGGGAAAGTGAAATAGTGGCTCACTTTCCCCCACAGCATTTGGCTCACTTTCCCCCACCACCACAATTTGAGAAAAAACTACCTCTCTTAGCATTTCAGGCTAATCTTCAGTTATCAGCATCACATGGTTTCATATGTTGGTAGTTCATCAACACGTATGATAGAAGTTTTTCTACGTGAATACATTTGCTTTGGCACAACAGTTGATTAAGTTGACAGGAAGAAAATTTACTTTTACATGCAAAATACCTATTTTGGTGAAAAAAACATGCTTACCACAGCACCATGAGGTCCTCTCTTTCAGGGCCAAAGGGAAATGAGAGGGGCTTGAAAACATATATCTCACATGACCACAAATGTTTTCCGTTGCCTAGATACAGGGGGTGGCTCACATTACCCGATGCCTCAGATTCCCCCGTTCTCCCCTACTTGTGTTTTTGTTTTTTTCAGCTTTGTTTTTCTTCTCGTCATTTATATAATTGTGTGTGTGTCTGCCTGTCTGTCTGTCTGTCTGTCTGTCTGCCTGTCTGTCTGTCTGTCTGTCTGTCTGTCTGTCTGTCTGTCTGTCTGTCTGTCTGTCTGTCTGTCTGTCTGTCTGTGTTGTGTTCAACAGACCAGACTCTCCTGGACCTGGACCCAGCTGTTTGTCCTTCAAGAGTGACTGGTCTAAAGGCCGTTATATTGATTTTAAAGGACAACAGCCGTCTGCTGCAGAGAGGTAAACTATTACTAACATTTAAATATCACTGATTCATGTTTTAACTGTTTATTTTCAGCCTTGTTCCTTTATATTCTGACATGTGAAAGCTGCTCAGTGTAACTACTGTGTTCTGGTGCAGTGCAGATTATTGACTGTTTCCTGTGTTTCTATCAGGAGGAAGCTGGAGACACCAGAGCCCAGCTGTTGGTCCATGAAGAGTGATAAGTCTATGCATGGACCTATAGTATTCAAAGATGGACGTCCGTCTGTTGATCTGAGGTAAGGATCTAAAACTTACAATGAATAAAACCCTGTGAGATGTCCAGTTTCTTGACAGATATAGTAAGGGAGAACGGGGTAATCTGAGCCACTTTTTACATTTGCTCCCCTCTAAGCGAGCTAAAATGATTTATCACTCAAATTTACACATTTCCCATTAATTCAGGATGTTTCCTCGAAATGGGCATAAGCAGAATTTTTTCAAGACATAGGGCAGTGAGAATATGATTGTTTTAAAAAAAGTTGTCATGTGGCTCACTTTACCCCAGCTGTGGGGTAAACTGATCCATTTACTTTTTCCACTCTGAAACTACCATAACAACACATATTGTAACAGTAAGAATCCTGAAAGCTAGCCACACATTCCAGAACTAATGTCGGACTAGTAAAAGAATGATGGGGTTTGGTCAATTAAGCAAAGCAAATTTTCTAAACACTTGAAAGTAACTCTGAACAAAATCAAATACAACACATTATAATTCAAAAGGTTTCAAGATAGAACCAGTTAGATTAGAACACAGTCTGGGGGTCAGAACACAGGACCCTTAGAGCCAGCTAGTGTCTGGGGGTCAAAGCATAGGAAAATCAGAACCAGCGAGAACAGCCTGGGACTCAGAACACAGGAGAAGACCCAACTGGATTATAACATCAGCCTGTCATACTCTACATCTAGGCCTACTCTACATTTCAGCCCTGAAGGTGACAGGGAAAGATGAGAAGGTGCTCTTTCAGTGTGGTTGCCCCAGGTCGTCTTCCTGGTGTATTTCCTTGGCATGATGGCTTTTCTACAATGTGTATGACATTAAAATATGTTTAAAACTAAACTTAACTTGTGCCTCATGGTGGGGGAAAGTGAAATAGTGGCTCACTTTCCCCCACCACCACAATTTGAGAAAAAAACTACCTCTCTTAGCATTTCAGGCTAATCTTCAGTTATCAGCATCACATGGTTTCATATGTTGGTAGTTCATCAACACGTATGATGAAGTTTTTCTACGTGAATACATTTGCTTTGGCACAACAGTTGATTAAGTTGACAGCAAGAAAATTTACTTTTACATGCAAAATACCTATTTTGGTGAAAAAAACATGCTTACCACAGCACCATGATGTCCTCTCTTTCAGGGCCATGGGGAAATGAGAGGGGCTTGAAAACATATATCTCACATGACCACAAATGTTTATTTATTGGGTTTTTCATTTTTTTGAACAACAAACAAACATAGGGAACAGGGGGGTATACTACGATGAGAGATTAAGGGCTGAGCGAGGTCTGTTGAGTCTAAAACCAGAGTTTAGATTAAGGGCTGAGCGAGGCCTGTTGAGTCTAAAGCCAGAGTTTTCAGTATCACGAAAGGTGGCTCTCTTTCTACCTGGCTAGATCACCGTGGTAACAGAGGCTGCACAGCTAACCTGCTCAGAGTTTGAGCTTAAATTCGGCTCTTAGAGCGCTGCCCTTCAAGGAAACTTCACATTTAGAAATCCCGCGGACCTGACAATATTGTCTGAGCGCTACATTCTCACTGAGGAAACTGTTACATCTAAATTTATTGATCAGTAAGTTAATGAACGAAACGAAGCCGTGACATTAGGCTTACAGCAGAGTGAACTGTAACATCGCGCCGGGGCTTTTTGCCACATGCATACAGTTATTGAAAATGTAAAATAGCCCACACCTATAGCCTACTGTATGCAGCGCCACTCTATGCTCTCCTCTCAAATGAATTTACCTGGCGATCTACACACACTGGCTCTTAATGAAGCGTTCTATAAAATCACAGGTTGCAACATTATTTCACTGTAGGCTTCTTTCTTTTCATCAGTAGCGATTACAGTTGGGACGTGACAGGTGACAGCTGTCACAGTTCGGACTTCGCTGCAGACTCGCAGGTTAAGCTTCTCACAGTAGATTCATATTTGTCCGAAAAATCCAGACTACAGGTTTTTTAATGTAGGCCTATTGGTATTTGTAAGATTCAAATAAAAGGCTAATAGTCTAAATCAAAATTGTATTCATTATGATGTGGCCCAAAACTAAATGATTTTCCATAGGCTATTCATTTGGGGACAGTGTCTTAAATTACATTCTTTAGTGTGGGACTATAGGCGTAGTGCTATAAATATAGCAAAGTAGCCTATATATATATTAGGCTAAATGGTATAGTGTTTAAATCTGAGTTCAACGTTTCATTGTTTTATAATGTCACGTTACGCACTGCGAGAACGATCGGCAAGATAAATAAATCATTTCCATGCTGGCAGCATTCCACTCTCCTTACCTATTTGCAGTAATAGGCCTTTCACACCAAAATGAACCAAGAGTCAGTTCCAGGCTGGTGTTGGGGTCAGTTCAAAACTGGTTACAGCCTTATCCCAGTTATGAACCGGTTGGTTTCACATCGACCGGAGACAGCCATGGAGCCGGCAAGAGAGCAACGTCATGACGTCATTGTAAACGTGTGTGTACGTCACCCGACGCCGCTGCTCTTGTGGCTAACGCTAAAGCTACCGCTAGCTTTAAGCACAACAACAGCGGCGAATACGTCTTATTTTTACACTTGTTGGCTCTCGCTTTGCTTTCTTAACCAAACAGGACCCATACAGCGTATTCTCGCCGGTCAATTTGATCGCTACGTTCGGTAATTATGTTATGTTTACGTCTCGTAGTAGCGGTGTTTTTAAATATGGCGGGCATGAGGTTTGAGTTGCTCTGGTTGGTCAGGATAATCCCTCCCCCAACCGTTCGCGCAAGCAGTTCTTATCAAACCCTGCTCAATCCTGGGGTATGAGTTCCCCCGGTTTTTACGGCCCGGAGCAGGCTCTCTGGCGGTGTGAAACCAAAACACTGGCTCTAACTCCGAACAAGCCCAGAACTAGCGCCGATTTTGCGGCGGTGTGAAAGGCCTATAAGAGGTTTTTTCGGCTCTGATTTCTGCTGTAATAATTCAGACTGACAAACTCTTCCTCTTGAATGAAGTTGGCGACACACTTTTGTTTTACTCAGCTGCTCACAATCAGTCCGTTAGTGTAAAGTTAGCGGCACAAGATCAGTCCAGTCTGTGCGGAAGCAGAGTCAAATGACGGTCAAACGCCCCCTCTTATGGGGACGCGCACAGAGCCTGAAGCTGAAACCCTCGTTCAACATAAGAGGTTGATAACTTCCTTTGTGATACCGGTTAGCTCTGAGCGAGGGTTTGTGTTATGTTGAACCAGATCAAAAAAAGAGAGCCGGGCTCTGTTGAGTTTGCTTTGTAGTATACCCCTCAGGTGTCTCCGGGTATAAATAAAATATAAATATGTACAAATACACATGAAAAATTTGAAAAAAACAAAATAAAAATAAACAAGTAGCAACTAAATAAAGTTAGGGGGGAAGGGGGGGTTTAGTCCTGGACATGAGCTCATTCTTCATGGTTTCTCCACAGAGTCGACCAGGAGATCTCAGAGGTTCCCAGTGGGCGGTCTGACCAGCAGCATCAAACACACCTGGACTCCACATTCAGGGTCTGTACATGAACAACTACTGTCCATCTGTTCTGTTCACAACAGCTTCAGGGCGGCTGTGGCGAGGTTGGTAGGGCGGTCGACCCTCAACTACAGGGTTGGTGGTTCGATCCCTGGTCCCCCCGCCACATGTCGAAGTGGGAACAGAGGGGTATACTACAAAGCAAACTCAACAGAGCCCGGCTCTCTTTTTTTGATCTGGTTCAACATAACACATACCCTCGCTCAGAGCTAACCGGTATCACGAAGGCAGTTATCAACCTCTTATGTTGAACGAGAGTTTCAGCTTCAGGCTCTGTGCGCGTCCCCATGAGAGGGGGCGTTTGGCCGTCATTTGACTCTGCTTCCGCACAGACTGGACTGATCTTGTGCCGCTAACTTTACACAAACGGACTGATTGTGAGCAGCTGAGTAAAACAAAAGTGTGTCGCCAACTTCATTCAAGAGGAAGAGTTTGTCAGTCTGAATTATTACAGCAGAAAACAGAGAGCCGAAAAAAACTATTACTGCAAATAGGCTAAGGAGAGTGGAATGCTGCCAGCATGGAAATTATTTATTTATCTTGCCGATCGTTCTCGCAGTGCGTAACGTGACATTATAAAACAATGAAACGTTGAACTCGGATTTAAACACTATACCATTTAGCCTAATATATATATAGGCTACTTTGCTATATTTATAGCACTACGCCTATAGTCCCACACTTAAGAATGTAATTTAAGTCTGACACTGTCTCAAAATGAATAGCCTATGGAAAATCATTTAGTTTTGGGCCACATCATAATGAATACAATTTTGATTTAGACTATTAGCCTTTTATTTGAATCTTACAAATACCAATAGGCCTACATTAAAAAACCTGTAGTCTGGACAAATATGAATCTAGGCTACTGTGAGAAGCTTAACCTGCGAGTCTGCAACGATGTCCGAACTGTGACAGCTGTCACCTGTCACGTCCCAACTGTAATCGCTACTTATGAAAAGAAAGCCCACAGTGAAATAATGTTGCAAACTGTGATTTTATAGAACGCTTTATTAAGAGCCAGTGTGTGTATATCGCCAGGTAAAATCATTTGAGAGGAGAGCATAGAGTGGCGCTGCATACAGTATAGGTTTACATGTTCAATAACTGTATGCATGTGGCAAAAAGCCGCAGCGCGATGTTACAGTTCACTCTGCTGTAAGCCTAATGTCACGGCTTCGTTTCGTTCATTAACTTACTGATCAATAAATTTAGATGTAACAGCTTCCTCAGTGAGAATGTAGCGCTCAGACAATATTGTCAGGTCCGCGGGATTTCTAAATGTGTAGTTTCCTTGAAGGGCAGCGCTCTAAGAGCCGAATTTAAGCTCAAACTCTGAAACAAAAACTGGTCTGAGCAGGTTAGCCGTGCAGCCTCTGTTACCACGGTGATCTAGCCAGGTAGAAAGAGAGCCACCTTTCGTGATACTGAAAACTCTGGCTTTAGACCGCTTTAGACTCAACAGACCTCGCTCAGCCCTTAATCTCGCTTCGTAGTATACCCCTCAGGTCTCTGTCTCAAGTCTCAATGGGATTTACCTGTATAAATAAAGGTTAACTGTTTAGACCAGTGGACTGTCAGTCTGTCCAACATGGATCTGATGTTTGCTTCATGAGTTTAGTTTGATCGTGTCGTTCATATAATATTCTGTTCCAGCTGCTGGAGGAAAACATCGTCACGTTTGTGAAGAACGAGCTGAAGAAGATGCAGAAGCTTCTGAGTCCAGATTACCCAGAATGCTCAGAGGGTCAGAGTGAGGATGAGGAGCAGAGCAGCAGCAGAGAGGCATTTCTGAAGATCACACTGGACTTCCTGAGGAGCATGAAGCAGGAGGAGCTGGCTGACCTTCTGCAGAGCAGTAAGAGCATTTCTCTAACCCCTGGAACACACATCCTATCTCTACTGCACGTCTGCGTCTGATTTTCCCCTGACCGTGTTAACACACTCTAGTCTAGTGGCAACACATCCAACCTCTGACACACTGCCGACGCCCGTCGGAGGCGAGTCTTCAGCGACGCTTCACTTTACCTTAAGAGGAGGAGCCTATGTTTTCGGGGAGAGGCGCGTCTCTCTCACTTTAACTGATAGAGAAATACTCTGTAGACAGTCATACCAGCAGCATTCACTGTTTTACAGTTTCCTGGTGTGTCCCTTTCAAAATAAAACTTCCCACACGCGAAAATGTGAACGAAAAAAAATAAACAAAGGACAACCAGTCAATAGGATCACTGTCGAAACTCAATATTAATCATATGCATCATAAAATGACCTGAAACAACTTTATATGGGAATTATCTATGAACACTCCATGTAGAAAGACAGGAATTATCTATGAACACTCCATGTAGAAAGACAGGAATTATCTATGAACACTCCATGTAGAAAGACAGGGCTTTTAGAAGCAGTGCTGCAGCAGCAACAGCAGTTGAGACGTTCCATGTGTGTCCGAGAAAAGCGAGAGAGGCAGCAGTAAGGCGACGCGCTCCAGAGGTAGACGCAGGATGTGTGTGGAGGCTGTTAAGGTTTAACATGATGGTGAAATGGGAC
Organism: Ammodytes marinus; assembly: GCF_949987685.1. Lineage (NCBI taxonomy): Eukaryota > Metazoa > Chordata > Actinopteri > Uranoscopiformes > Ammodytidae > Ammodytes > Ammodytes marinus. The sequence goes on from NC_137229.1 coordinate 2,869,408, forward strand.
ATTTACTGAAGTCTCAAAAGATAGAGGGAGAAATGTTCTGTTTATTTATATATTTTCATCATGAGTAACTCGTTGATATTATATTTCAATGTTTCCCTCAGGAAATGTGTTAGTTTAGGTTTAGGTGGTGGTTGGCTGGGAGTGTCGGGGTTATGGTTATTATACTTTCTTTTTCTTAATACAGAGGTTATTGATAGTTTTGTAATATGTAGTTCTCAATAGACATACAAATAATGCACAAATGTTTATACTGTATGTGCATTCATATTTTCATCGTGAAGCCCTCAGTGATATTATATGTGCCGTTAACGACTGTTGATTCATTCTGATGTTTGTTCATTCAGGAAGTCATTCTGCTGAAGTTTGTCAGTGTGAACTAAAGTCCAACCTGCAGAAGAAGTTCCAGTGTGTGTTTGAGGGGATCGCTAAAGCAGGAAACCCAACCCTTCTGAATCAGATCTACACGGAGCTCTACATCACAGAGGGAGGGACTGGAGAGGTCAATGATGAACATGAGGTCAGACAGATTGAAACAGCATCCAGGAAACCACACAACCCAGAAACAACCATCAGGCAAGAAGACATCTTTAAAGCCTCACCTGGAAGAGATGAACCAAGCAGAACAGTGATGACAAAGGGAGTGGCTGGCATTGGGAAAACAGTCTTAACACAGAAGTTCACTCTGGACTGGGCTGAAGACAAAACCAACCAGGACATACAGTTCACATTTCCATTCACTTTCAGAGAGCTGAATGTGCTGAGAGAGAAAAAGTTCAGCTTGGTGGAACTTGTTCATCACTTCTTCACTGAAACCAAAGCAGCAGGAATCTGCAACTTTAAAAAGTTCAAAGTTGTGTTCATCTTTGACGGTCTGGATGAGTGTCGACTTCCTCTGGACTTCCACAACAATGAGATCCTGACTGACGTTACAGAGTCCACCTCAGTGGATGTGCTGCTGACAAACCTCATCAGGGGGAAACTGCTTCCCTCTGCTCGCCTCTGGATAACCACACGACCTGCAGCAGCCAATCAGATCCCTCCTGACTGTGTTGGCATGGTGACAGAGGTCAGAGGGTTCACTGACCCACAGAAGGAGGAGTACTTCAGGAAGAGATTCAAAGACAAAGAGCAGGCCAGCAGAATCATCTCCCACATCAAGAAATCACGAAGCCTCCACATCATGTGCCACATCCCAGTCTTCTGCTGGATCACTGCTACAGTTCTGGAGGATGTGTTGAAGACCGGACAGGGAGGAGAGCTGCCCAAGACCCTGACTGAGATGTACATCCACTTCCTGGTGGTTCAGGCCAAACTGAAGAACATCAAGTATGGTGGAGGAGCTGAGACAGATCCACACTGGAGTCCAGAGAGCAGGAAGATGATCGAGTCTCTGGGAAAACTGGCTTTTGAGCAGCTGCAGAAAGGAAACCTGGTCTTCTATGAATCAGACCTGACAGAGTGTGGCATCGATATCACAGCAGCCTCAGTGGTCTCAGGAGTGTTCACACAGATCTTTAGAGAGGAGAGAGGACTGTACCAGGACAAGGTGTTCTGCTTCGTCCATCTGAGCGTTCAGGAGTTTCTGGCTGCTCTTCATGTCCATCTGACATTCATCAACTCTGGAGTCAATCTGATGTCAGAAGAACAAACAACGTCAGATGAATCCGCAGAGACACAGTTCTACCAGAGTGCTGTGGACAAGGCCTTACAGAGTCCAAATGGACACCTGGACTTGTTCCTCCGCTTCCTCCTGGGTCTTTCACTGCCGACCAATCAGAATCTCCTCAGAGGTCTGCTGACACAGACAGGAAGTAGCTCACAGACCAATCAGGAAACAGTCCAGTACATCAAGAAGAAGATTGAGGATTCTCCCTCTGCAGAGAGAGGCATCAATCTGTTTCACTGTCTGAACGAACTGAACGATCGTTCTCTAGTGGAGGAGATCCAACGGTCCCTGAGTTCAGGACGTCTCTCCACAGAGGAACTGTCTCCTGCTCAGTGGTCAGCTCTGGTCTTCATCTTACTGTCATCAGGAGAAGATCTGGACGTGTTTGACCTGAAGAAATACTCTGCTTCAGAGGAGGCTCTTCTGAGGCTGCTGCCAGTGGTCAAAGCCTCCAACAAAGCTCTGTGAGTAGGATTTATTCATCTGTAAATAATCTTTTAAAGAGAAGATTATTTAATAACTTTTTCTCTTTCTGTTGTCTCTCCAGACTGAGTGGCTGTAACCTCTCAGAGAGAAGCTGTGAAGCTCTGTCCTCAGTTCTCAGCTCCTCCTCTAGTCTGAGAGAGCTGGACCTGAGTAACAACAACCTGCAGGATTCAGGAGTGAAGCATCTGTCTGATGCACTGAAGAGTCCACACTGTAAACTGGAAACTCTCAGGTCAGATTATCAACCAGTTCAATATGGGGCGGCATATCAACTTAAACCCCCTGAGGGGGGACCCCCTATCATGGGGCATATCAACTTAAACCCCCTGAGGGGGGACCCCCTATCATGCTTATGCTATATTTATTCAGCATTTTGACAGACTATAAACGGATTTTGAAAATATATAATTTTTATTTTGGGTAAAACAAACATAACAACATTATTTTGAAAGCTTGAAATAAATACATGGGATGTTATTATGATAATGGAAAAGTTTGATTGAGGTGGCATCAACCTAAATACACATTTTATGAGCAAATAGCAGGTCAATCCAGATGTTTTTCCCCAAAAAAGCTTGCTGTGTTTGGTATTTTTTATCTTTATATATATATATATATATATATATATATATATATATATATATAGATATATATACAGTATGTCACAAAAGTGAGTACACCCCTCACATTTCTGCACATATTTTATTATATCTTTTCATGGGACAACACTGAAGAAATGACACTTTGATATAATGTAAAGTAGTCAGTTTACAGCTTGTATAAGAGTGTAAATGTACTGTCCCATCAAAATAACTCGACACACAGACATTAATGTCTAAACTGAAGGCAACAAAAGTGAGTACACCCCTAAGTGAAAATGTCCAAATTGGGCCCAATTTGGACATTTTCACCTCTCCAGTGTCATGTGACTCGTTAGTGTTACAAGGTCTCAGGTGGGAGTGGGGAGCAGGTGTGTTAAATTTGGCGTTATTGCTCTCACTCTCTCATACTGGTCACTGGAAGTTCAACATGGCACCTCATGGCAAAGAACTCTCTGAGGATCTGAAAAAAAGAATTGTTGCTCTAAATAAAGATGGCCTAGGCTATAAGAAGATTGCCAACACTCTGAAACTGAGCTGCAGCACGGTGGCCAAAACCATACAGCGCTTTAAAAGGACAGGTTCCACTCAGAACATCCCTCGCCACGGTCGACCAAAGAAGTTGAGTGCACGTGATCAGCGTCATATCCAGAGGATGGCTTTGGAAAATAGACGCAAGAGTGCTGCCAGCATTGCTGCAGGGCTTGAATGGGTGGGGGGTCAACCTGTCAGTGCTCAGACCATACGCCGCACTCTGCATCAAATTGGTCTGCATGGCTGTCATCCCAGAAAGAAGCCTCTTCTAAAGATGATGCACAAGAAAACCCGCAAACAGTTTGCAGAAGACAAGCAGACTAAGGACATGTATTACTGGAACCATGTCCTGTGGTCTGATGAGACCAAGATAAACTTATTTGGTTCAGATGGTGTTAAGCGTGTGTGGCGGCGACCAGGTGAGGAGTACAAAGACAAGTGTGTCTTGCCTACAGTCAAGCATGGTGGTGGGAGTGTCATGGTCTGGGGCTGCATGAGTGCTGCCGGCACTGGGGAGCTACACTTCATTGAGGGAACCATGAATGCCAACATGTATTGTGACATACTGAAGCAGAGCATGATCCCTTCCCTTCGTAAACTGGGTCGCAGGGCAGTATTCCAACATGATAACGACCCCAAGCACACCTCAAAGATGACCACTGCCTTGCTAAAGAAGCTGAGGGTAAAGGTTATGGACTGGCCAAGCATGTCTCCAGACCTAAACCCCATTGAGCATCTTTGGGGCATCCTCAAACGGAAGGTGGAGGAGCGCAAGGTCTCTAATATCCAACAGCTCCGTGATGTCGTCATAAATGAGTGGAAGAGGGTTCCAGTGGCAACCTGTGAAGTTCTGGTGAACTCCATGCCCAAGAGGGTTAAGGCAGTGCTGGAAAATAATGGTGGCCACACAAAATATTGACACTTTGGGCCCAATTTGGACATTTTCACTCAGGGGTGTACTCACTTTTGTTGCCTTAAGTTTAGACATTAATGGCTGTGTGTCGAGTTATTTTGAGGGGACAGTAAATTTACACTGTTATACAAGCTGTAAATAGACTTATTTACATTGTATCAAAGTGTCATTTCTTAAGTTTTGTCCAATGAAAAGATATAATGAAATATGTGCAGAAATGTGAGGGGTGTACTCACTTTTGTGACATACTGTATATCAGTGCTGTCAGTTTAATATATATATATATATATATATATATATATATATATATATATATATATATATATTTATATATATGTATATATATATATATATATGTATATATATATATATATATATATGTATATATATATATATATATGTATATATATATATATATGTATATATCAGTGCTGTCAGTTTAACGGCGTTAATGCAAACCCATTTTAACGGCGTTAAATGGTTTATCGCGCGATTAACGCTCTTCATGGCCTAGCAAACGTTGTGGTTTTTTCACAAGCTGTTGCATCAACTAGTCGGCTAATGTTAGAACAACTGAAACACCACAAACCATACAAATGGCTCACAGTTAAGTTACTGGCAATTAAGTTAGTGTTAATTCAAACAGAACATGTCCTACAGCGTAATTTCACATTAAAATCATTTAACTGGCAAAACGGCTAAACGTCAAGTCAATTTTGACTTTTATTTTGAAGCAGGAACCGAAACCTAGCACTTCCTAGCTCAGCTACGTGACCTTCACTAGTCTTCCGTGTTTGACTTTGGGACCTCGCTGAAAAGAACAGTAAAGAAAGCCTGTCATTTGGAGAAGTCCTACCCTGCGCCCACACCAAAACCTCCATGAATGTTGGTGGCAGCCGCCAGTCATTCATTTTCACTTAAATTTTCGCTACGAAGCCTCGGCTGCAGCAGCACCATGGCAACCATCTGCACGCAGGCATAGTGTGTCCACTCCACACAGTCTGAAATAAGCCGTGGATGAAAGACTCCCAAAACATTTAGGCCTACAACAACCAGTTTAATTTAGCCTTAATACTAATTTGTTTTATATACCCTATGCTGTTTTATGGGTTGGTTTTTAAATAAAAAAAGAAGTTCCAATATGTTTGTGCTGTTCAAGGGGTTGGGGGGTATATAGCCTATTGTTATTTGCACTGAATTGCAAATGATGATATTTTAGAAGAAATACACTGAATTACAATGGTGTAGACATCATTGTAATTCAGTGTGTTTCTTCTTTAATATCATAATTAGAATGGGTGTGATAAGAGCATTAAAATGAGAAACAATAATGGGACAAAAAGAAATCAAGGGACATTCAGGCTAGAATAAATAAAAATGCGATTAATCGCGAGTTAACTATGACATTAATGCGATTAATCGCGATTAAATATTTTAATCGCTTCACAGCACTAATATATATATATATATATATATATATATATATATATATATATATATAGGGGAGGACGGGGGAATGTGAGACATCGGGTAATGTGAGAGGACCTCATGGTGCTGTGGTAAGCATGTTTTTTTCAAAAAAAATATATTTTTTTTATGTAAAAGTACATTTTCTTGCTGTCAACTTAATCGATTGTTGTGCCTAATCAAATTAATTCAGGTAGAATAACTTCTATCATACATGTTGATGAACTACCAACATGTGAAACCATGTGATGATGATAACTGAAGATTTGCCTGAACTGCTGAGAGAGATAGTTTTTTCTCAAATTGTGGCAGTGGGGTAAAGTGAGACAAATGCTGTGGGGTAAAGTGAGACAGTGTCTGTGCCCTATTTTAATGAATCCATTATATTTTAGGTAGCAAGGAGACTAGTTTGAATAAGACAAAAGACAATGTGGGCTGGAGGTGGGGGTTGATGGTTGAAGGGGTGTCAGCAAGGGCATGGTTTGGCATGTATGTATGTGGGGGTCAGGAGAGTGACCTTTAACTTCAATAGACTCTGTAGAAATACCCCCAGACACTAGCTGGCTCTAAGGGTCCTGTGTTCTGACCCCCTGTGTTTTAATCTAACTGGTTCTATCTGTCATTTGAATGATAATTATTGAATATGAATTATATGTTGTATTTGATCAGAATTACTTTCAAGTAAGTTTGAGTTTATATAATATGTCTCTGTGTGTGTGTGTGTGTGTGTGTGTGTGTGTGTGTGTGTGTGTGTGTGTGTGTGTGTGTGTGTGTGTGTGTGTGTGTGTGTGTGTGTGTAGTCTGTCAGGTTGTTTGATCACAGATGAAGGCTGTGCTTCTCTGGCCTCAGCTCTGAGCTCCAACCCCTCCCATCTGAGAGAGCTGGACCTGAGCTACAACCATCCAGGAGCCTCAGGAGTGGAGCTACTGTCTGCTGGACGGGACGGTCCCCTCTGGAGACTGGACACTCTCAGGTATGAAGAGGCTGCTGTCAGTCTGATAGAGGAGGAAGAGCTGGGGACAGTTTATCATATGACCCTGACACACCAATGGTGTTTGTCCGTCTCCATTTGACTCAGTTTGGCTCAGCTGTGGAGGCTTTCCATTAAGCCACTATGTTGCATGTCGGCCGGTGTTAGACACGTGCCGTAGCGTCTGGTCAACAGCTCAAAACATACGAAATGTCCACTCTCTAGTTTATAATGCACTTTATTCACAAACACGAACTTAAGGACTTGAACATACGACGATTACTTGATTGACCTGATTGAGCTCCACGGACACCAAAACTGTTTTGCCTCCCGGCATGAGAGCACCTCCAAAACACAAGTGATGTGTGTCAATTCCATCCCCACAGCACCCGTCCTTGTTGATGAGCAACCACTAGAGTTTGTGGAAGATTTCACCTATCTTGGCAGCCTCATCAGTAAGGACAGAGGGGCATCAGAAGACATCAAAGCAAGGCTGGGAAAGGCTCAGGGGGCCTTCTCCCAACTCCGTTCCATCTGGAGATCTAAACAATACTGAGCAATGTCCAAACATGATCCAGTTTAAAAAAAGGTTCAAAGCAATGATTTATAAAAAGGTACAGGGATGAGGGAGGAGAAGAAAAAATATAATAATAATAATAATAATAATAATAATAATAATAATAATAATAATAATAATAATAATAATAATAATAATTGGCTTTACAAGTTTTGTATACAAAGGTGTTTGTTAATGTGTATATTACATATATATATAAATGTAAATTGTACACATAGTAGCCTATATCAAATTGTATCTAGATATAGATGGTATTAAAGGTAGAAATTGTTAACATACTGTACCAAACTGTATAGATATAAGGATTGTTTAAATATATAAAGTGTAAATATTAGGGCTGTCAAAATGAAAGTGTTAACGCACGGTGATTCAATTCTGGAATTAATGCGTTCATTTTTTTAACTCATTTAATGCATGTGCAGAATGATCCGCCCCGTGCATCCCACCGGCTCTGTACTAAAGTCACTCTAACGTTGTGGCTGACCCAGGATCAGTAGCTGCGCGCAGCCAAACATAGCAGCACGTTAGCCCATGCCGTGTTTTAAACTGCTAACGGTCACGTCTGTCTCGGGGGCATAGATAGTATATAAAATCAACTGCCGCGGGTGACAGTTGATGTCGGGAGCAACAGGAGGAGAAACATTGTCCGCTCTGTTCAGAGCCCGCGAGGACACAAACGTCTGCAGTTTTCAGAGGTGTGTGTGATTAGACATCAACATAACTTCGGCTTCCTGGTACACATGAACAGTCCCCTAGGACGTGGTCGCGTGTACACACACACACACACACACACACACCGCAGACTGTAATCAAGTTATATTCAAGAATGCACAACATATTCGCCAAATAAATGCCATTATATAGCTTATATTTGCCCAAAGACATAGTAAAGAGATAGCCTGGCTCCGCCCGCCCTCCTACTTCCGGCCAAATTTCATTTTCCCTTCAGTAGTCAGTCTGGTGATGGGGCGTATTAGTGAGATTTTTCCGAACAAATTTCTGAGTATCCAATCAGCGAACAGAGGGAGTGGTTGAGAACGATGACGTTGAAGTTGCGCGCGAGTTTCAGTTGTAGTCAGAACAATAACAGGAAGACAACATGGAGAAGGAAGCAAGAGAAGCTATTCTGTCTGTTGTTGCAACGCTGCCGAATATCGATGCATTAAAGCCGGAGCAAGAAGATGCCTTGCTGAATTTCGTTGGTGGCCATGATGTTGTGGCACTTCTCCCCACCGGGTTCGGGAAAAGTTTGATCTTCCAGCTGGCTCCGTTAGTCGTGAAGGAGTTAGCCTGGTAATCATCGCGCAGCATTTTCGGCAAATACGATAAGACCGAAGCGACGTATTGTCAATGACAAGACCCAGCCTCGACAGTTGACTGCAAACATTATCTCTGTCCTTAGTATCGAATATTAATTTAGAATTTGTAATTGTTCCTTGAACTCTAAAACTAGATAAACAAAACCTGCAGTTATCGTTGACAGACATCTTCACGCTTCATCTTGTTTTGTTTGTGTACTCTGCCTGCGCATGTGCGCAACGTAGTTTCCGGCCGGTCCCGGCGCAAGACATACGTCACGACCAAACGTTATGTGATTGGTTATGGCAGATCCAGAGTGGCACTGGGCAGATCCAATAGTTTTAAACTTCAACAGACAGCCGCCTCCAAGTGAGTGAACGTTTGCCAATTACAGCACCTCCAGACCTTCTGTACAAATGAAATGAAGTACGATGATCTGGTAGGACCAGGCTAAATGAAGTACGATGGTCTGGTAGGACCAGGCTAAATGAAGTACAATGGTCTGGTAGGACCAGGCTAAATGAAGTACGATGGTCTGGTAGGACCAGGCTATGGTCTGGTAGGACCAGGCTAGTAAAGAGACTTGAATTATAGTGTGGTAGGTATGTATTTTTGATTTAAATTTATTTTCGGTATTAAAACCATTATTTGGATTTTAAAATAATAAAAATACTCATTTTAAATGTACATATCCACCTTCTGTCATTTATCTTTCTGTTCATACAACAATATACAGAGAAAATTTGAATTTTTCGGGCATATTTTGAATGGTAAAATTAATCGTGATTAATCGTGATTAATTTGATTTAAAATGTTAATGGTTTAAGTTAAGTTAAGTTATCTTTATTTGTCAGTTGTACACGAGGCACATTGAAATTCGTCTTTTCGCATATCCCCTCTCAAGTTACCACACTTCGGAGGGGGTCAGAGCGCAGGGTCAGCCGCAGTACAGCGCCCCTGGAGCAGTTTGGGGTTAAGTGTCTTGCTCAAGGACACAATGGTAGAGATGGTGGGCACCGTAGACACAATACCAGCCTCTGCTAGTTTTACAACTAATACCCTCCTGTCCGGTGCCGGGGATCGAACCAGCGACCTCATGGTTACTGGTCGGCCACCTTTTCCTCTAGGCCATCCTACCACCCAATGACAGCCATAGTAAATATAGAACATCAAACTATACAAATAGAAATGTATATAAAGATATAGCTATATGGATTATATAAATATATAAAGTATAAATATATAAATGATTAAAACAAATCATAGTATATATGTATGGATTGTAAATATAAAATATAGGAAGTACATTTAATACATATTAATTATTGAGCTGTGGAAAAGGGGATTAAATAAGTGTTCTACTCGATTCACCTCCATGAGATGAAAACGTCTCAAAGCTCTGCCAGCTGTTTATAGTAGACTGGTAGTTAAACATCACAGACATCAACATGTCTTTGCCACATGGTCGTAGCTGTTATGCTAGCTATTGGTCGTAGCTGTTATGCTAGCCACATGGTTGTAGCTGTTATGCTAGCTATTGGTCGTAGCTGTTATGCTAGCCACATGGTCGTAGCTCTTATGCTAGCTATTGGTTGTAGCTGTTATGCTAGCCACATGGTTGTAGCTGTTATGCTAGCCACATGGTCGTAGCTGTTATGCTAGCCACATGGTCGTAGCTGTTATGCTAGCCACATGGTCGTAGCTGTTATGCTAGCCACATGGTCGTAGCTGTTATGCTAGCCACATGGTTGTAGCTGTTATGCTAGCTATTGGTTGTAGCTGTTATGCTAGCTATTGGTTGTAGCTGTTATGCTCAAGATTCAAGATTTTTATTAGTGTCCCAAGAGGGCAAATTGGTTTACAGCGAGGAGAGGCGACAACACATAACAGTACAAAACAGTGACGGACACAAACATCGCAACATGTACACAGGCCTGGGCACTAAAGTGCAAAGTGCAAGAATCAGGGAGAAACCAACACAACACAGTCAGTTCCTTTCCCTCCACAGATTAAGACGGGCCACACTGGGGATAGAGTCTTGCTGTACGGCAAAACTCGCCCAAGATATGACCAGAGAGTTCGGCTCTTAGTAAAGAGAGTTCCCGCTCTGAGAAGGCAGTCCAGGGCAACTTTCAACTACTGTTATCCTCCTAGCTCCGACAGGTAGACTCAGGACTTACCGTCATACAATAAAATAAAATCAAATCATAAAATCATAAAATAAATAAAATAAATAAAATAAATAAAATAAATCAAACATGAAATCCTAGAAACGTAACATCATAAAGTGCCAAGATAAAGTGCTATGTGGTCAACAGCAAACAATCAATAGCAGCAGAATAAAGTGCAGAGTGCCGTTAGCAGCAATGCCCACAACAGCAACAATAACAACAGTACATTACCATAAACACCATCAGCAATATAAAAAGTCGAAAACCCAATCAGCAATAGCAGCATTTATTTGCTGCAGGCAGCATTGGTTGCTCGAATCGAGGAAGGGGCAAAGGAAAACTTGTATCTGTTTTTGGTGGTCGTAGGGACACATAGGCGATGGCCAGATGGCAACACCCTGTATTCAGAATAAAGAGGGTGGGCACGGTCTTGTCGTATGGACCTAGTTTTTTTGAGCAACTGTTTGCAATAAAAAGGATCAAGGCCTACAAACTGTATACCAGTAATTTTCGCTGCAGTTTTTACAATTCTCCCAAGAGAACTGTTGTCCTTGGTAGTGAGGTTACCGTACCAGCATATTATAGAGAAGGAGATGACAGAGTGAATATAAGCACTGTAAAACAATTTCAACAGGCTTTTGTCAACATTGAATCGAGCTAGTTTTCTCAGACAGTTAAGGCGTTGTTGGCCTTTCTTGCACAACATTTCAGTGTTTGCATTGAATTTCAAGTTATTGTCAATGATAGTGCCCAGATATTTATAGCAGGACACGATTTCCACTGGCTGGCCACAGATGATAGTGTTCTCGGTGGGATGGGGGCCACGTCTGAAATCTATACAGAGCTCTTTTGTTTTAGAGATGTTAAGCTCAAGGAATGCATCGTTGCAGCAGGTCAGGAAGTCCTCTGTAACTTTGCCATGCCCAGTCTCATCGTTATTGAGAAGACTGACTATGACCGAATCATCTGCGTATTTAATGATGAAGCGGTTGTCGTGGTTACTGCGACAGTCATCAGTGTATGAAATAAACAAAAGAGCAGAGAGAACACAGCCCTGAGGCGAACCAGTGGAGGTGGACAGAAGGCTAGACACTGTTGTGTTCACCTTCACACATTGGGATCTGTTAGTTAAAAAGTCCAGTATCCAACCCACTAGACATGGGTCTAGGCTAAAGGTGTTAACTAGCTTGTCAATAAGAACATGGGGCTGGATCGTGTTAAAAGCAGAGGAGAAATCGACACAAAGTAGCCTGGCATGCTTCTTACTGCCCTCAAGGTGTTTAAAAAGCAGATTTAAAAGAGTAGCAGTAGCATCCTGGACGCCTCTTCCCTCCCTGTACGCAAATTGAAAAGGGTCTAGAAGGCTCTTGGTTTTAGCAACGAGCTCTGGTTTGACAATCTTCTCAAACTGCTTCATGACCAGAGAAGTAAGGGCTACGGGTCTGAAATCGCTAAGTGTTTTTGGATTTTTACACTTAGCAACGGGTACAATAGTGGACTGTTTCCAGAGGGAAGGTACTATCTGCTGCCTGAGGGAACTGTTAACCCAGTTGGTCTGCGCAGGTGTTTAATAGGCGGCCACCAATGTGATCGGGGCCTGGGCCTTTACGGGGGTTGCATTTCTTAAAACAATCGATTACATCCTCCTCTTTAAAAAAAGGTTTAGAGGGGGGGGGGGGGCAGACAGAAATCTGTTTTTGAACACACAGTGTTCCTTACTAAAATCATGCATTTCGAATCTGACAAAGAAATCGTTGAGGCTCTGAGCAAGGTGCAGGTCACAGGTGTAATTGACTAAGGAAACCTTTTTCCTTTTCTCTTTCAGCCCAGTAATGGTTTTCATGCCGTCCCAGGCAGAGCCCAGATTATTAGCTTGAAGTTGACTCTCAATTTTTTCCTTATAAGTCTTTTTGCCAGCCCAGACCTCTCTTTTAATTTCTTTCTGCAGATGTCTCAGTTCTACTGTATTACCTTCTGTAAAGGCTTTGTTCTTCTTATGAAGAAGAGGTCTAAGGGACTGAGATACCCACGGTTTAGAGTTAGGATACACTTTGACTGTTTTCTCAGGGATAATGATATTCTCACAGTACACAGACCAGCTAGTAACAACATCAGTCAGTTCATTGATATCGGCAGAGGACTCGGTGAACATGTCCCAATCTGTGGCTTCAAAAAGGCCACGAAGAGTCTCACATGCATTTGTATCATTCCAGTTCTTAATGCGGAAGCTCTGCACTTTGCCCCTTTTAAGTGCAGTGCGGTAAACAGGAAAAAGATGTACACAGTTATGGTCGGAGGACCCCAGGGGTGGGAGGGGTACAGATCTGTATGCGTCTTTGACGTTACCATAGCACATGTCTAAGGTTTTATTAGACCTGGTCGGACAAGTGACATATTGATGGAAGTCTCTGAGAGTCTTTTTCAGGGAGACATGGTTCATGTCACCGAGGATGAGGTTTGGCGCGTCAGGGGAGATTAGCTGAAGTTTCTGTACAACCTTTAGAATTTGCTCACAGGCCCTAGCATCATTAGCTTTAGGATGAATGTAAACAACTGTAATAAATAACTGTGGGAACTCCCTCGGTAGATATGCAGGCCGTAGGGAGACAGAGAGCAGTTTGATATCAGGAGTACATAAACTTTCCCTGACAATGACAGATTTAACATTGCACCAACGCTCATTAACATACAAACATACCCCTCCGCCAGTTGACTTTCCCGTGGCTGAGGCATCCCGATCCAGACGAAAGGGTGTCCCAAAGCCATCGATCTCCAGATCGGTGGCCAAGTCACGTTCTGATATCCAGGATTCCGTGAAGGCTAGAAGGCATGCGCTCCTGAAATCGTGATTACAGCCGACCAACTCCTGAAGTTCCTCAGATTTATTCCTAAGGGACTGCGCGTTGGAAAGGATGATGGAAGGCAGCGGGATGCGGGAAAGGGGTTGTAGCTTCCGCAGGCGAATGCCTCCTCTCCGTCCTCGCCTACTGGTCCTTCTCCTCGTCCAGCAGGCTCCGGGAGGGTCGGTGGGTCTCAGTAGATCCGCAGGATTTGACCGAATCAGGTCCGCGGGCGGCTCTTGTATGTTGCTCCAGCGAAGTAGCATCTCCGCGGTGTATTGTATCCGAGCTGGCCGTACGGGAGACAGCAGCGTGTGTCCCAGGCTCCACGTCAGCTGGAGCACCAACCACGTTAACAGCAGAGCGAGTAGATCCATAATGGGGAAATAAAGAGAAGAGAGTTTGGGCTCTTAAGAGGAGTGTTCCCGCTCTGGGAGAGCAGTCCCAGGCGGCTATCCTCCGTAGTTAACGTAGGTCTGAATAGCAGCTAGAGGCTAGGTAGCGGCTAGCCGCTAATCACCGGCAGGGCTCTGAGATCATTTCTCACCGCAGCTAAGACGGGCCAAGCCGGGGATAGAGTCTTGCTGTATGACAAAACTCTCCCGAGGTACGAACAGAGAATTCGGGCTCTTAGAAAAGAGTGTTCCCGCTCTGATAGGGCAGTCCAGGGCAGTCCAGGGCAACTTTCTCCTACTGTTGTCCTAGCTCCTAGCTTAGCGGAGCTAGGAAAGTTAGCCGGCTTCCACTCCCAGTCCTAGGCTCAAAACAAGCCCCGCTGGGGATCGGATCTTACTGTTCGGCTGAGCTCACCCAAGTTATGGGTCAACAGTGCACTTATCGTCCTCAGGCCAAGTACATAGAGCGCACATAAATGTTGAAAAACAACCAAAAGACAGACAAGAACAACGCACAACTCCTGCTGTCGGTCGCTGCGTGCGCATGCGCCCTGACGCCCTGCTAGCCACATGGTCGTAGCTGTTATGCTAGCTATTGGTTGTAGCTGTTATGCTAGCCACATGGTCGTAGCTGTTATGCTAGCCACATGGTCGTAGCTGTTATGCTAGCTATTGGTTGTAGCTGTTATGCTAGCCACATGGTTGTAGCTGTTATGCTAGCTATTGGTCGTAGCTGTTATGCTAGCTATTGGTTGTAGCTGTTATGCTAGCCACATGGTCATAGCTGTTATGCTAGCCACATGGTCGTAGCTGTTATGCTAGCTATTGGTCGTAGCTGTTATGCTAGCTATTGGTTGTAGCTGTTATGCTAGCCACATGGCTGTAGCTGTTATGCTAGCTATTGGTCGTAGCTGTTATGCTAGCTATTGGTTGTAGCTGTTATGCTAGCTATTGGTTGTAGCTTTTATGCTAGCCACATGCTCGTAGCTGTTATGCTAGCCACATGCTCGTAGCTGTTATGCTAGCCACATGGTCGTAGCTGTTATGCTAGCCACATGGTTGTAGCTGTTATGCTAGCTATTGGTCGTAGCTGTTATGCTAGCCACATGGTCGTAGCTGTTATGCTAGCCACATGGTTGTAGCTGTTATGCTAGCCACATGGTCGTAGCTGTTATTCTAGCTATTGGTTGTAGCTGTTATGCTAGCCACATGGTCGTAGCTGTTATGCTAGCCACATGGTTGTAGCTGTTATGCTAGCCACATGGTCGTAGCTGTTATGCTAGCCACATGGTCGTAGCTGTTATGCTAGCTATTGGTTGTAGCTGTTATGCTAGCCACATGGCTGTAGCTGTTATGCTAGCCACATGGTTGTAGCTGTTATGCTAGCCACATGGTCGTAGCTGTTATGCTAGCTATTGGTCGTAGCTGTTATGCTAGCCACATGGTCGTAGCTGTTATGCTAGCTATTGGTCGTAGCTGTTATGCTAGCCACATGGCTGTAGCTGTTATGCTAGCCACATGGTTGTAGCTGTTATGCTAGCCACATGGTCGTAGCTGTTATGCTAGCTATTGGTCGTAGCTGTTATGCTAGCCACATGGTCGTAGCTGTTATGCTAGCCACATGGTCGTAGCTGTTATGCTAGCTATTGGTTGTAGCTGTTATGCTAGCCACATGGTCGTAGCTGTTATGCTAGCCACATGGTCGTAGCTGTTATGCTAGCTATTGGTTGTAGCTGTTATGCTAGCTATTGGTTGTAGCTGTTATGCTAGCCACATGGTCGTAGCTGTTATGCTAGCTATTGGTTGTAGCTGTTATGCTAGCTATTGGTTGTAGCTGTTATGCTAGCCACATGGTCGTAGCTGTTATGCTAGCCACATGGCTGTAGCTGTTATGCTAGCTATTGGTCGTAGCTGTTATGCTAGCCACATGGTTGTAGCTGTTATGCTAGCCACATGGTCGTAGCTGTTATGCTAGCCACATGGCTGTAGCTGTTATGCTAGCCACATGGTTGTAGTTGTTATGCTAGCTATTGGTTGTAGCTGTTATGCTAGCCACATGGTCGTAGCTGTTATGGTAGCCACATGGTCCTAGCTGTTATGCTAGCCACATGGTCGTAGCTGTTATGCTAGCTATTGGTTGTAGCTGTTATGCTAGCCACATGGTTGTAGCTGTTATGCTAGCCACATGGTCGTAGCTGTTATGCTAGCCACATGGTCGCAGCTGTTATGCTAGCCACATGGTTGTAGCTGTTATGCTAGCCACATGGTCGTAGCTGTTATGCTAGCCACATGGTCGCAGCTGTTATGCTAGCCACATGGTCGTAGCTGTTATGCTAGCCACATGGTCGCAGCTGTTATGCTAGCCACATGGTCGCAGCTGTTATGCTAGCCACATGGTCGTAGCTGTTATGCTAGGCACATGGTTGTAGCTGTTATGCTAGCCACATGGTTGTAGCTGTTATGCTAGCCACATGGTCGTAGCTGTTATGCTAGCCACATGGTCGTAGCTGTTATGCTAGCCACATGGTCGTAGCTGTTATGCTAGCTATTGGTTGTAGCTGTTATGCTAGCTATTGGTTGTAGCTGTTATGCTAGCTATGCAGGGGATAGTTTGGGCTGTAATGACCCAATGTACATGCTGGTCTGACCCCCCCCCCCCCTCTCTCCTTTCAGGGTGGAGCCTGCTGGAGTCCAATGGCTGACACCAGGTCTGAGGAAGTGTAAGTGTCTTTATAATGTTCATAATCATCAAACTGTCAATGAACAGATGATGGATTAATAACTGCTGCTGTGTTGTGTCTTTTTCTCTCCATCAGATTCCTGTGAACTCACACTGGACACAAACACAGTGAACGGATTCCTCAAACTGTCTGACAACAACAGGAAGGTGACAGAGGTGGAGGAGGAGGAGCCATATCCTGATCATCCAGAGAGATTTGAACGCTACTGTCAGCTGCTGTGTAGTAATGGTCTGACTGGTCGCCGTTACTGGGAGGTCGAGAGGAGAGGAAGTGTTGATATATCAGTGAGTTACAGAGGAATCAGGAGGAAAGGAAACAGTGTCTGTGCGTTTGGAATGAATGATCAGTCCTGGACTCTGAGGTGCTCTGATGATGGTCGTTACTCTGTCTGTCACAATAACAGAACCACAGTCATCCCCTTCTCCTCTGTCTCTCCCAGACTAGCAGTGTATGTGGACTGTCCTGCTGGCTCTCTGTCCTTCTACGAGGTCTCCTCTGACTCACTGATCCACCTCCACACCGTCAACACCACATTCACTGAACCTCTGTACCCTGGGTTTGCGTTTGGGGGAGATGGTACCTCAGTGTCTCTGTGTCGTCTGTAGGAGGGAGAGTCTGAACAGGATCACAGCTAATGTATTGTAGGCAAATGTTTTATCTTTCTGCGTACCCACAACACGCACGCACGCACACACACACACACACACATACACACACACACACACACACACACACACACACACACAACACGCACGCACGCACACACACACACACACACACACACACACACACACACACACACACACACACCCACAACACGCACGCACGCACACACACACACACACACACACACACACACACACCCACAACACGCACGCACGCACGCACACACACACACACACACACACACACACACACACACACACACACACACACACACACACACACACACCCACAACACGCACGCACGCACGCACACACACACACACACACACACACACACACCCACAACACGCACGCACGCACACACACACACACACACACACACACACACACACACACACACCCACAACACGCACGCACGCACACACACACACACACACACCCACAACACGCACGCACGCACACACACACACACACCCACACTCACACACACACACACACACACCCACCCACAACACGCACGCACGCACACACACACACACACACACACACACACACACACACACACACACACACACACACACACACACACACACACACACACACACACCCACAACATGGAGGATCTTTGTTAACGACTGTGTCACCTCCTCCGGCTCTAGTTTCCTGTTAAACTCTGAGACAGACAGACAGACAGACAGACAGACAGACAGACAGACAGACAGACAGACAGGCAGACAGACAGACAGACAGGCAGACAGACAGACAGACAGAAAGACAGACAGACAGACAGACAGACAGACAGACAGACAGACCGACAGGCAGACAGACAGACAGACAGACAGACAGACAGACAGACAGACAGACAGACAGACAGAGAGGCAGACAGACAGACAGGCAGGCAGGCAGGCAGGCAGGCAGACAGACAGACAGACAGACAGACAGACAGACAGACAGACAGACAGGAAGGAGCTGTTTGAAGTGTGCAACATGAAATGACTCAGTGATCTGTTATTGTCTAATTGTTTTGGATTTAAAACATTCACTTTAGACCAATAAGTAAATAAAAGATTATTTCCCACCAGAATTAAATGTCTCCCAACATTTTGTGAAGAGTTCAGCTAATCGCAGAAAACTAGTGTGGGGATGTGTGTGTGTGTGTGTGTGTGTGTGTGTGTGTGTGTGTGTGTGTGTGTGTGTGTGTGAGTGTGTGTGTGTGTGTGTGTGTGTGTGTGTGTGTGTGTGTGTGTGTGTGTGTGTGTGTGTGTGTGTGTGTGTGTGTGTGTGTGTGTGTGTGTGTGTGTGTACAGGTGATGAACAAAGCGGACGTTTACCTGTGGACTTACCGGGAGTGTGTGTGCTGTTTAACGGGAGGTACTCTTGATCTTACCGGAGGTGTTAGCCAAAAAAATGCTGCTAGCCGCTGTTCTGTTCTGTTCTGATTTTCAAACTGTGCTCGCTCCCGCCCCCTGGTTTAAACCGTCTCGTTCTACGCGCTCTAAGCCAATCAGAGCGCCGCGTTCAAAAACAAACGGACTCCTGTTGACCAATGGGAGAGCGGGGATTTGAGGGAGCGGCGATTTGATTGGTTAAACGGAAAGAAACGAAACCGGCCGAACTGTGAAGTTACGAAGTCGTGACGAACAATTGAAAAACTTATTTTTTTCTATTTGGAAAATGTCATATTCATAAATGCAAAAGTTTCCCCTAATTTTATTGGTTTCATTGCTGAATTCAAAAAATATATTAAAACATTGGCAATAACTGACAATAAAAAAGTAACAAAACTATCAATATATATAGAATCTTTTTGAGGAGGAATGATGTTTAGAGTGTTGTACTGTTTATTTATATTGATTTGATGGTTAAACGGAAAGTAACGAAACCGGCCGAACAATATTTAATGTGACGTCATGAAGTCGTGACGAACAATTGAAAACTTTTTTTTTTTTTTAAATCATTTTGATTTTATCACTGGAAAATATTGATTTAAAAAAAAAATTTAAATACTTTATTTTTTGATTTTTGTTTAAAGGAACACAAACACACAAGTGAAAAAGTGAACGCACAAACAAAAGACAAATTAAAATAAACAGCTAACATGGCGTATACTCTGCTTTACAGGTTTCTAAGGACATTGTTTAAACTAAAGGTAAATGTTAAGCAGAAAATAAAGAGTCAACGAGGTGTCATGTAGGTCCCTTCAGTACTGTTATATAGTCCAGGAAAGGCTGACATATCTGTTTAAACTTCTCTGCTTTACCCGAGTCATTGGATATATTGATGAAATAATTGTCTATCTTTCTTTGGAGAAATGTATTTTCTGATTTGTGATAGTTATATTAGCCAAATTCTATATTCAAAAATATAAATTTACAGTCGCCTAATAAACTTACATTTGGAAAAGAAAAGTTCCATTTTGATGTAAGGGATATTTTACAAAATACTTCAAATAACGCTATCAGATTCTATTTCATCTTGGGGTCACTGACTCATTTGTTTGGAAATATATATATTTTTTTGTAGTCAGGTTGTTGAATTCACACTCCTTACCAGTGGGTGGCAGTAATACACCGAAACACACACACACACTTTTGAGCGGCCTGCACATTTCTGTTAAGGGAAAGACAACATTCAGGTTCTCTTAGGCCAATCTAACCTCCACAAAACAGAGATATAAGATATATAAACGAGACATAAACCATTCACACATATTACCCTCGAAAACAACCACATCAAAGTAATAAAAAGTATTACATTTGTAACACTCAGAAAAACACACCTGGATATTTATGTCAGACTACAGTGGCTTTCTCACAGAAGGCTACAGTCAAATGTATTCCTGCACAAATCAAACACATTTCATAAAAGCATTGGGACGTCTGTGGTGAAGTGTGTAGGGCGGTTCGGTCGTCCACTGGGTTACAGGGTCGGTGGTTGGATCCCCCGTCTCCCCGCCACATGTCCAAGTGTCCCTGGGCAAAGAGACACTGAACCCTAAATGTCTCCTGATAGTTAGCTTGCACCCTGCGTGGTAGCTGCTGCTGCTATCGGTGTATGAATGTGTGTGTGAATGGTAACGTGGGAATGGGAACAGGTCTCCCTTGAAAAAGAGTCTTCGGTCTCAATGGGATTTACCTGTATGAATAAAAAGGTTAAAAATAAATAAATAAAATAAAGTTCATTTTTGACGTTGCAGCGTCTCGGCGTGAGGACAGTCGACTGATAGCGGCAGACAACCGATGCTTACAGAGAGAACGCCATCTGAGTCGGACGCCATTTTAGGTAAACACACTCCCTGCGTTCCAATCCCCATACTTCCATACTATTTAGTATGCCAGAAAAAAGATTTAGGATGTCCCAATACATGCACGTCAATTGTAGTATGCTGAAAATACCCAGATGCCCCACTAACTCCAACAGCATTTTGGAGTATCCATCTTTATTCTTGACATTTCTCGACATAATGAAAAAAAAACTTCCTTATCTGATTTTTCTCTCTTGTCTGTGGCCCTAAAACTCTTCTGTACTTTAGTATGTAGTGTAGTAAAAAGACTAAAGCTCTTCTGTACTTTAGTATGTAGTGTAGTAAAAAGACTAAAACTCTTCTGTACTTTAGTTTAGTGCAGAAACATGTGTTCACATGTGTAATCTCTATGATCTTCTCAGAATAGATTGGAAGCATTTTATACGGGTTCACCACCACGCAGAACAGACCTGAGTATGTCTGCAAGGGAAAAAATAATGTTTAAAAGCAATATTATTGTCATGTATTTCACTGTTTTTCCACTTAAAGCTGGGGTATGTGATTTCTGATTGGTCAATATTAACATGAGCTGTACAATTTGACCAATCAGATCGAGGCTCCGATTCTCTGTTCTTATTGGCTGTTGTTGGGACTGTCCATTCACTTTGGCACCGACTTTGTTGGTGTAGAGCGTGTCAGGGAGGGACCATAGGGGAGGGACCAAAGAGAACAAGTGGAGCGGTTGAGGTATTTGGATTCGAATCTCTATCCCAACTGCCATTTTCTCCCCAAATCCTCCACCCCAGCTTTAATTAAAAAAGAATAGAAATAAAACCTAAATAAAATAAATATTTATCATGAATAAACCCTTGATATGAACCATCTGGTGCCATCGTCATATTTAACCAACATAAACTTAAACTCAAAGACAAACATACACATATTGTACAATAAATGAAACAATCTCTCAAACTGTTATACTTGCAAAAACAACATCAATTAATTTCCTGACATGTGGAAGTCCTGCATTCAAAGTGTTACTTAAAGAGGACCTATGATGCTTTTTGACTTTTATGACCTATAAACGTTGTTATGATGATTTATAGTCATGCTTAACCATACTAAATTATCAAATAATGACTTACATGCATTTCGACGTATTCCCTGCTGACCGTCTGGGGTGTCTGTGCAGAGCACTAAACACTATTCTAGCCAGTCGAGAAGTCACGTGTTCAAAGCGGTCTACCCTTTGTAACTTTGTGACGCCGCATGTAACTTTGTGAAGTCACCACGCGGATGTTTCCATGTATGGTAATGCTGTCACTTCCCTGTTCGCGTCTGCCTCGCGTCTGCCTCGCGCCCTTATAGGTCCATGCTCGCGCTTCCCGCCACTGAAAGTGTTCCGGAAGGAAGGTAACCAATCACAACGGAGTGGGGTTTGCAGGAGGAGGGAGGGGAGCGGAGATGGCCGATGCACAGGCGGAGGGAGCGGAGATTGCCGAAGCACACACACTCAAGTGTTGACAGGACGTGCTGGATCGCCAAAATAAGAGAAAGAGCTTCCCGAAAATCTACATAGTTTTTTGTGATGTGATTCGTGTCAGGTTGCTCTATAGCAGTGTAAAACAAGAAATTAAGACCAGAAAAGTAGTATAATAGGTCCTCTTTAAGGAGAAGCACAAAAGTATTCAAATCAAAATATACTTAAAGGAATACTTCACCCATACGGAACCGGCGTTCTATCATTATAAAATCACTATTATAATATAATGAATGAGGTTTTTCTTCCCTCAGTCTTCCCTCAGTCTTCCCTTGGACCAGCTGTCCTGATAATCCTAACCATACATTTGCCCAGTTGTGATGGCACTACTGGGCAAAATGTAGGGTGAGACAGTGAGACCATAAAATACTCTTTCTGCCTTTTCTCAGGATAGGATGAACCGATTTCTAAAATGTTTGCACATTATACTACATAGGATCTCAGAGTTCAATACACCTTCGTATTCCCACTGGTGAAGTAGGTCTTTAACATATCAAAAATAAAAGTATAATCATGTACATTATTGCGTTAAAATAGTGATCATTAAACCATAACTTTAATGTT
>NC_137229.1:2897080-2912080 GCF_949987685.1 Ammodytes marinus
AATCGAACCCGGGTCTGCTGCTGGCCGAGGCCCATGGGGGGGGGGGGACGCCCTACCAACTGAGCTAAGGGCGCCCCCAAATTCTAAGTCTATTTTGACTTCTTTATTTGGTCTTGGGAATATCCCCAATAGAAATGTAGCATTTTGTTTGTTCACGTCAAATTCTAGCAAACCGAAAATAAATTGTTAAAGGAAGGTCTTGACCTCAATTTTCGTCAAATAGACGCACTGCCACATCGACAGCGAGACATTTGTTTGACAGTGTTCACTTTGATATAACACAGTATCAAGCAGGGGGCGCCCTTAGCTCAGTTGGTAGGGCGTCCCCCCCCATGGGCCCTTAGCTCAGTTGGTAGGGCGTCCCCCCCCATGGGCCCTTAGCTCAGTTGGTAGGGCGTCCCCCCCCATGGGCCCTTAGCTCAGTTGGTAGGGCGTCCCCCCCCATGGGCCCTTAGCTCAGTTGGTAGGGCGTCCCCCTCCCGGGCCGGGCCCAGCAGCAGACCCGGGTTCGATTCCCACCCGCGGTCGTTCTCTGCATGTCTCTGCCCCATTTCACAGGAGCCAAACTAGCTTCAATCAAACACATGCTCTCTCCCATCCTATAAAGGATTACATTACATTACATTGTCCCTGCGTTCCAATCCCCATACTTCCCTACTATCTACTGTTTAGTATGCCAGAAAAAGATTTAGGATGTCCCAATACATGCACATCAATTGTAGTATGCTGAAAATACATAACTGGCCCCACTAACTCCAATAGCATTTTGGAGAATTCGTCTTTAATCTTGACATTTCTCGACATAATGAAAGAAAAAAAACTTCCTTATCTGATTTTTTTTCTCTCCTGTCTGTGGCCCCTAAAACTCTTCTGTACTTTAGTATGTAGTGTAGTAAAAAGACTAAAACTCTTCTGTACTTTAGTATGTAGTGTAGTAAAGAGAAAGAGTATGCGATTTGGAACGCAGGGCATATTTAGCTGACACTTTTATCCAAAGCAAACTTCCATTAAGTGCATTCAACCATGAAGGTACAAACTCAGAACAACAGGAATCACTTCATTGCTATAGCTTCAAATAAACTAAAAAAACAAAGTGCCACATGTAAGTGCTACATGGAGATGTAACAAGTGCAATTTTTAATTTTAATTAAATTTTTTTATTTCCTCTGACTCAACCTGCTGCCCTTTGATAAAAGCACAAACATACAGGTGAAACTCATATTATTAGAATATCATGGAAAATGAATTGGAATTGAGGCAAGAATTCATGCAAAAAGGGGCCCAAAACCAAGTACTGAGTACATATGGATGATTATACTTTATAGAGGACCGACATTTCTGTATTTAAAATCCCTTTTTTTATTGATTTCATGTAATATTCAATTTTTTTGTGATTTTGAATTTCATAAACTGTAAACCATAATCATCAAAATTATAACAAATAAAGGCTTGAAATATCTCACTTTGCATGTAATGAGTCTATATAATATAACAGTTTCACCTTTTAAGTTGAATTACTGAAATAAATTAAACTTTTGAACGATATTCAAATTTTTCGAGTTTCACCTGTATGGTCACACATGAAGCCAAACTACCTTCAATAAAAACACAAATTATTATTATTATTACATATGATTGACATACATTTCCCAAAACAATTATCGATTGACGTACATTAAAATACCCCAAAAAATATACAAGCAGATGAGGACCAAAACAGTAGTCAGTCACACACACAGGAGGTCCAATAAAACAGAAATTATCTCACATCCTCTCTCTCTCTCTCTCTCTCTCTCTCTTTCAGCCTTCTTTCCTTTGCATCCGGACTGTCATATTTGTTTTTTTAGTGACTGCACCTCCCTGATAACAACCCAACAGAGCCCTCAGTGCATTGAGGCCTATAATACAGTGTACTTACTCACTTATCCTTGCCTCAGCATCTCCATACACTTTACCATTCGAGAGCAAGCAATAAAATATGAAAATTAGCCCACCGATAATAGCGCCCATAATCAAACAACCACAGAGGTGCCATGGTGGAATGCCCATGTTTGGTTAAAATAAACTCCCCTGCTGTTTCCATTTGGTCTTGCTTGTACAGTAGCTCGGTGTAAACCCAAATAGGTTGGGATAGGGGTTTAAGGGGATAGCTAAAAGCACACTGCCATATAAGGGTGTGTGCCAAGCTCAATGTGCCCAGCCAAGCTTACCAGTTACCGTTTATACCAAAATGGTGACATACCATTCAAGGTGCGTCCATGTGTGTCCACAGAGAAAGATAACAGAGCAGGTACAGGCTCTACTGTAGTGTGTGTGTGTGTGTGTGTGTGTGTGTGTGTGTGTGTGTGTGTGTGTGTGTCTGTCTGTCTTTGCAGAAAACAGCTAACATTTCTTCCATATGTACTGTATAATCCAGTGCTTTAAGTGAATTTAGATTAATAGTTTTAAACACAATGTTGGAGATTTCTTTTGGACACTTTTAGAAATGTCAGAATAATGCATTGATTAGGCTATTGCTTTTGAATTACATTTTTTTTTAAGTTTAATTTAATTGTCACATACACAATTGCACAGTAAAATGCACAGTGAAATGCTTATAATGCATATAATGTCCATCTATAACTCTACAAAAGCTCATTGTGACCCATATTTATGACAAAAAAATATGATTTTTACCTATTAAATAGCAACTTTGAAGTCATTAACACCCTTTAAATGTAATTTAACATGTAATTTAATGATATGTCTTTGCATGGGAGTATTAACAGCCTCCATATGTCCCGTAGAATTAAAGTTATGATGAGTTAAATAATAAGTTGTACTCACTCGCAGAGCAGCGCTTCAGCCCTCGGTGCAGGATGTCTAGGAGAATATCACGTCAGGTGAATGAAGTGATGACGGTTACACTATTTAAACCAGCGCGAGGCACCTGGGGGCGGTGCTGCGCGCGAGTCCCAGCCTCTCTCTCTCTCACACACACACACACACACACACACACACACAAACACGCGCCCAGACAGACAGACAGATACATACACATAGGCCTACACACAGACACTCTCTCTCTCTCTCTCTCTCTCTCTCTCTCTCTCTCTCTCTCATTCATTTTCATTTCATTTTCCTTTATTTAACCTCGAAAGATCAATTGAGGGGTGACCCTCTTTTACAATGACGTCGAGTTTGTACATATACACAATATACAATGAGAATACATAACAAGTTTACACACACACACACACACACACAGACAACAACAATTTAAAACATTCAGATCAATTGAATGAGAGACATAATAGCCTAATTAAAACAGTTACAAGTGTAGAGGGGCTGATTCAAAATAATAATTTTAAATTGGTTAACAGTTATGAGTGTATTTATTTTAATTGTATGTTGTAGGCTGTTCCAGGAGTCAGGGGCACTATGGCTAAAAGCGGATTTACCAAGCTCAGACCGGGCATAGGGGACATATAACATGAGCATGTCAGTTGAGCGGGTTTGATAAAGCCCATCTGAAATAAGCAGCATTTCTGTCAAATATAGTGGTAGCTTTCCAGTCAGAGCTTTATATATAAAAATATGCCAATGTGCATCACGTCTCTCCTTAAGGGAGGACCACCCAACCTTTTCATATAAAACACAATGGTGTGTATCATAAGCATCTCCTGTAATGAATCTCAAAGCAGAGTGAAATACAGAGTCTAGGAGTTTAAGGCATGAACGAGATGCATGCCGATAAACCACATCACCGTAATCAAGGACAGACATAAAAACTGCCTCAATAATCCTTTTCCTACTGAACAACGGGAAGGTGGCTTTATTCCTATAAAAATAGCCAATCTTTTGTCGGAGACGACAGACAAGATTTTTTATGTGAAATGTAAAAGAGAGTTTTTCATCTATCCAGATGCCAAGATATTTATATTCAGTGACTCTTTCAATATGAGATCCATTATTTGTGTCTCTCTCTCTCTCTCTCTCTCTCTCTCTCTCTCTCTCTCTCTCTCACAGACACACACACACTCTTTCTCTCTTTCTATCTCTCACACACACACACACACACACACACACACACACACACACACACACACACACACACACACACACACACACACACACACTCGCACGCACGCACACACACACACACACACACACACACACACACACACACACACACACACACACACACACACACACACACACACACACACAGAAACCCACGAGCTACATCCTTTCAGCCAATCAGAGCCCGAGGAGAGGCGCTAATTGATCTGCCTTCAAAATAAAAGCTTTGAATTGTGTAGCTACAGATGTAGAGCAGTTTTGTAGTAGGCTAAAAATTTATAATAAGCTACACTTTGTCACTTCATAGAGTAGGCATACATTTATAAAGCATGGTAGACCTACTCTTTTTTTTCTTCTTTTTTTTAACCTTTATTTATACAGGTAAATCCCATTGAGACCGAAGACTCTTTTTCAAGGGAGACCTGTTCCCATTCCCACATTACCATTCACACACACACATTCATACACCGATAGCAGGCTAACTATCGACATTCACACGACATTTTTAGGTAATTATAATTTACTCAAGCATTCAATGAGGAACTTTTAAAGGTTCCACGATATTTTTTTCTCCACAAGCTGAAATGAGTTTCTATATCCATTAATTTGAAAGGTTTAGGCGGAAGCTCTGTCCCTTACCCTACCTTCTCGTTTCCATGGAGACCAAATAACAGCGCACTTGTCCCTAAACTTTCGCTTCATAATTTTAACCAGTTTTTTCATCCTAATAGTTAAATGTCTGTTCAGGTTGTTGACCCTCCGGAGCTTCTCGAGGCGGACCTGGATACATTCTTCACCGTGTTTGAGGGCTCGTCCCCGGATGATGTGTGTCACGCCCGCCAGCTGTGGAGCTCCGTGACCCTGCTACCTCCACTCGAGTCCCGTCTGGTGTCGGCAGATATCCGACAAAGGCTGCCTGTGTGTCGGCCTAAGCGCGCCTCAGCTCCCCAGGTAAAATTGTGTAAAACAAACTAGCCTATATAATCTTCTTTGTCAGGTTACTAAAACATTTTGTTGGCATTGAATAGCCTAGATATGAGAGATATAGCCAATAGTCCTTAGTTTGTGAGTAAATGTGCATGTTCTCAAAGCTATCTATAGATAGGCTAGCCTATATATACTAGTGCATATACATTTTTATAGTATTTTTCAGGTATGAAGGCAAATAATCTTCAAAAACTAGCCTATTAAATCTGATTTGTTGATCAAAAATGTTAGCCTATAGCCTAGATGATATGATAGATAAAGCCCTTACTAGTTTGTGAAGAAATGTAGCTACACGATTTATTTGATTAATCTCTCAATATTTATTTGTTGTGGGTGTATCTTTATAAAGCTATAGTGTGTAACTTTTTCTTACAAAGGTGCTTGTCATTTCAGATAGGTGTGTGTGTGTGTGTGTGTGTGTGTGTGTGTGTGTGTGTGTGTGTGTGTGTGTGTGTGTGTGTGTGTGTGTGTGTGTGTGTGTGCGTGCGTGTGTGTGTGTGTCAGTGTTGCAGTCAAGACCATTCAAACTGAGAATGTTATCGCAATATCAGATTCACATCTTTAGTTTTTAGCTTTTTAATCTGGCCCCTCCTCGTTAATATTATTTTCTGTTAACTGTGTTTTATAATGAAGTATTTTTTAAAGGTGCAGTGTGTAATATGACATCATCAAGAAAGTTCTACAAAGTTCTAGAATGCAACGCTCCCTGGGTAACCCCACCCCTTTAGAATAATAACAGAAGCTACAGTGGCCTTCAAGGACAAGAACAATTCTAAATTTTAAACAATGCACCTGATGACATTACAACTATGACACTTTCAAGATGGCGGCACTAGGCCTTGGTCCAAGATATGCAGAAATATGGACATATATGAGACCCTTTCTAAGGGAAAAAAATATTTTTATGCACTAAATTAAATGTACTTATGGATATTATAATTACTTTCTACAAAATCTGCTAGGAAATTAAACCCAAAATTCTACACACTGCAGGTTTAACGGTGCATGTCATGGATTCTTTGTTTTAGGATACACAGGAACATAAATCTTAAAAGTGTAATGGAGGTTGACTCCAGTTTTTTAGGCTGGGGTAGCAATAGATACTGATGGATAGAAAATAATGAATGAATAACTCAAGCAGGGGCGACTGTGGCTCAGGTGGTTAAGCGGGTCGGCCAATGATCCAAGGGTTGGAGGTTCGATCCCCGCCCGGCCACTTGTGTCATGGTTGTTGTGTCCTTGGGCAAGACACTTCACCCACCTTGCCTGGTGTGAATGTGTATGACTGCTGTATGTTTGAGGTGGTGGTCTGAGGGGCCGTAGGCGCTGAATGGCAGCCACGCTTCCGTCAGTCTGCCCCAGGGCAGCTGTGGCTACTACGGTAGTTTACCACCACCGGTATGATTGTGTGTGAACGAATTGAACCTGGAACCCTGTGAAGCGCTTTGAGTGCCTTGAAAAGCGCTATATAAATCCAATCAATTATTATTATTATTATTAAACTAACAACAGAGAGATAAATGAATAATATGAAATACAATGTAAATTAAAAAGAAAAAGAAAAAACAATATCGCAACCTCTGAGTATTTATAAAAAAAAATGCATGTTATTTTTTCGGACAGGTACGTGGCCCCAGATGTAGCGTTCCGGAGCTTCAACCCTCTCTAACCCCCCATGAGGAGAGGCGTAGGTACCAAGCCATGGCCGATCAACGGAGAGAGATACTGACTCTGTTGGGCAGACAGAGGGACCAGAGAATACGCAATGAGCTGATCTCACAGACAAGAGAACAAAAAACACTTATAAATGAGATCTTTATGTTTTTTTTTTTTTTTTTCTTCTGTTTGCGTCTGTTTCCTTGTTGTCCTACTGTGAACTGTGATCACCATTTACAGGAAGTGAATGTTATCATTTGAATTTGATACAGTTATATACAGGTGAAACTCGAAAAATTAGAATATCGTGCAAAAGTTCATTTATTTCAGTAATTCAACTTTATAGGTGAAAATAATATCTTATACAGACTCATTACATGCAAAGTGAGATATGTGAAGCCTTTATTTTTTATAATTGTGATTATTATGGCTTACAGTTTATAAAAACCCCAAATTCAAAATCTCAGAAAATTAGAATATTATATAAAATCAATAAAAAAAGGATTTTAAATACAGAAATGTCGGCCCTCTAGAAAGTATAATCATGCATATGTACTAAATACTTGGTTTGGGCCCCTTTTGCATGAATTATTGCCTAAATGCGGCGTGGCATGGATGCTATCAGCCTGTGGCACTGCTGAGGTGTTATGGAATCCCAGGTTGCTTTGATGTGGCCTTCAGCTCGTCTGTATTGTTGGGTCTGGTGTGTATTATCTTCCTCTTGACAATAGTCCATAGTTTCTCTATGGAGTTCAGGTCAGGAGAGTTGTCTGGCCATTCATGCACAGTAATACCATGGTCAGTCAACCAGTTACCAGTGGTTTATGGTACCGTGGGCAGGTGCCAAGTCTAGCTGGAAATGGAAATTGTCATCTCCATAAAGCTTGTCAACAGACAGAAGCATGAAGTGCTCTAAAATCTTCTGGTAGATGGCTGTGGTGACTTTGGACTTGATAACACAGTGGACCAACAGCAGCAGATGACATGATACCTCAAATCATCACTGATCCAAATTAAATGTTGCGTTTCATTTGGAAATCAAGGTTCCACAGTCTAGAGGAAGAGTGGAGGGGCACAAAATCCAAGGGGCTTGAAGACCACTGTCAAGTTTCAACAGTCAGTGATGATTTGAGGCACCATGTCATCTGATGGTGTTGGTCCACTGTGTTATCAAGTCCAAAGTCACCACAGCTGTCTACCAGGAGATTTTAGAGCACTTCATGCTTCTGTCTGTTGACAAGCTTTATGGAGATGCTGAATTACTTTTTCCAGCAAGACTTGACACCTGTCCACAGTGCCAAAACCACAAGTAACTGGTTGACTGACCATGGTATTACTGTGTTGATTGGCCAGACAACTCTCCTGACCTGAACCCAATAGAGAAACTATGGACTATTGTCAAGAGGAAGATGATACACACCAGACCCAACAATACAGACGAGCTGAAGGCCACTATCAAAGCAACCTGGGCTTCCATAACACCTCAGCAGTGCCACAGACTGATAGCATCCATGCCACCCCGCATTTAGGCAATAATGTGTGCAAAAGGGGCCCAAACCAAGTACTTAGTACATATGCATGATTATACTTTATAGAGGGCCGACATTTCTGTATTTAAAATCCTTTTTTTATTGATTTTATGTATATTCTAATTTTCTGAGATTTTGAATTTGGGGTTTTCATAAGCTGTAAGCCATAATAATCACAATTATAACAAATAAAGGCTTGAAATATCTCACTTTGAATGTAATGAGTCTGTATAAGATATTAGTTTCACCATTTAGGTTGAATTACTGAAATAAATGAACTTTTGCACGATATTCTAATTTTTCGAGTTTCACCTGTACATACAGTTGATACGATAATAAAAATGCATTCATTCATTCATTCATTCATTCATTCATTCATTCATTCATTCATTCACAGGCCGTCAAACACAAGGGCAAACCAGGCAGAGAAAAACTGAACAATAAGCCATCAAGAGAGACTGAGACAGAGACAGAGACAGAGAAGGACCTGGTGAAACAACTGCAGTGAATAAGAGACTACCCCTGCATTCCAAATCACATACTCTTTATCTTTACTACACTATACACTACATACTAAAGTACAGAAGAGTTTTAGTCTCTTTACTACACTACATACTAAAGTACAGAAGAGTTTTAGGGCCACAGGAGAGAGAAAAAAAATCAGATAAGGAAGTTTTTTTTTTCATTATGTCGAAAATGTCAAGAATAAAGATGAATACTGCAAAATGCTATTGGAGTTAGTGGGGCATTTATGTATTTTCAGCATGCTACAATTGACGTGTATGTATTTGGGACATCCTAAATCTTTTCCTAGAATACTAAATAGTAGGGAAGTATGGGGATTGGAACGCGGGGTACATTGATCAGCAAGGAATATCCTGAGAGATTGTGTGGATTAAAAAAAGGATTCTATATTTCATTGAAGAGAATAAGTCTAAATAAATTGTTTATAAATCAATCAATTAATCAATTTACCTTCATTCATTCATTCATTCATTCATTCATTCACCTTTTCTTTACTGCACTGTTTATAGTAGCCTGCTCCTCACCACGAAAAAGAGACTGTTCGAATTCAAAAGGTGATTTTAAAGTTTATATAGGAGCAAATATGACAAAATAAAACATATTTTATCAATTAATCATTCAATCAACCAACCTTTATTTAGGCTACATAGCACTTTTCATACACTGAAAGGCCAGCTGTAATTCTAATAGGCTTATATATATATATATTGTTTTATACTGTAGTATTGTTTTTTTTGCATTTATATATTTTTATTGTCACAGGCAATTTATATCCTCCAAAGGGGGGATCGTTGCATACAATCGGTATATGTCTACACATATCTACATGCATATACACCTATACAAATACACATACATATATATATATATACCCATACATACATATACACATATACATATATCCACACATGTCCACATACATACAGATCTTCCCAATGTATTATACAGATTCACACCGTAGTTGTTTCTGTAGAAGAAACAAAAGATATATTAAAAAAAAAAAGATTATAATAAATCAAATGTCAGTGCACAGTCAAGGTTCTGCAGACTGGCATGTAAACAGTAAACCCCTTAGTACACCCACCTCATGGACAGGTATTGGGTCATAAGAAGACATTCTCTGATCCCAACCGAAAAAGAAAAACATCTAGAAAACAAACTTTCTCGGAATCATCGATTCAATCCCATGTTACCCAATGCGTGCATATCATTTCCTGCGACACTTTTTTTTTTTTTCCCTTTCCCCTCCACCCCCCTCCCTTTCCCCTCCTCTTTAAACAAAGAACACAATTAGCAATATACAAAAAAAAAAAAAAAATAAATAAATAAATAAACAAAAAGAAACAAAAAGAAAAACTCCAATGAAAAGAAAATAAGTAAAAGAAAAATTACGTAAGTAATGTAAGTAATGTACACTTAAGTTATGACTAGATTTTATCCACTTGAATTTATTTATCATTATTATAATCTTTTTTATTATTATCTATTTATTTACCCATTTTTATTCTATTCGTTTATTTAATTATATATATATATATATATATATACACATACACATACACACACATATATATATATATATACATATATATATACATATTTTTTCCTTTCTCCTTTCTTTTCTGTGGAATATGCTAGGTCATTGTCTATTGTTAATGTAATCCAGGAATGGGGTCCATGTAGTTAGGAAGGAATTGTGTTGTCCAGTGAGTCTGAATGTGACCCTTTCACAGCTTGCCATGTCTGTCATTAGTTCAATCCAGTCACCGAAGGATGAAGGGGTGACTGATTTCCAATTCCTCAGGATAATTCTACATCCTGTTAAAATGGCCAGTCGGCACCATGATTTTTTTTTGCCGTGCAACTGTTGATCACTTGGTATTATTCCCAGAAGACAGAGAGCTGGGCTTTTAGTTAGGGTGACATGAAACAAAACATTTAAAAGGTATATAATATTAATCCACAGGTTCCTTACCATAACACACTCGTACAACATATGCACCATTGTTCCAGTCTCATTTTGGCAACGCCAACATTTATCATCGTTTCTTAACTTGAGTCTGGCCATTTTGCTTGGGGTCCAGTATGCTCGATGGAGGATTTTATAATTTGTGTATTGTGTTTTGATTTCTCGAGCAGTTGTGTGCCAGCTAGATATGGCTTCCTTCCAGTGTTGTTGTTCTATATTTTCTCTTATATCTTTCTCCCATACTAATTTGAGACTATTTAATTTTGGTGCATTGGAATCTCTAATGTAATTGTAAAATAGTGAGGCACCACCTTTTTTTTGGCTGGCATGATGAAGCATACGTTGTATTTCAGTGTTAGGGTCAGGTCCAGAGCTCATGATTGACAGGAGACAGTGACGTAACTGGAGATATTTCCAGAAGTCAGTATTTGTCAGATTGTAATGTTGTTTCAAATGTTCAAATGTTACCATGTGGCCCTTGTCGTATAAGTCCCCCAAATGTAAAATTCCCACTTTGGCCCACTGGTACCAGCAAAATGGCTTTTTGGCTATTCTAATCCTTGAATTGAACCATATTGATGCTTCAAGAGTCAGTGATGGGTTATTTTTAACATGACAATGTACCATTTTCCAACTTTCCCTTGTAAATTCGAGCACAGGATTAAGAACAACATTAAACGTGCTTTTCTGTGTCACAAATGTTTCTATATTAAAAGGATAAAGTAGTTCTTTCTCAATTTGTACCCAGGCAGGGACTCTGTGATGGGGCAGGTTAAATTTTGATGTTTGGGCAAGTGAGAATGAACTTTGATACCAATCTAATCTAGGAAGGGATAGTCCCCCACTATTCTTAGCCGAGTATAACTTGGTACGATTAAATAGAGGCTTTTTACCTTGCCATATGAATGATTCAACACACTTATCGTATTCTTTTCGGAGATGTGCAGGAAAGGAGAGTGGCAACATATAGGTTATGTAGTTGACCTTTGGCATTATGATCATTTTTATTAAGTTAATCCTGCCTAAAAGTGATACATTTAGCTTGTTCCAATTAAGTAATAGGGACTCAATGCTTTGTATAATGGGCTGAAGGTTAACTTGCATAATTTTTTTAATGTTGGGCGTAAGTTTAATACCAAGATAGGTCATACCTGAGGCTACCCATCTAAACGGCCATTTAGTGCCAAGTGATTGTGTGGCGATGTTTGATATGGGCATTACCTCTGATTTGGTCCAGTTAATTCTATAACCTGAGATCATGGAGAACCTATCGATCAGGGAGCTAAGTATGGGGACAGTTGTTTCTGGGTTGCTTGAGACCAATAAAATATCGTCCGCATATAAAAACAGTTTATGTTCCTGATGACCTGCTGTGACCCCTTTGATATTTACATTGTTCCGTATAGCAATGGCTAAAGGCTCAAGGGCAATGGCGAAGATGAGGGGGGAAAGCGGGCATCCCTGCTTGGTGCCTCTATATAGGTTAAAAGGAGAGGAAGTGATGCCATTACACAACACTGACGCCATGGGGTCCATATATAATAATTTTATCCAAGCTAGGAATGTTGGTCCAAAACCAAATCTATTTAGTGTATAAAATAAGAAGCCCCATTCGACCCTGTCGAAGGCCTTCTCTGCATCTAGTGAGAAGGCCATGACAGGGACTGGGTTCTCTCTGCTCTCCCACAGTATATGTAATAACCTTCTCATGTTATCAGCGGATGAGCGGTTCCTGACAAATCCTACTTGATCATGGTGTATTATTGTTGGAAGTATGTTGTCCAATCTATTTGAAAGTATTTTGGCTAGTATCTTGGCATCAACATTTCCTAACGAAATTGGTCTATAGCTACCACAATGCATAGGGTCTTTCCCTTTTTTGTGGATAATTGTGATCAAGCTTTTTCTCATACTTGGGGGGAGTAGACCCTTTGCCAGTGCACTACGGAACACGTCCAATAACCTAGGGGCAAGTATATCAGTAAACTTTTTGTAAAAATCGGATGGATAACCATCATCTCCAGGGGCTCGGCCTGATCTGAGGCCTTTTATTGCGTCTTTGACCTCTTGCAATGAAATTTGTTTTTCCAGTAGCTCAGTATTGGGTGAGGAGATATGGGGCACATCTAGTGTGGAAAAAAAATTGTCGTATTGGTCTGTAGCAACCGCTCCCTGTGATGTATACAGATCTTGATAGAAGTCCCGAAAAACTTTATTAATTTCATTCTTCTCTGTAATTAAGTCATTATGAATATTAAAAATTGATGGGATGATATTTTGTGTAGCGAGTTGTTTAACCCTATGTGCCAACATCTTTCCTGCTCTCTCTCCTTGTTCATAGTGGCGTTGTTTCGTACAAAAGAGGGCATATTCTGCTTTCTTTTGATGGATACTATTAATTTCAAATCTTGTGGTGTTCATACTTTTCCAGGTAGCTATGTCTGGTTTTTTAATATATTGAAGTTTGAGATGATTCAATTGTTGCTCAAGGTTAAGTAATTTTTCCCGTTCCTTCTTTTTTTGATATGAGCAATGTTGAATAAGTTGCCCCCTTAGGACCGCCTTAAATGCCTCCCATACAATACCAGGATCAGATACAGAGCCTTCATTATATGTCCAGTATTCTTCCATTGCTGCTACAATTACAGAGCATGATGTATCATTTTGCAGTAATGAGTTATTGAATCTCCATCGACTTGTTCTTTCCCCTTTGTCTAAGTTACTTATTATTAAGTCAACTGGTGCATGATCGGAAATAACTATGTTTCCAATGGAAGCATTCTGGACATAATTAACAAGGTTCTTGGACACCAATATGTAATCAATTCGGGAAAATGATTGGTGTGGATTGGAAAAGAAAGTAAAATCCTTCCCTGATGGGTGTAGCACGCGCCAGATATCTAACAAATTCAGATCGTCCATAATTGTTTCAATGGCTGTACATGTCTGTCGTGCACCCTGTCTGAACACAGATCTGTCCAATTTTGCATCTCTGACCTGATTGAAATCCCCACCAAGAATAATGCTTTGGTTCCCAATGGTTCTTATAACATTGCAGATTTCATAGAAAAAGTTGGGAGTTAAAACATTTGGAGCATAAATATTCATGATGGTGAGTCTCTCATTGTCTATTTGTGCATCAAGGGCTATCCATCTACCCTCCTGATCAGCCTGGCTATTATGGACCACTAAGTTCAGATTTTTTCTAACAAGAATACTTACACCTCTACTTCTACTGTTATACACACTGCAATATACTTGCCCAATCCAACCCCTCTTAAATTTTTCAGATTCCTCTTTACTCAGGTGCGTTTCCTGTATCATTGCAATATTAGATCCATTTTGTTTTAACCAATTGATTATTTTCTTACGTTTAATGGGATGTTTACAACCTGAGACATTCCATGAAATCACCTTTAAACCTCCCATATATAGTTAATTTGTTTTAATGTGTTTGTAGGACAGTTTGTATTATATGACATTTTGATGTAAGAAGTGTCTATACTGATATTCATATATAATTTCATATGGATCACCCAGCTTAGCATAATGTCAAGTTGAATACTAGCCCCGGTAACCAAAAAAGAAAAAGAGAAAACAATACAAAAAACAAAAAGAAAAAAAAGAGGAGATATATAACCCTTCCCAACTAAATCCCCAACACCCATCCAGTTCTCCCTGCCAGGGAGGGATGGATGTAAACCCACACCCCTGTTGTGCTTCCGGTGGACTACCACTATCTTCATCCTAAACTAATTAGCTACAGAGGAGACTCCCTTAAACTGAAGAAGAGTAGCAATAAAGACAAAATGAGAGGAAAGAAAAAATAAAAAAGATAAAAAAAATAAAAAAAACTCAAAATATATGTATAGCTATATCTCAATATGTATATCACTGCAAACTCAAAATTATTTTAACTTAATACCGCTACTGGTAATTCATAGTTTTTTTTTTTTTCGTGTTTTTCCCCTCCTCTCTCCTCTCCAATCTCATCTCTCCTTCCCTATCCCTCTTCTCTTATTGGTATTCAAGTAATTCAAGTAATTTAGCCTATTAATGACCAACAAAATAGATATTGGGGAAAGCAATAAAAAAGGTAATAACTTAACATTGCCGTTGTTTAAACATGGCATGGCAGTAATAGGCTACATTCTCTGCATCAACACTTAACATGCAGATAAAGTAATAGCGATAGAGGTATAGAGGGGAGTCAGTCAAGTGTTAATAAGCATTGTTATCCCCGTTTAAGTTAATAGAAAGTAAAAAGAAAAA
>NC_137229.1:2924580-2969580 GCF_949987685.1 Ammodytes marinus
GAGTAAGGGAGGGAGGGGGAGAGAGAGAGAGGGAGGGAGGGAGGGAGGTAGGGAGGAAGGGAGGAGAGAGAGGGAGGGAGGGAGGGGGAGAGATTGAGGGAGGGAGGAAGGGAGGGAGGGGTAGAGAGAGAGAGGGAGGGAGGGAGGGAGGTAGGGAGGAAGGGAGGAGAGAGAGGGAGGGAGGGAGGGGGAGAGATTGAGGGAGGGAGGAAGGGAGGGAGGGGTAGAGAGAGAGAGGGAGGGAGGGAGAGAGGGAGGGAGTAAGGGGTAGAGAGAGAGAGAGGGAGGGAGAGAGTAAGGGAGGGAGGGGTAGAGAGAGAGAGAGGGAGGGAGGGAGGAAGGGAGGGGTAGAGAGAGAGAGGGAGGGAGGGAGAGAGGGAGGGAGTAAGGGGTAGAGAGAGAGAGGGAGGGAGAGAGTAAGGGAGGGAGGGGTAGAGAGAGAGAGAGGGAGGGAGGAAGGGAGGGGTAGAGAGAGAGAGGGAGGGAGGGAGAGAGGGAGGGAGTAAGGGGTAGAGAGAGAGAGGGAGGGAGAGAGTAAGGGAGGGAGGGGTAGAGAGAGAGAGAGGGAGGGAGGGAGGAAGGGAGGGGTAGAGAGAGAGAGGGAGGGAGGGAGAGAGGGAGGGAGTAAGGGGTAGAGAGAGAGAGGGAGGGAGAGAGTAAGGGAGGGAGGGGTAGAGAGAGAGAGAGGGAGGGAGGGAGTAAGGGAGGGAGGGGGAGAGAGAGGGAGGGAGGGAGAGAGGGGGGGAGGGAGGGAGAGAGAGAGGGAGGGGGGACGACACACACACAACACAGGGTCAGGACTGTTGCCCTTATTCAAACACACGATCCCTGCATTCCAAATCTCATACTCTTTTTCTGTTGCAATATACAATAAACATAAAGTAGACAAAAAAAATATATAGGGGAGAACGGGGTAATCTGAGACACTTTTTACATTTGCTTCCCTCTCAGTGAGCTAAAATGATTTATAACTCAAATTTACACATTTCCCATTAATTCAGGATGTTTCCTAGAAAAGGCCATTTTTTCCAGACAAAGGGCAGTGAAAATATGATTATTTAAAAAAAAAGTGGTCATGTGTGTCTCACTTTACCCCAGCTGTGGGGTAAACTGAGACAGACCAGAAAAATCAAGGGGGTAAACTGAACCACTTACTTTTTCCACTCTGGAACTACCATAACAACACAGGTTGTAACAGCTAGAATCCTGACAGCTAGCTTGAAAACCAAATATTACAAAACTAATGTCGGACTAGTAACAGAATCATGGGGTTTGGTCAATGAAGCAAAAAAAAATTCTAAACACTTGAAAGTAACTTTGATCAAATACAACATATAATTCATATTCAATAATTAACATTTAAATGACAGATAGAACCAGTTAGATGAAAACACAGTCTGGGGGTCAGAACACAGGACCCTTAGAGCCAGCTAGTGTCTGGGGGTCAGAGCAAAGGGCAATCAGAACCAGAACAGTCTGGGACTCGGAACAGGACTAGATCCAGCTCTCATTTTCCATCTTTTGAGTCTTTTTTTCTGCATTTGTTTTATTGGGATCATTCATTTAATAAAGACATATTTCTACAGAGTCTATTGGTGTTAAAGGTCACTCTCCTGTCCCCCACATACATACCTGCCAAACCATGCCCTTGCTGACACCCCTTCAACCATCAACTCCCACCTCCAGCCCACATTGTCTTTTGTCTTATTCAAACTAGTCTCCTTGCTACCTCAAATATAATGGATTCATTAAAAGAGGGCACAGACACTGTCTCACTTTACCCCACAGCATTTGTCTCACCTTACCCCACTGCCACAATTTGAGAAAAAACTAGCTCTCTCAGCAAATCAGGCTAATCTTCAGTTATCATCATCACATGGTTTCATATGTGGTAGTTCATCAACATGTGTGATAGTTTTTCTACCTGAATCAATTTGATTAGGCACAACAATCGATTAAGTTGACAGCAAGAACATTTACTTTTACATACAAATAATACATTTTTGTGAAAAAAAACATGCTTAAGACATCACCATGAGGTCCTCTCTTTCATGGCCGAGGGGAAATGAGAGGGGCTTGAAAACATATATCTCACATGACCAAAAATGTGTTCCGTGTCCTAGATACAGGGGGTGTCTCACATTACCCGATGCCTCACATTCTCCCGCCCTCCCCTATATTGGCATTCCAGATCAGCGGAGATTGTTTTGGGAACATACTATCCCTGCGTTCCAAATTACATACTCTTTCTTTTTCCTACACTACATACTAAAGTACAGAAGAGTTTTAGTCTTTTTCCTACACTACATACTAAAGTACAGAAGAGTTTTAGTCTTTTTCCTACACTACATACTAAAGTACAGAAGAGTTTTAGGGCCACAGACAGAAGAGAAAAAATTCAGATAAGGATTTTTATGTTGAGATATGTCTAGAATAAAGACGAATACGCCAAAATGCTATTGGAGTTAGTGGGGCATTTATGTATTTTCAGCATACTACAGTTGCATGTATTTGAACATCCTACATCTTTTTTGGCACACTAAATAGTAGGGAAGTACAGGAATTGGAATGCAGGGTAACAAAAAAAAACGGCAAAGCACATTGTACACATTTTGGGTCATCAACTTGACTGTATTAAGTCCTTACCCAGCTGCACTGTCACCATGCTTGCTCTGGCTCTTAGTAGAAAGAAGAGTATCTTCACACAGGCCCGTCGACAGTGGGATTCCTGGACAGTTTCAGGAAAGATTGTGAATCTGATTATGTACAGTTTATAAATAGAGTTATTTGGTTTCAGCATTGGGCCTGTTTGAATGTATAAAATGTATAGTATTTATGGGTCTTGATGTTTTTAAATGTGTGTGTGTGTGTGTGTGTGTGTGTGTGTGTGTGTGTGTGTGTGTATGCGTAAAAACAATTTTCAGCAGAAACCCAAATTACAATTTTGAACCAGAAAATAATAACAACAACAACAACAACAACAACAACAATAATAATAATAATAATAATAATAATAATAATAATAATAATAATATATGACTTTTAAAACCTCGGATCCCGTGTATATGGTTTAAGTTTGTGTACCTCCGCTCATTTTGATCTGCACCATGTAGCCGTCATACAACACTGTGGTGGTGGTGTTGCCCTGGACGACCGTGGCAGTGATTCCACTTTGGTCCTTAGAAAGCTCAGCAGAGTGAAACATCTGAGCGGAGCTGTTGAGGGCCAGCTCTGTGTTGTTTGCCTGCATTAAACCAAACCACCAATTCAAATCCAATCCTTTATACTGTATATATGAAGCACAAAAACTCTTGATTTTGTAATTATTTTATAAAAAATCTGATACTTGTAGGCTACTGTTCTTTTACTCAACTTGTTCTATAAAAGTCGACGTGCAACTTGTCATTTCTCTACTAAGGTAGGCTACCTCTAAGCCCCTTACTGAAGTGTGGTTTTCAGGTGCTCTGTACACCTCTACCAAAAGAATAAAAAAAGAATGATGAGTCGATAGTTAGCCTGCTGCTATCGGTGTACGAATGTGCGTGTGAGAATGGTAACAACGTGTAAATGGGAACAGGTCTCCCTTTGCTAAAGAGTCTCCAGTCTCAATGGGATTTACATGTAGGCTATAAATAAAGGTTAAAAAAATTAAATAATAATAATAATAATTGTGCCTGTCGATATCTTACCTCCACTCTCCCGTCTTGCATTATGGTGATGGAGGGTTCGCCTCGCTGAAGCAGAGTCACGCTGTCTGGGAAGCTCAAACCTTTATCACGCCTTTCCCGATAGGCCCCCGTGATATTGAAGGTCGGGGTCTCCAACAGGTTGTAAGAACAGCGGGTGCGTAAGAGGTCGTTGCTGCCATTGTAGGCGATGATAGACGGGCCGACCAATGTGCAGAGGGAGGATTTAATAACACAACTGATGGAAAAGGGGGCGGGGGGGGGACACAATACACACTTGTTACAAAACGGAAGTTAAGTTTACATTATTTTTTATTTATTTTTTAAAAGATTTTAAAGATTATTTTTGAGCATTTGTATGGTTAATTCATAGTGCAGAGAGACATAGATGACATGGGGCGGAGAGGGGAATGACAGCCAGGATTCTAAGCTTGCTTATAGATCCGTCTCATCGCTGGTTGTCTTCACTCGGAGGCTCCGTCACTGTGACCTAACTTACTGTGTGCAGTGGATTGTGGGTCATAATCGCCCATAAAAGCTGCCGATTTCTACACTAAAAGTCATGACTAGATATAGTAGGGTTAACAACTATTTTGAAGCACGCTGCATTTGACCACATGTATTGGGACATCCTGAATCTCTTTCTACCGCACTAAATAGCAGGGAGGTGTGGGGATTGGAACACAGGTATAGATCTTCCAGAGAAGAATGTATATTTACCTTCCAGCTATACACTCCTCCGTTGAGTCACAGCTGGGTGGAATTGTTTCGACCTCGCCCAATGCACCACACCGGAGCGTTGAGCAGTTGTTGAGAACTCCTATCAATGTTTCCGGAAAATACCCGTTACCTGTGAAGTGAATGTATCAGTCAATAATGTTCAAATGGCTTTAAACATTATAACTGCCAATAACTCATTAACTTTTCAGTGTTGAAATTAAAGCACATAATGTAGTAACTTACCATTTCTGGACCCATCATTTTATAACTTTTAGCCCGTAAAGCGATAATTTCATTATTGTCCGGTTGCAATAGTATAAGGATATGTCTCATGGAAATGTGAAGAATAGCCAATAATCTAACGACCTAACCACATCATGTAACAACTTATTATTACGGGCAAAAAGTTATTTAGTTATTGGTTCAGAAAGGTTTATACTTTATTGGCAAGTTCCTACATCATCGGCTTTAATTGCAATTTAATTTATATTTATTTATGTATTACATTAGTGCTGCTAAAGTGAAGAAAGATTTGCCTCTGGTTCAGAAGTGAAAGCTGCTCCGAGGAAACTTTCAGTTTGTATTCATTCTTGCACCCCCTTTGTAGGGTGAGCGTTCCCATGACAAAGGCATTAAAAAAAATAATATATATATATATATATATATATATATATATATATATATAGCATTCTTTGCACTGATGGTTCTCGTTTGCTGTTACATGTAATTTATGATCATCAGAGGAAAAATTAGACTGTTTCAGAAATATTTAAAAGTTCCTTGGAGTTACTTTAACTGTAAGCAAAAACAACATCTGCAAAATAAACTATAACAGTTTTATTCTAAGTAGATTTGTGAAATCGGTGTATTAGCCAACCTTCGTGATTGCATCCAAACAATACGAAAAAATTGTTTGATACAGTAAAGTGACGAACGGATGCACCGTTGAGCAGATGACTTTGGTTCTAGACGGGAACAAACACAATCAGTGTTACTATCACAGAGCACACACACACACACACACACACACACACACACACACACACACACACACACACACACACACACACACACACACACACACACACACACACACACACACACACACACACACACACACACACACACACACACACACACACACAGACACACACAATCATCAGCAACTTTCTTACAGTTTTTTACGATCGCGCAAACACTAAAATCAAAAGTATTACACAATTATCAAAACCTTAAACTCAAGAAGCAAACCATTGGCCCTATGTGCACCACTATAAGCACAAAGTCAGCCTCA
This sequence comes from Ammodytes marinus, assembly GCF_949987685.1. Taxonomy (NCBI): domain Eukaryota; kingdom Metazoa; phylum Chordata; class Actinopteri; order Uranoscopiformes; family Ammodytidae; genus Ammodytes; species Ammodytes marinus. Next base: position 2,930,281 of record NC_137229.1, read on the forward strand.
CACTTTTTGCAAAACAATACACACAGTGATTTGCAAAACACTAAACACACTTAAACACATTAGACACAGAAGTGTATCATGATGTCACCTCATTGCAATTCCAAAGCACTGACTGTCAAATGACCAAACACATGAGCCAGTCAGTAAACACAGCCGTTAGGTGCGCAAACACATGATTGCTTTATTCTAAACACTCCAATCAGGTTCAAGCACTATAGAAATGCAGCAGGTAAGTTCACCTGCCTTTACAGTAACCAAAATGGAAGGAGTCAGAAGAACAGTGAGAGTGAGGGTGAGAGGGGGAATCCACAGAGGTCCACAGATCCGTCATGCCAATATTAGCCCTTACAACACACCTCACATACTCAAATTTTTAGACTGATTGCACAAAATAGTCACAGCAGGTAACCAAATGCACCAGATGCAATACGAAAAAAACTCTAAGCCATTATACTCGTATTAGATGTACTTACCACCCTTGAGTTACCGTCCTGAAACAACAACATCTGATCGAGACCAAAGTCAATAATGTACATCCGTATCTGTGAAGAGTAGACAGACATTATAAGGAAGTCTCCTCCAAAAGCTTTCACACACTTTGATGTCATAAAACACAACATTTAAAGGAGCAGTGTGTAAAATGTATTGGCCTTTTTCAGGAGAGACTTGGTAGAAATTGAATATATTATTCGTAATATGTTTTAATTAGAGTACAATTGCTTGTTAATAAAAGTTTTTTTATTTTCTTAGAATGAGCTTTTTATAGCTACATAGGAGCGGGCCAGCCTACACGGAGGCCGCCATTTTCCAGGATTCTACAGTAGCACAGAACAGACAAACTTAATGGCCATATGCAATTTTAAAGTGGGTCTCCTGGAGAAATGCACCTGTTGAAAGTAGAAGAAGTGTACATAGAATAAATAACTAAATACATCTTCACCTCATCACCTCATGGAAAGAGGCAGTGATGCATAAATACATCTTTAGTAGCTATAGCTTCTTGTCCTTGAAGGCCACCGTAGCTTCTGTTATTATTCAAAAATGAGGGGTTACCGAGAGAGCGTTGCATTCTAGAACTTTACCCACTAAATGCCACTAAATATTCAGAAATTACACACTGCACCTTTAACATTTGAGTCAAGTGTTAAAGCAGTTTCATCCCAATCAACACTTGTGGAATGTTTAAAGACATGTAGCCGAGCCATACTCACTGTGGGCTCGCCGTCAAATGGTACTTTAAATAACCAGTGACTATAGTTAGTGCCAAACTCAAACTGCATTACTCCTTCAGGATCTTCTGTTGAATCCCTTAGTTCGACCTCAATACTGTCCGATGTGTTCCTATCAAACACGAGGCAGTCCTTTCCAGCTACAGCGCCGAAACACATCGAAAAGCCGGCAGGGGTGGAGGTTTCAATCTGTTAAAATCAAAGAGACACAAAAAGTCAAAGTAGGAGAATGGGAGTGTCAGAGACACACACACACACACACACACACACACACACACACACACACACACACACACACACACACACACACACACACACACACACACACACACACACACACACACACACACACACACACACAAATGGCTGTGCACCTGAAAACAGTTCCAGTCAATGGGAAAGCCCTTACTCGTGCTCCTCCCTATATGAGCATATAGAGTACATGTATTTGGAGAGAGACTTACTACTGTATCAATCATCAATGCAAGCTTAACCTCAAAAACTGTCTGCATTTATAGGATATAAGTTCAAGACAGTTGAAGATTTATTTGTGAAGCATATGGGTCTTAGACACAATAGCGAGGCACCAGTAGCAATGTTAAGTGATGTGAAAACGCCTGTTTTTGGTGTTTAAAGACTTTGAATAAAGAAAGAAATGCAACAAATAGCTTCAGGCTAAGTCATACTCACAGTCAAGAAGTTGTACTTCGGTCCGTAATACTCGATGGGGAGCTTGGTAACGTTGAAGGTACCCGATGTAACGTTGAACTTTTCTGCACCTGAAGACCATTGGGAAACATGAGGTCAGAACTACATTGAGGTAGGTGTGTGTGTGTGTGTGTGTGTGCGTGTGTGTGTGTGTGTGTGTGTGTGTGTGTGTGTGCGTGTGTGTGTGTGTGTGTGTGTGTGTGTGTGTGTGTGTGTGTGTGTGTGTGTGTGTGTGTGTGTGTGTGTGTGTGCTTACCTGCTGTCAGCCCAGTGAGAGCAGAGAGGAGCAGGAGAAGCATCATGGTGAAGAAAGTCGATCAGTTGACAGACACACACTGTTTAAAAAATAAATAAAAAATAATTTAAAATGCAAAATAAAACCCCTCAGTCCAGGGTTCACACACATTTAGGATTTCGTCACCTTGCTTAAACCAATGTGCACAAACTTTGTGGGACTTCTGACTTCTGAGAAAAGAATGATGTTACACTAAATAGAAAGCAAAGCATAACTAGTATATGAAGGACAAACACTTGTTAATCGGAATTACATGTTTGAAAAGGAGTTTACAATATTTACTTCAATACATAGAGTATATAATATAATAATGAATAACATGTAGCCTACAATACAAATGTATTTTTTTTTTCCTGGCAGCAAAAAGCAGCATAAAAACATCAAAGTTTCACATTAAAAACAAAATGCAAGACGCGACAAAACATAAAATAAAATAAGACAAATCAGGAAAAAGCATCGATTCCGTTTAGAGCAGGTCAGCTGTACTTACCGTGCGGAGGGAGAGAGACGAAGACAGCTCTTCGGGAAACTCTGAAACTCCCTCACTCACTCTGAGCCTTTTTATCTCCATCTCCTTGTACCTTTAGGGCAGAAGGATGGGACCAAAACAGGTGCGTTTAGGCTACACCCCCCCCCCCTCCTCTCTCTCTCTCTCTCTCTCTTACATAAAAACTGGTTCTTAAAGACCTACTTCAGCGGTGGAAATATGAAGGTGTATTGAACTCTGAGATCCTATGTAGTATAAATGTGCAAAACGTTTAGAAATCGGTTAATCCTAGCACTCTCTAACCCTACATTTTCCCATGTGTGAAATCACTCATAGGAAAATGTAGGGTTAGGATTAACAGGACAGCTGGGCCAAGGAAAGACTGAGGGAAGACTGAGGGAAGAAAAACCTCCTTCATTATATTATAAAAGCGATTTTATATTGATAGAATGCCAGTTCCGTGGGTGAAGTATTCCTAAAATAACTTGTAGAAAAATAGGAAAAAATCAGTGTAAAGACTTTATTAGGATAAACCCTGAAGAGGAATCATCTCATTTTCAAGGGCTGTCCTTAACACAAATAAACAAAGCACACACACACACACACACACAGACACACACACACACACACACACACACACACACACACACACACACACACACACACACACACACACACACACACACACACACACACACACACACACACACACACACACACACACACACACACACACACACACACACACACACACACACACACACACACACACACGTCCTTTCACCTTTCACCTAGACCTTTCACCATTTGATGTCACTAAATATTCCTGTATTATATAACACACTGCACCTTTAAATAAACTGAATATAATATGTTCTCAAACAGCATGTGAGATGTGTCATGGAAAATGTGCATATCGTCACCATCTTAAAATAATGGCCAAAGTAATTTTTTCAGTTTTCAGGAAACACAAAAAACTTAACTGAAGATTGAATATATGATATTTATTAATAATTTCACTCAAACAGGTTATGTCAAAATATGACTGTTGACATTTTAATAACAATTTCTGTCAATTGTGTAACAACATAATAGGAATGAACCCTTTTAATTAATGTTTAACTTGCGACTTAAGCCATTTTTCACCCTAAAATTGCCTTTGTCACTAAATAGTCCGATATTATATAACACACACTGCAACTTTAAATGAACTGAATTGAGTATGTTCTCAAACAGCATGTGAGATGTATCATGGAAAATTTGCATATTATACTTTAGCTGGATGTGTTTTTGAGTGCAGACGTTCCCACACACCCTAAACATACCAACAAAAATATGTGCTTGAAGCAGACCCAAAGGCTACAGGCTATGTACGTTATGTACGTTAGGTGACATGTAACTGGGACGTTCACATATTCTAAGGGTTCATAGGGTCTACTCAGACCAATGACACAACCTACACTCCCACCTGCAAAGCTTACAAAAGGTATACAATCAGTGCATAATGAAATGCATTTTTATTTTATTTTTAAGATAATTTTTTGGCATTTTCAAGCTTTATTAGACAGTACAGAGTTGAGATGGGGAGACAGAGAGAGAGAGAGGGGGGATGACCTGCAGAAATAGTCCACTTCGTTGCAGTGAACCGGCAACCACTGCAACGAAGGCCGGAGCCAATATGGTACACGCTCTATCCACTACGCCACCGGAGCGGACCAATTAAATGTATTTCAACCGAACAATGGCGCAACTGCTTTGAAAACATGACAATTCATAAATGGTATTGGTCATACAGAATGATATACAAAAAACCTTTTTAGAGAAAGTGTCTAGATAGTATACAATTGTGGAGTAGGCTACATTAAAAACTGATCTATTGAATATCTGCAAACGTGCGCACACATTAGCGGGCATGACAAGAACAACCAACAACATCTGAGATAAATTGAGAATAACAAAAAAAAAGTCAAGCCAACAATGGACTAGTGTTCTAGGCACTGACTCGAGGGAACTCATGAACTGCTTGGGACCACTACACTGTGGCACTGTATATGCGCTTAATATTATGTGCAAAAAATATATATATACATATATATTATATTTGTTTTTAATATAAATATGAGGCCCCAGCACAGGGCGTGCTCTGTGTTTAGGTATGATGAATCCACAGGTGCACTCTAAATACCGACACATTCACGTGTGCTTTTTGAGCGGTAACAAAGTGCTGTATGTTTGGTATGTGACTCTTAGCTCAGAGGAGGATTTGCATATTGTGTCTCGTTGGGTTACTTGAAATGTACAAATAGCACAGGTGTAACTTAAACCTGTCATCGCCTCAGAGTAATTACCCTTCCATCTGTATAAGAATGTAGAACGCCAAAGATCCACCTGTCTTTCATAATTGCTTGGTAGGATTTTTTTTTTTAAATGGCTGCTCCCATACACTCATACTTATATAACACAGTTCGTTCAACCACACACAGACACGTAGCAAAACAGCCCATAGAGACAGAGCGGAACGCGTCATAATCGGAGGCCACGCCCATCGTGGGGGAAAACAATGCACAGCGCTCCATTCACTTTATATTGAATGACACAGTATTCTTCAAACAAACGTAATATGACATGCCTTTCACAAATAAACGTTACTTTCTTTAAAGCCACGACTCTAGTCTGTCTATACGAGCTGTTTTTGTGAAAAATTTAGTAATTTTCAATATCGAGACAAAACTCTTAAAGGGGTAGTTCAGGATTTTAGACATAGGGCCTTATTCCCAAGTTAGCCTTGGTGTTCTTTATCAGTGGAGACAGTTTTCAACACATTTAATTCAGTCCTTCTAGTTGCAGAGTGCGCTCGTGCTAAGCTAGGGATACCTAGCGTGCTACTAAAACAGTCTTACCCACTCCACAGTACACCTGAGGCTAATCAATTATAACGCCAGACTATCGATGTAAATGTCTGTGTTGATAGAATAATTTTAGAAATAAAACCAACCTCGCATATTGCATTTTGAGGGACTTTATTCCTTGTAGGCTGTGGCAGCGGCGGACTAATACCTAGGTTACAGGCTCTATAATAGTTTGTTTACCTGCTGCTGTCTTACAGACGCAGAGTACAGTGCACAAAGGAGTTGTATTAGCCTATGCAATAAACAAGATATGACCACGTTTGGAGGACTTAGCAATGCGTCTGCTTTTGAAGACGATTATGAGGAATTTGTTGTATCCAACGAACCGTACCTGTACGAGCCGGAATACACTGATGAAGAATTGAGAGAGATGGATGCTCAAAGGGCAGAAAGAGAAAGAGCGTCTGTAGAGACAGCCCCCGCTGGAGCTGCAGCAGAGAACCGGGACAGAATGACGGTAGACTGGTGGCAGTGCAGTTTCAGTTTCTGTCCCACGCTGCTCTGTTTACTTTCTGCTGTAGTGATTCGGTTACACAGCAAAGTAAAAGTCCGCTGCTGCTAAGAAAGTAGTCCCTCAAAATGCGATAATTCATGCGATGCGAGGTTGGTTTTATTTCTAAAATTATTCTATCAACACAGACATTTACATCGATAGTCTGGCGTTATAATTGATTAGCCTCAGGTGTACTGTGGAGTGGGTAAGACTGTTTTAGTAGCAGGCTAGGTATCCCCCCGATGTCGTGAGCTAGCTTAGCACGAGCGCACTCTGCAACTAGAAGGACTGAATTAAATGTGTTGAAAACTGTCTCCACTGATAAAGAACACCAAGGCTAACTTGGGAATAAGGCCCTATGTCTAAAATCCTGAACTACCCCTTTAACTAATGTATGCTGTATGCTAGGCTAATGTTAGCCTTCTGCTGTAGGCTAACCCTCACGTATACTCCATCCTCCTCGCCAGGTCGGACGGGAAAAAGCACCTCAATATTGAAAATTACTCAATAATTTTTCACAAAAACAGTTCGTATAGACAGACAAGAGTTGTGGCTTTAAAGAAAGTAAAGTTTTTTTGTTAAATGGATGTTTGATTAAGTGTTAATTAAGTTTGTTTGCAGAAGACAGGTCTCCTTCAATACAAAGTGAATGGAACGGTGTTCAACGGTTTCCCCCACGATGGGCGTGGCCTATTTCATGCACTGTCTCTATTGTAAAATAATACACTTAATACTCTTTCTGTATTCATTTTATTCATGTAATATTCATATATTTTGAGATACTGGATTTGTATTTGCCTGAGATGTACGCATGGGAATTTGAAGTGTTAGTCCAAATGGGAGAGATAGAAGGGCTGCATTCCAATCCCCACACTTCCCTGCTATTAAGTATGGCAGAAAAAGACTCAGGATGTCCCAATACATGTGGACAGATGCAGCATGCTGAGAAATGCCCTACTTACATCTGGGTCGTGATTTGTAATGTGGAAATCAGCAGTTTTCTTTTAAGGCCATTCTGACCTATTATCTACCTGAAGTTATGTCACATCGACTGAGCCTCCAAGTGAAAACCAGAATGATATATATAAGACAAGTTCATGACATTTTTTTGAATTAAATTAAAGTAGGGGAGAACGGGGTAATCTGAGCCACTTTTTACATGTGCTCCCCTCTAAGAGAGCTAAAAGGATTTATCACTCAAATGTACATATTTTCCATTAATTCAGGATGTTACCTAGAAATGGGCATTAGCAGAATTTTTTCAAGACAGAGGGCAGTGAAAATATGATTGTTTTAAAAAAAGTTGTCATGTGGCTCACTTTACCCCAGCTGTGGGGTAAACTGATCCACTTACTTTTTCCACTCTGAAACTACCATAACAACACATAGTGTAACAGTAAGAATCCTGAAAGCTAGCCACACATTCCAGAACTAATGTCGGACTAGTAAAGAATGATGGGGTTTGGTCAAATAAGCAAAGCAGATTTTCTAAACACTTGAAAGTAACTCTGAACAAAATCAAATGCATACATATTATAATTCAAAAGGTTTTAATAAGATTCAAATGAAAGATGGAACCAGTTAGATTAGAACACAGCCTGGGGGTCAGAACACAGGACCCTTTCATTTTCCTTTATTTATTCTCGAAAGATCAATTGAGGGTTACCCTCTTTTACAATGACGTCGAGTCAATTACAGATACACAATATAGAATACACAACAAGCTGACAAAGAGACAACAACAACTAAAACATTCAGATCAATTGAATAAAGCAGAACAATAGCCTAATTAAAACAGTTACAAGTGGAGTAGGGCTGATTCAAAATAATAAGTTTAAATTGGTTAATAGTTATGAGTGTATTTATTTTAATTTGATGTTGTAGGCTGTTCCAGGAGTCAGGGGCACTGTGGCTAAAAACAGTTTTACCAAGGTCAGACCGGGCGTATGGAACATATAACATGAGCATGTCAGTTGAGCGGGTTTGATAAAGCCCATCTGAAATATGCAGCATTGTTGTCAAATAGAGTGGTAGCTTTCCAGTCAGGGCTTTATATCGTCACCCTCTTAAAATAATGGCCTAAGCCACTTTTTGGCCAAAATGATTTTTTTGCTTAAATCATCTCCTCATGATGCTGGCCACCTCTGGTAAAACGGCCTAATTCCTCAGTTGAACAGATCATGTGATTTTACTTGACATAGGCCATTACACCATATTACCAGAATGTCAAGAGTGTGTTTGAGGCCATTTTATTTTGCCTAAGTCAAAACATTTTTTTTCAAGGACATTTCACAAGTGTGTAAAATGGCTTAAGTCACAAGTTAAACATTATTATAAAGGGTTTATTCCTATTTTGTTACATAATTGACAGAAATTGTTATTACAATGTCAAGAGTCATCTTTTGACATAACCTGTTTGAGTGAAATTATTAATGAATATCATATATTCAATCTTTGGTTAAGTTTTTTGTGTTTCCTGAAAACACTGGAAAAATGACTTAGGCCGTTATTTTAAGAGGGTGACGATATATAAAAATATGCCAATGTGCATCACGTCTCTCTTTAAGGGAGGACCACCCAACCTTTTCATATAAAACACAATGGTGTGTGTCATAAGCATCTCCTGTAATGAACCTTAAAGCAGAGTGAAAAACAGAGTCTAGGAGTTTAAGACATGAATGAGATGCATGCCGATAAACCACATCACCGTAAACCTTAGAGCCAGCTAGTGTCTGGGGGTCAAAGCATAGGAAAATCAGAACCAGCGAGAACAGCCTGGGACTCAGAACACAGGAGAAGACCCAACTGATTATAACATCAGCCTGTCATACTCTACAACTAGGCCTACTCTACATTCCAGCCCTGAAGGTTACAGGGAAAGATGAGAAGGTGCTCTTTCCGTGTGGTTGCCACATGTTACAGCAAACGAGACCATCAGTGCAAAGAATGCTATTTTTATATAGTTTTTCTTAATGCCTGTGTCATGGATACGCTCACCCAGGTAAAAACACTACCGCTTTTATCTGTGTTTGTGTGTGTGTGTGTGTGTGTGTGTGCAGGCCCGCCAACACAAATGGCTGTGTCCCTGAAAACCTCCAGTCAATGGGCCCCCCTTACTCATACTTTACTTGTATCAATGGCCCAATCTCAATCCACCCCCTACACCCTATCCCTATCCACTATCCCTCCGTTTGCGCGTTCGCGGGGAGGGCCCGCCATATTGAGTGCCGTCCCAAACCACAGAGCCTCGAGTGTAAGTTGGCTATAAAGCCCTCGATCACCGAGTTTGCATCGATGTTGGCTCAGCCCTACGTTTGACACAGGTGTCCGCCAATCAATTATGTCCAGAATGGAAGAGCCAACCTACAAATGAGAGTTCCATGGAGTGTGATTCCCGAATTATAAATGAAACGTTCTCTTACCTCAAACAGATCTATATTTGATTGATTATTTTTATGCTTAGCCCTTAATGACGGAACCGGAGGGTAGCCTACAATATGAAAAAAAAAAAAAAAAAGACTGACTATCTTATCAAACAGGGACGGCCAGCGACAGTTTGGGGATCAGGAGCTCAAGTGAGAAAAATTACTCTTTTGTGATTATTATACTATATTTTTAAAAATAGTAGCACATTTCTGACTTACTTACCAATGTATTGTAATACCCTAAAACTCACGCAATTGCTTAATATTCAACATATTGGGGGCGAACGTGAACTGAACGTATGTATTTCTGCCTCATGAACGTTTTTGCGAACGCGCTCATTCTGGCGTTTGTGAACGGCGCTCTTACAGTCGTTCATCGAGTGCCAGATTTCCATAGAAAACCCCCGCTAAAAGACATCGTAAACAGCCCTTTATATGTAGCTGAAAAACACCCAATCTGGCAACACATGCCACCACAGCGTCGCACCGCCGCTGCGTCATCAAAATGCGAAACACCGCAGGAAAAAAACAAAAACAAATGAATGCAGCAGCGCTTACTCAGACCCATGACTCAGACCATGGAACTAGCCTCAGGCTATACCCTCTTCTTCGTATGATTGTTACCTACCTCAGATTGTGTTTGTGTTAATAAGTATGTCAACACATCTTCTGGACTTTGTTGTTAACAGTAGGCCCTATACTGCAGTTTAGAATGGTCTCCTTGAGGGTTTTACTATTTTAAGTTGTAGGCTAATTTGTTTGTACAGTAGAACCTGCCTGGTATATTGTTCAGTATTGCTTTCTTTGAAATAAATTTCATGTGAATTGTTTCCAGGTTTGGAAAATTATAAAAATGGAAAAACTTTTGCACCTTAACCGTTTTTGTCTGAATAATTCCTCATTAAAAAGACCATTCAAACAGCAACTTTTTCCTCGTGTTTTTGAGAATATACTGTAGGGGTAAAAGCTGCAGCTGGTTTCTAGTGTGGACTGAATGTTATTGAAATAATTTCTGTCTGTGGTTCTATATGGTATGTGGCAATTATTTAGAAAAATAATAGCCTGCAGCAACACATTGAAAAAAAAAGAACTATGAACTAGTTAATTTTTGAACTGTGAACTTAGTTCAGAATTTTGAATTATGAACTATGAACTGAACTAGTTCATTTTAAAGTGTGTGAACTGAACTTTGAACTAGTTCACGTAGAAAAAGAACTTTCCCAACACTGTCAGTATGTGACATGAAACTCATGGAACATTTTTCAAATTGTACCTGGCTGCTGGCGTCAACCTGAAGACATCGATCAAAGACTTTGGACGGTTTTGTCCCCAAAGGGAAATTCTTTATCTAAAAAGTGTACGCTCAGGACAACAACAGAGTGATGAACTTGTCAACTTTATAAGAATGTAGAAGAACAACAAAAGGTTCAAGTGTTTTCTGTTTTACCTGAGGGGTCCAAATACTTTTCACAATTCACAGACACAAGTAGCAGGACGACTCAGATAAAATAATCCATATGCCAAAACTGTAGGCCTACAACAATATATCAAAACCAAATTTTGTAACCATATGGCACACAAAAAAGTAGGTGTGGGAAAAAAAATCGATTCTCCGATGCATCGCAACTCTCTCTCGAACGATTCCGAATCCATTCAGAAAAATTAATAATAGGAATTAAATTATTATAATTTTTTTTTTTATCTGATTAGTAAATACTAGTACTTCCTGCGCCACTGTGCATGCACATCACACAAGTGCAAGTTGTTAAAAGTGGCGACAGAAAGGGCTGAGAGCAGCGAACCCATGTGACCTGCACTGGCTTTGTTTCTGTTTACGTTTTTATATGAGAGCTGAATTCCAAGCCATCATTTTTTGCACAATGTGTTGAAATGACATAGAAAATAATAGAATAGAAATCCTATAGAAACATGATTCACAAGAGTAGAAAGAAAATTAAACTGAATCGGTTTAGTTTTTACATACTCCCATATTGTGTTGAAAGCTGCATTGATTATTGCACTGTTCATAGAAAGTCATATTTGTGACAAGAAAAGCTTTTCTCTTAATACAATATTAGAGAAGGTAATTCATCTGTTGATTGTCTTTAATGATCATCACAAAAGTAGGAAGTGATTAGCAAACTGAGTAGCAAACTCAGATGTGTATATAAATATATTTTTGAAAATCACACAAGGGTATGTTCGTAAAAAAAAATTTGCATCAAGATGCATTGATAATCGATTTTGAATCGAATCATTGACCTGAGAATCGGAATCGAATCAAATCGTGAAGTGCCAAGAGATTCCCACCCCTACAAAAAAGGAAAGGAAAGGAAAGTAAAGGAAAGGAAAGGAAAGTAATGCATAATTGTATTAAAGAACTACACTTATCTGACATGGAGACACCTGAATTCATCAAGGAAATCATTTTACTGTAACTCAAACTTAAAAATAATAATAATTATAATAATAATAATAATTGATTGGATTTATATAGCGCTTTTCAAGGTACTCAAAGCACTTTACAGGGTTCCAGGTTCAATTCGTTCACACACAGTCATACCGGTGGTGGTAAACTATGATAGTAGCCACAGTTGCCCTGGGGCAGACTGACAGAAGCGAGGCTGCCATTCCACGCCATCGGCCCCTCCGACCACCACCTCAAACATACAGCAGTCATACACATTCACACGAGGCAAGGTGGGTGAAGTGTCTTGCACAGGGACACAACGACCATGACACAAGTGGCCGGGCGGGGATCGAACCACCAACCCTAGGATCGTTGGCCAACCAGCTTAACCACCTGAGCCACAGTCGCCCCAAGACTAGATTATTTTTTGAGAGTTCAAATTAAATGGATGCTGGGCTGAGACAAATTGAACAAATTGATATTTATTTTGTGATTAACACATTACTACAACTGGGTGTGAAGCCAACAAGGTATATACTGTATAAGAGGTCAACAAGGCATATACTGTATAAGAGGTCAACAAGGCATATACTGTATAAGAGGTCAACAAGGCATATACTGTATAAGGGGTCAACAAGGCATATACTGTATAAGGGGTCAACAAGGCATATACTGTATAAGGGGTCAACAAGGCATATACTGTATAAGAGGTCAACAAGACATATACTGTATAAGAGATCAACTAGGCATATACTGTATAAGGGGTCAACAAGGCATATACTGTATAAGAGGTCAACAAGGCATATACTGTATAAGGGGTCAACAAGGCATATACTGTATAAGAGGTCAACTAGGCATATACTGTATAAGAGGTCAACAAGGCATATACTGTATAAGAGGTCAACAAGGCATATACTGTATAAGGCAGGGGTCCCCAAACTACGGCCCGCGGCCCGCTTTTTATTGGCCCGCGGCCGATTTTAAAAATATAATGTAATATGGCCCTTTTATTTTTTATTTTTTATTTTTATTTGGATTTCTTAGTTAACCCACTAGTGCAGGGGTGTCAAACACTGATTGATTGGCCCGTGGCACATTTTAAAAATATAATGTAATATGGCGCTTTTAATTTTTAAATAATTTAAATGCACTCATTATATTACAGAGAAATATGTCCCATAAAAGAAAATGAGCAACAAGCCCATCCCAGAAGACCCTGCATAATATTTTATTTTAAATTAATATTATTATGGAAAATCTATGCGTCCTTCTCCAATAGCTTCTAATTCATCTGACACAGTGTCTCCATTTTTTTCATGCAAAATTCTTCAGATTTAGCCTCTTAATTTCCCTCTCAAAGTGCACCAGATTCATGCATTTCGCTTTAAAAACTTTAAAAAATCTCCCGGGGTGGGCATACCCCCGGACCCCCCTAGGAGGGTCGGGACCTCGGCTGGATACTATCTTCACCCTGCTGGACATTGGACGCAAAGGCAGAGAACACTGGGTGTATCATTGGCATATAAACAAGAAGGGAAATGTGTCTGTTTAATGTGCAAGGAAAGTGTTGCCGTGAAGAAGGATTACAATTTACGAAGACACTATGAAACTAAACATCAGAGCAGCTACATGTCCTGATAAATGTGTTATTTTTGCAAAGTGGCCCGGCCCTTCGTAGATTTTTCTGTATGTGGCCCTCAGTGAAAAAAGTTTGGAGACCCCTGGTATAAGAGGTCAACTAGGCATATACTGTATAAGAGGTCAACAAGGCATATACTGTATAAGAGGTCAACAAGGCATATACTGTATAAGAGGTCAACAAGGCATATACTGTATAAGAGGTCAACAAGACATATACTGTATAAGGGGTCAACAAGACATATACTGTATAAGAGGTCAACCAGGCATATACTGTATAAGGGGTCAACAAGGCATATACTGTATAAGAGGTCAACAAGACATATACTGTATAAGAGGTCAACTAGGCATATACTGTATAAGGGGTCAACAAGGCATATACTGTATAAGGGGTCAACAAGGCATATACTGTATAAGGGGTCAACTAGGCATATACTGTATAAGGGGTCAACAAGGCATATACTGTATAAGAGGTCAACAAGGCATATACTGTATAAGAGGTCAACAAGACATATACTGTATAAGAGGTCAACAAGGCTTACTGTATAAGAGGTCAACAAGGCATATACTGTATAAGGGGTCAACAAGGCATATACTGTATAAGGGGTCAACAAGGCATATACTGTATAAGAGGTCAACAAGGCATATACTGTATAAGGGGTCAACTAGGCATATACTGTATAAGGGGTCAAATTATAAATTATACAAGTTCCCTGGCTAGCCTCCATTCCCCCTCTGCTCAGTGTTGTGATACCCAGTCCACCGGCCCTGGGTAAGGGTGGGGGAGTATGTTATGATGTTTAAAAGGCACATAGGTAATCTCTAGCGAACACTTGGCCAATGTTTGTTTATGTTTATACTAACCACGTTAACATTTGTCTCTCAGAGCCAGTGCCCCGCCTAGCCCGTTCCCTGAAACGTCACAATCATAAATATAAACAGCTGAGGGCTCTGAGCCAGGCTTTTTAAAATTGGTGTTAGCGACTTTTTTTCAGCGTGCCGTGCACACAGGACGGACATCAAGCGGAGGGTAGCGGAGGAGTAGATACACTCTCTCACACACACACACACACACACACACACACACACACACACACACACACACACACACACACACACACACACACACACACACACACACACGCAGGCAGACATGTAGCGGAGGAGTAGATATTGGCATTTTACCAAAGTTACAATCTTTTAAAATCTTTGTTTTGTCGTTATGGTCGTGCAAGTTTTAAATGGTTATAGTGAATATTTCTGTTGAAAATAATGTTAAGCTCAGTTAGGTTCTTGGCCTCTGAAGACCATGGGCCCCCCAAGGGCTGGGCCCTAGAAAGCTTTCCCACTTTCTATTCCTTATGGGGCTGGGCCCTAGAAAGCTTTCCCACTTTCTATTCCTTATGGGCGGCCCTGTGTGGCAAATTCCCATGCGTACATCTCAGGCAAATAAAAATCCAGTATCTCAAAATATATGAATATTACATGAATAAAATGAATACAGAAAGAGTATTAAGTGTATTATTTTACAATAGAGACAGTGCATGAAATAGGCCACGCCCATCGTGGGGGAAACCGTTGAACACCGTTCCATTCACTTTGTATTGAAGGAGACCCGTCTTCTCCAAACAAACTTAATCAAACATCCATTTAACAATTTTTTTTAACTTTCTTTAAAGCCACGACTCTTGTCTGTCTATACGAGTTGTTTTTGTGAAGAATTATTGAGAAATGCTCAATATTGAGGTGTTTTTTACCTAAGTATGAGTGTATGGGAGGAACCTTTTAAAAAAAAAAAAATCCCACCAAGCAATTATGAAAGACAGGTGGATCTTTGGCGTTCTACATTCTTATACAGATGGAAGGGTAATTACTCTGAGGCGATGACAGGTTTAAGTTACACCTGTGCTATTTGTACATTTCCAGTAACCCAACGAGACACAATATGCAAATCCTCCTCTGAGCTAAGACATACATACCTAAACACAGACCACACTCTGTGCTGGGGCCTCATATTTATATTAAAAACAAATATATATATATTTTTTTTTTTGTTGCACATATTAAGCGCATATACAGTGCCACAGTGTAGTGGTCCCAAGCAGTTCATGAGTTCCCTCGAGTCAGTGCCTAGAACACTAGTCCATTGTTGGCTTGACTTTTTTTTTGTTATTCTCAATTTATCTCAGATGTTGTTGGTTGTTCTTGTCATGCCCGCTAATGTGTGCGCACGTTTGCAGATATTCAATAGATCAGTTTTTAATGTAGCCTACTCCACAATTGTATATTATCTAGACACTTTCTCTAAAAAGGTTTTTTGTATATCATTCTGTATGACCAATACCATTTATGAATTGTCATGTTTTCAAAGCAGTTGCGCCATTGTTCGGTTGAAATACATTTAATTGGTCCGCTCCGGTGGCGTAGTGGATAGAGCGTGTACCATATTGGCTCCGGCCTTCGTTGCAGTGGTTGCCGGTTCAAATCCGACCCGTGGACTATTACTGCAGGTCATCCCCCCCCCCCCCCCCTCTCTCTCTCTCTCTCTCTCTCTCTCTCTCTCTCTCTCTGTCTCCCCATCTCAACTCTGTACTGTCTAATAAAGCTTGAAAATGCCAAAAAATTATCTTAAAAATAAAATAAAAATGCATTTCATTATGCACTGATTTTATACCTTTTGTAAGCTTTGCAGGTGGGAGTGTAGGTTGTGTCATTGGTCTGAGTAGACCCTATGAACCCTTAGAATATGTGAACGTCCCAGTTACATGTCACCTAACATACATAACGTACATAGCCTGTAGCCTTTGGGTCTGCTTCAAGCACATATTTTTGTTGGTATGTTTAGGGTGTGTGGGAACGTCTGCACTCAAAAACACATCCAGCTAAAGTATAATATGCAAATTTTCCATGATACATCTCACATGCTGTTTGAGAACATACTCAATTCAGTTCATTTAAAGTTGCAGTGTGTGTTATATAATATCGGACTATTTAGTGACAAAGGCAATTTTAGGGTGAAAAATGGCTTAAGTCGCAAGTTAAACATTAATTAAAAGGGTTCATTCCTATTATGTTGTTACACAATTGACAGAAATTGTTATTAAAATGTCAACAGTCATATTTTGACATAACCTGTTTGAGTGAAATTATTAATAAATATCATATATTCAATCTTTGGTTAAGTTTTTTTTGTGTTTCCTGAAAACTGAAAAAATTACTTTGGCCATTATTTTAAGAGGGTGACGATATGCACATTTTCCATGACACATCTCACATGCTGTTTGAGAACATATTATATTCAGTTTATTTAAAGGTGCAGTGTAATTTGTGTGTTCTTTAGTATGTAGTGTAGTAAAAAGACTAAAGCTCTTCTGTACTTTAGTATGTAGTGTAGTAAAAAGACTAAAACTCTTCTGTACTTTAGTATGTAGTGTAGTAAAAAGACTAAAGCTCTTCTGTACTTTAGTATGTAGTGTAGTAAAAAGACTAAAACTCTTCTGTACTTTAGTATGTAGTGTAGTAAAAAGACTAAAACTCTTCTGTACTTTAGTAGGAAAAAGACTAAAACTCTTCTGTACTTTAGTATGTAGTGTAGTAAAAAGACTAAAACTCTTCTGTACTTTAGTATGTAGTGTAGTAAAAATAAAGAGTGTGATTTGGAACGCAGGGACTCCACAGAGACAAGAAGACTGAATAACAGGATAGCCTGGATCACTTAACTTAACTATTCTACTGGTAGGATTCAGGCCTCTTCACAGCAGACCCTCTCTATCTATCTATCTGTCTGTCTGTCTGTCTGTCTGTCTGTCTGTCTGTCTGTCTGTCTGTCTGTCCGTCTATCTTAATGCTTTTGTCATGGGTATACGCCCACCCAGGAACAACAGCTGGTATAGTAAAAACACTACCGCTTTATGTCCAAAGGGGGGCGCTAGAATTAACACAAACTGAAAGTTCCCACACCCATGACAACGGCATTAAGACAAACTATATAAAAATAGCATTCTTTGCACTGACGGTCTGGTTTGCTGTTACATGTAATTTAATGATCATCAGAGGGAAAAATTAGACTGTTTCAGAAATATTTCAAAGTTCCTTGCAGGACCTTTAAAGTGTATAGCAAAGTTCCATTAACATATAACATTGAATTTTTTTTTTCTTCTCATTTTCAGCTAAATACCGCGAGCGCTTCATAGAATGTCGGATCAGATGGAGAGGGAAGGAGCGCTTCATAGAATGTAGGATCAGATGGAGAGGGAAGGAGAAAGACTCCAGACACACATGGGCCGCTCCACTAGACCACACAGACATTGATGATTTCAACTGGGACATACTTTAACTTATTTATTTCATCCTAACATGGCTCCTTGAACTTGCCTCTTGCTTATATATCCGTCTCATCGCTGGTTGTTTTCACTGGGAGGCTCAGTCCATGTGATGTAACTTCTGCTGCAGTGACAAAGTGAAAAAGCAGACAGAAAATATTTACATTGATGGATTGGTTATCGAACAAAACAGAGTCATGATTATAGACTGTTTAGGAAGGTCATGATTAACACACACACACAATCAGAAACACAGACACACTCTGCGTTCCAATCCCCATACTTCCATACTATTTAGTATGCTAGAAAAAGATTTAGGATTGTCTCAATACATGCATGTCAATTGTAGTATGCCAAGAATTCTCACACACACACACTCTCTCTCACACTCACTCACTCTCACACACACACACACACACACACACACACACACACACACACACACACACACACACACACACACACACACGCTATCTCTCACTCTCACACACACACACACACACACACACACACACACACACACACACACACACACACACACACACACACACACACACAGATCGGAGTGTAGAAAACATGCCTCCCTTTCCTAGCTGATCTAATATATTGTAGAACCATTGATAGGAGTGTTCTATAGTTGGGTTAACATCTAGATAATGCCTGTTAGCCTTCTGGTACACTGTAAGGACAGATGTGTAGAACATAATGTGCTTGTAAACAGTACAGGATAATGCAGAAACAAGAAAGGAGTGTTTTATATTTTGGGATAATGAAGATAACAAAGATATTGGAGTGTAGAAAAGATGCTTCAATCTAGTTTATGGAATATAATGTAAAAATAAATAGATAGGAATGTTTTAACACCGGATTTAATGGATCATGAGGAGATATTCACTGATGTTGATAAAAAGCGTTCTCCAGAATCACTGACTACACCTTTAAGTTCATGATTTTTGAGATAAATAGAATAATATACAGTAAGTAACAAGCTGCGATATGCGGAAATGGCCGCTCTAGGCTTCTGTAGTTCCACTCAGTTATATATTTGGTATAACGTAAGAACAGAGATAAGTGTGTTTTTAATATTTGGGATAATGTCAGCCATAGATTTTACTGTAAGGGACAGATGTAGGAGTGTAAATGTATTTAATGGCCATCTCTAATCTACACTCAAATTACAATAACATAGATAAATGTGAGAGAGAGAGAGAGAGAGAGAGAGAGAGAGAGAGAGAGAGGGAGAGAGAGGGAGAGAGAGAGAGAGAGAGAGAGAGAGAGAGAGAGAGAGAGAGAGAGAGGCAAATGAGTTTTCCTGGTCTTGGCACTAATATTCCATTGTAAACAGTGATTGGAGTGCAGGAAAGAGGCTTAATTCCTTAGTGAATATATATATAATAATGTAATAACATAGATGGAGGAGTGTGTTACATTTGGATAATGTAGAACGCGATAAAAGATAAAAGTTTACAGAACGTTTCACAATGTATATTTAGGATAATGTTAGTTTATATATCTAGAAAGGAGAGAGAGAGAGGGAAAGAGGGAGGGAGAGAGAGAGGGAAAGGGGAGAGAGAGAGAGGGGGGGCGAGAGAGGGAGAGGGAGAGACGGAGGGAGAGGGGAGAAAGAGAGAGGGAGAGAGAGAGGGAGAGCTATAAATTAATTTAAAAAAAGTTTGAGTTCCATTGGTAGCCTGGAAAATCCAGACCTGCTGCTGGCAAATTAAATGTGCTGCGCCTGTTGGTCTGGACACTCTCCATTGAAGCTCATTAAATACGTCATGAAATCCTGAGCTACCAATCAAATCGTTCTATATGATATTCACGGGCCAGAGCCCATGCAGACAGACAGACAGACAGACAGACAGACAGACAGACAGACAGACAGACAGACAGACAGACAGACAGACAGAGCCCTATGGTGCTCTGGGGCGGACAGTGCGTGCGCCGTCGGGAGTTACTCTGGGAGGTTCCTGCTTCAAATACAGTAGCCTCGTTTGAGTAGGAGCCGTCTTGCTCAGACCTGCGCAACTATGATGCGCGTCCTGCTGAGCGCACAGCATTTCTGCAGCATTTTTGCAGTGCGCTCAGCAAGACGCGCGTCATAGTTGCGCAGGTCTGAGCAAGACGGCTCCAAGTCGAACGAGGCTATTACCTGCCTGCGGTACAGTTGAAAGTTATCTGAACAAATACTTTCACTTCAGCTGAACGTCGTGACGCAGTTTATTTTCTCCTCTAAAGCTGCAGCTGAAGGTAAGAGATCCACTCTGCTCTCACTGTTAACAATAATAATGATCTTATTTTATTATATTCTATTATTTTTAGTTTAAATCTAGTTCCAGTAGAAACAGAAAACATGTGGAATGTGCCCAAACTCATAACTCAGAGTTTAACAGGAAACTAGAGACGAAGGAGGTGACACAGCCGTTAACAAAGATCCTCCATGTTGTGTTAACATTAACTCATTGTTTGCACTAGTTACATATGAGTGTGTTGATGCAGTAATCTACTCTGACAGTATAAATCCCTTTGAAGCACTATGCAAACACCAGTGGTTTCCTTTCACAGCTTTTATTGTTGACTTCTCCTCCAACTTCACCGTGAAAACTATAATAAACAGTATGTCATGGAATTGAAATACCAACCTTTAAAAGATGAGAATATAGTCAATTAATACGAGGTGACACAATGTTTAAATACAAAAATAGAACAGATCTTTAATGTTTGCAAACATGGGTCAAGACAACAATCAAGCAATGGGATTGTGTGAAATGACCAGCGACAGGCGGTCATACAGAGAACTTATAGTGAAATCTAATTACGCGCGAACATTCCAGCCTACGTACAAGATTCTCCTCTGCCAGATATATTGTTAGTTATCTTACAGACACAGTTCTCCGGAGCCATCTCAGTCAAAACATACATTTCCGTACGGAGTTTGAGTATCTCAGAACATAATCAGTACATAACAACCTTCACCATACGGTCAGAACCTTCACCATAAGGTCAGGTCAGAACTTTTGTTGATTAGCTTACGAATATTTAGAGTCAAGATGCACTAGTCTATATATAAACACATAATTATTATGACTGTAATAAACAATTCCACAACATTTCCCTCCTATTATAATAAATAAATAACAAATATAATTATTCTAAAAAAAAAAATGTTCTAATAATTAAAGGATAAAACATGTTTATATGGAATGGCAAAAGCGTATATTAAAATTCTACAGGATGGCCTGTGAGATTGTCCGCCAAGGCCAGAGTGGCCTTTTCAAGTGTCTTATCCCCAGTGGGCAGTGTACTAAAATAGACGGACAGATGTCACAGGTCATCCGCTCCTATACACATAGAAACAAACACACCCCCTCACAATTGGCAAAAGGAGGTCAAAAGGTCCTATGCACTAACTATACTAACTAACAGAACTGATCATTTAAAAAAACCTCAAACATCGTTAAAGAGGAAAAAATGTTCAGGCAGTTCTGTTTGACAAAAAAAAATTAAACAGCTATGCTTAAAAGATTTAAGTCAAAAGTAATGTTATATGGCAGTATAATTCTAAACAAAACTAAATAAAATGTTGTAAGAAAGAATTAATGTTAACTATTAAATGTAAACTAAAACAAAATCATCATATTTTAGATCAAAGTTTTCTAAACAAATGTGTGAACACATTTTAACCAGATAAAAGGTGAAGTGAGCTAAAGAAAAAAAAACAATACATTATTGTGTATCGCTATGGTGGCTTTAGGTCGCAGGATTTAATCAAATTTAAACATTTTATCAATGTAGATCTTCTGTCTTCTGGCGGTCGGATGCTCTACCTGTTGAAAGAGTGATTATCAATCTCCCCTTCCTCTCACACACATGCATGCAGTCAGTCACACACACACACACACACACACACACACACACACTAGCACGCTTTCCGTTCCTTCTCTCACAAAAACATGCAGGCTGTCAAACTCAATCAGACACACATGCACGTTCGTCCTTTCACGCTCTCTCTCTCTCGGACACACACACAGGCACGCAATGTTGGTGTCCCACGGTCACTCAACCACACCAGCACACACACTCACTCACACCCACACTCCCTTTCTCTCTCTCTCTCTCTCTCTCTCTCTCTCTCTCTGAAAGGAATCCAATGTTAAACGCTGTTATGAACACAATACATACTTTAAACAATAGTTTAAAATAGTTTTATGAAGCTTTATTAAAACAAATTGGTGCTATTTGTAAATTATTCATTCCTATTTCCCCCCTTCTCTTACTCCCATGTGTAAGATAAACTAAATTTGGTCAAAACACGGGTTGCCGTGTTGACAAGAAACAAAC
Organism: Ammodytes marinus; assembly: GCF_949987685.1. Taxonomy (NCBI): domain Eukaryota; kingdom Metazoa; phylum Chordata; class Actinopteri; order Uranoscopiformes; family Ammodytidae; genus Ammodytes; species Ammodytes marinus. The sequence continues at coordinate 2,952,538 of NC_137229.1, forward strand.
GTTGTTTTGGGAACAACCTCCTGAGCTCTTATCAGCTCTGCTGAGAGGGAGAACATAGTTATCTATTTGCATTTTTCTGTCTGTAAGGAGAACACAGTAAGAGTGAATTAGCAAAAGGTTGTAAAAGAAATAAACAGTCAGTCTTAGTCAGTCAGTCCATGATCATGTATAAAGTTTGCTCTGCAGAGGCTTAACTAATTTTGAAAATTCTGAAGTCATTTAAAAATGATTATCCCTTTTTGGAAATTGTGTGGCTTGGGAATAATAACATCCCGTCTTACACACTGTTATTTTTTAGAAAATTCTACTCACAAATGATGCTATAGCGCGATATTAGAAGTACTTTTCTATCATTAAATAATTGTTTCGTAATTGTGTGTGTATAAAGGAAACATGCTCTCGTGGTTAAACCAACACTACTTTAGTCACTGCAGTCACTTGCTCGGCCTATAGCCGTGTTTTGGGTAAATGTCCTTGTGGAGTTTTCACCTGCAAAGATAGGAATGTAAACATAGAGACGTTGGATACAGTACAATACTCAGTTGTCTATCAAACCAAATTAGATAAGTTATACCATAATTAGCCAAAAATGTAATCACCTAGCGTGACACTAACAATTCTGATGTAGACAATTCAGATGGGGAAATTAAGCATTTAATAATAATAATATTACTGGACAGTGAGAGTCACTGCATGTTTGGTGCACCTCACCCCCCTGTGGACCCCTCTCTGTCTCTCCCCTCCGTCCAGTCAGTCTCCCACTCTCTCACTGCCTCTCCGCCCCTGGGACTGCAACTGCAGTCCATTCTCTGGATGTTGTTCAGGACATTATCTGCCCAGTGCAAGTTGTCCCAACACAGAATCAGCCATGTTGATGTTCCTGGTGTTTTAGCCACATCTGCTGGCTCTGCCTCTGCCACGTCTTCCTCGTCCGCCTTTTCCATTTGTCCATAGGCCTTCAGCTGGGCCATACAGAGGTTGTCCTTGTCACAGAGTTCACATTAGTTCTGTCATAAAATGATCTCTTCTTTAGGCCAGTCATGTTGAACTGGACCCCATTTAAAATGGAATAAGGTAGCTGGAAAAATACTCATCTGGCAGACGCAGGGCAGGATCCAGGTGTAGATGTGGATACAGCTTTAGTTCGTTGAGCTGGTTTTGGTCTGCAACCGGAGGTGTGAGAGAGGAGATTCTGCTAGGCCAGAGACGAGAGTCCAGCTCTGGGATAATTGTCCTGTGAGGAGCTTAGCACACTTTTGTCGGGTTATTCTTATAATAAGGCTCGTACAACAACGTAGTCGGAGTGTGTCTTTATTAAACTTCCTCTGCAGCCGTGACCGTAACTTACTGTTCGCATGCACGGGACTCCAGCTAACCCCGCCCCCGGTACAGACGTCATCAGGTTGCTACAAAATAAAGGCATTCCTTACAGTATTATTCAATAATACCACATCTCCCTTTCTTTGAGAACAAAGGGTGGACTACCTTTGTCTCTGCAGGTCTTAAGGGGTTTATTCTGCCCTTTTGCTGGAAGACCTGTCCCTGATCTGTCCCTGTTTGAAGCATGCAAAATATAAATAAAATAACTTACACATTACCATACTGTGAACTATTACTTTAGCAGGCTGTGTTCTCAAAACGTAAACTCTCAGGTTTCAGGTAATTGTAAACAGTGAAGCAGAACAATTTTAACATCACATGTCACTCTCTTTTTCTTCCCTTTTTTTTTTTTTTTTACTGTGGAAAACCAATCAATAAATCACAAATCAAGTCTCTGCGGCTTTATAACCTCTCGCCCACACCTGGTCCACACAGTCTCTGTGGTGGTGGGGCCCTCTCTGCTGGGTGATGTTTCCACTGGTGGAGCTGAATCTGGTGCAGGTGATTCTCCTCCCCCATCAGCGTCGACTACCCCACCGTTGGTCTGCAGTGGCACCAAGTGACGCCGGTTCCTCCTCAGTGTGCCCTGAGGCACCTGGACGATATAAGAGCGAGGGGTGTTGTGTGTAGATAGCACTTTGCCCTGGACTCGTGCATCGGTGATCCACACATCCTCCCCAGGTACGAGTGGCTCCAGGTTTCTCGCTCCGTGTCTCTTGTCGAAGGATCTCGCGTCATTCCTCCTCTTCTCCTTTTCTTTGGCCTCCAGCGCATCGTAGTCAGGCAACACTGGATTCAGCAGGGTTGGAAGGGCAGGAACTGTAGTGCGGAGGCGGCGCCCCATCAACAGTTCGGCTGGGCTATAACCGTTCTGTAGAGGGGTTGCTCTGTAGGCCAGCAATGCAAGATATGGGTCTGATGCCTTTGTTAGCAGGTCTTTCACGGTTTGTACAGCGCGCTCCGCCTCCCCATTGCTCTGAGGAAACCTGGGGCTGCTCGTGATGTGCACAAAGCCATACTCTGCTGCAAAGGCTTTGAAGTGGCTACCGGAGAACTGGGGCCCATTGTCACTTTTAAGAAATTCACAAATTCCATGACGAGCAAACATGGATTTCAGGTGCACCACCACATCTGTGGACCTTGTGGGTGACAGCAGTGCAACTTCCACGTACCTCGAGAAATAATCTACTACCAGTAGATAGGCCTTGCCTTTCAGGGTGAAAAGGTCAGCTCCCAAGGTTTGCCAAGGCCTGTCTGGCATCTCCGTTGGCATCAGCGGCTCTGTGACGTTCCTTCTCTCCTGAATGCAGGTCCTACATTTCAGCACCATGTCATTCAGCTGGCTGCTGAGTCCTGGCCACCATACCGTCTGTTTGGCCCGGCCCCTGCACTTTGTCACCCCCAGGTGTCCCTCATGTAGTCTCTCCAGCACATCACCTTGTAAGGCCGATGGGATGACGAGCCGCGTGCCCCGCAGCAGCAGTCCATCGTGCACAGTCAGCACTGCTTTATCAGCCCAGTAATGTCTCAGCACTCCCTGCAGTTGGCTCTTGTCAGGCCAGCCGTCTGTGCAGTACTCCATCAGTGCAGAGCATGTGCTGTCTGCCTTCAGGTGGTCACGTAGGCTGCTCAGATAATCTCCACTGACAGGAATGTTGCTGATGACAGAGTCTACATAGATGTTGGTGTCCTCTAGTAGGCTTGTTTCTGTGTTCGCTCTTGCGGCTCTCAGAGGAGCACGAGATAAGGTGTCGGCCGTCCACAGGCTTTTCCCAGGGACATGATTAACTGTATAGCTGTACCTCATGAGTCTCATCCTAAACCTTTGGATTCTTGGTGGGAGGTCATCCAAAGCTTTCCCTCCCAGCAGACTCACCAACGGCTTATGGTCAGTTTCCAGCTCGAATGGTCTTCCTAGGATGAAACAGCTGAACCTTTCACACGCCCACGTTGCAGCCAAGGCCTCCTTCTCCACTTGAGCATAGCGCTGCTCTGTCGGTGACATTGACCTGGACGCATATGCCACAGGTGACCACATGGCATTGCTCTTCTGCAGCAGGACTGCCCCCAGGCCAAAGGAAGAGGCATCAGCAGAGATTTTTAGTGCACTGTTTGGGTTGTATAGTGTGAGCACCGGTGTGGATGACAGCTCTGCTTTTAACCGATCGAAGGCGGTCTGCTGCTCTATCCCCCAGTACCAGTGGTTCTTCTTGGACAGCAGGTCTCGTAGCACTTTGTCTTTTTCAGCCAGGTTAGGCAAGAAGCGGCCCAGCTGATTGACCATGCCCAGAAAACTCCTGAGTTCGCTGACATTTTTGGGTGCATCCAGCTCTTGTACTGCTCTCGTCTTCTCTGGATCTGGCTTCACTCCATCTGCAGAAATCACATGACCCAGGAATCTGATTGTGTGGCGTGTGAGCTCACATTTGTCCATGTTTAGCGTAATGCCGGCCTTTTGTGCCTTCTCTAGCACCGCATGTAGCCGCACATCATGCTCCTCCTGTGTCTGTCCCCAGACCAGGATGTCATCCATGTGACACAGTACCCCCTCCAGGCCACTGGTCACTTCTGTCACCATCATCTTTTGGAAGTGCTCGGGAGCTGATGCTATGCCGAAGGGTAGACGGTTGAAATAATAGCGCCCAAAAGGCATGATGAAGGTGGTGTATTTGGCCGACTCTTTTGTCAATGGTACTTGCCAAAAGCCCATGTTGGCATCTAGTTTGCTGAATACTGTTGCGCCAGCTAGCATGCCCAGAGTGTGTTCGACAGAAGGCAGGATAAACTTTTCTCTGCATACTGATTCGTTCATTTTTGTGAAATCCACACAAATGCGGACAGCACCTGCTTTTTTTTTCGGCACCACCACCATCCCGGCACACCAATCAGTCGGCTCCTCAATCTTGGTGATTACGCCCATCTTCTCCATACGGTCTATCTCCTCCTTCACTTTCCCCATAAGCGGTAGAGGTACTCTGCGTGGTGTGTGGAGAGAGAAGGGCACAGCCTCTGGCTGTAATTTAATTGAGTAGGGCCTCTGAACAAGACCCAAGCCGCTACACAGCTTCGGATACTGTTGTTTCAACGATTCCATGGTGATGCCGTCAACCCTGCACACAAGCTGAAGCTTTTCTATGGCAGGCCTTCCCAATAGTGCAGTGTGCAGGTCTTTTACGACATAAATGTCCTCTATGGCTGTCTTTTTGCCACCGCGCAGTGTTTCTTTGGCGACGCCTAGGACAGAGAGTACATTGCCACCTGGCCCAAACAATGGGCGTGTCGACTCTGCCAGGTGCTTCACATCATGCCCCCCTGTAATCTCATGGTACACCTCGGCTGGCAGGGCGGTGACATCAGCACCAGTGTCTATTTTAAAGCACACAGTTTTTTGTCTCACTTGTAGCTGCACCGTCCATGGGTCTTTTCCAGAATCCACGGCCCCCAGGAAAAAGCACTCTTCTTCCTCTGTAGTGACAGCATTCAGAGATTTCGCACTGCTTCTGCACACCTTGCCATAATGTCCATTTTTGCCACAGTTGTGACACACAGCATCTTTAGCAGGGCATTCCATTATACCATGCGAGGGCATTTTTCCACATCTATAACAGGCCTTTGAGCCTGACTGTGGCCATGCATTAGGTTTATCTTTGCCTGGTGATTGTGCCTGAGGCTTTGAGGGAAATTTTCTGTAGCTTTTAGCATGCACAGCATCAACATTAGAGCACCTGCTTGCACCGCCATTTTCTCCTCTTAAGTCAGACTGCTGTCGTCTAACTTCTTCAGACTGCCTTGTCTTAGTTATAGCAGTTTCAAGGGTAAGGTCTCTGTCTAGCTGTAGCTTTTCTGACAATGAGACGTTTCTCAGCCCGACCACTAACCTGTCGCGGATCAGCTCGTTCTTTAACTGTCCATATTTACAGTGTTCAGCTAATCCGTATAGAGCAGTGATGAAGGAATCCACCGTTTCTCCTGGCAGTTGCACACGCTGATTGAACTTGGCTCTTTCGTAGATTACATTCTTTTTAGGCACAAAAAATGCATCCAAGCCCGCCTTGACATCCGTGTACCCCTTCCTCTCATCCGCAGTTAGCGTTAGCCCTTTTAGCACATCTTCAGCTTCATCGCCCATGCAATACACTAACGTGTTCACCTGGTTTTCTTCCGACGTCGCGTTTAAGTTGCTTGCAAGCCGAAAGCGGTCGAATCTCCTTATCCAACGCTCCCAATCTTGAGGCTTTGTAAAATCGAATGGCTCTGGAGGTTGTATTGTGAACGTAGCAGTTGGTGTAGGTTGCGCCATAGCTGCCGGCTCATCTCCCATTCTCGCGTAAACGATATACTTTCCTCTTCGTTGTCTTTCTATTTTTTTTTTTTTTTCTTTTCACTCCGCTTACAAGTCGCCCAGTTCTGACACCATGTCGGGTTATTCTTATAATAAGGCTCGTACAACAACGTAGTCGGAGTGTTTCTTTATTAAGCTTCCTCTCCAGCCATAACCGTAACTTACTGTTCGCATGCACGGGACTCCAGCTAACCCCGCCCCCGGTACAGACGTCATCAGGTTGCTACAAAATAAAGGCATTCCTTACAGTATTATTCAATAATACCACAACTTTGGTTAAAGTTATTTTACCTTTAAGCTAATCACTGTCTCTGTTCACTTTGCAACAAAGGCCTGACAAAAAAGCTTTTATTTCTCTAAAATTTAAATGATTGCTTAGCTTTTCTATCTTAACGAGACTAAAGCGCACATTTCCTGGAAAGACCATATTCCTCCCATAAATTTACCAATGCACCTGTATAGTGAGTCTCCACCCTTATCACACATTCTTTGCACAACTGTCAAATTCAACTTCCAACTCCTTTTGTTTAAACAGACTGTTCCCCTTTTACAATAATATTGAATTTTAGAGAATGCAGTGGAGGACAGATCCAACAGAAGACACAGAGACCTTAAATAAACCACACACAATTAGTACTTGAAAATATTATAAGTATTATATATAACTATTTTAGAACGTTCTTTATTTTAGATCTATTTTTGCCAAATATTTTTTATGGATCCTACGCGCTGTCCCTGACAGTAAAGATATCTTTGTGGTCCCTGACCACCATAAAATAGTTTAACCCAGTTAAATCTATATTATTTCTCGAGTTTGGCCCCTGGCCTTGATCATTTTGGTCCCTGACCCTAGTGCCCCTGGCACTAGATAAAATAGTTTAACCCAGTTAAATCTATCTTATTTCTCGTAAAGCTCGTCAGCTGAAGCGAGTTTGACCCCTGGTCTTTAGTTTATAGTTCAACTAATCAGCAGCTGTCCTGAATTAACTAATTAAAGCTATTCATACAACATACTTTATAGAAAAACTTGGTCCCTGACCTTTCAAAACATTGTGTTCTCACCTCTTAGTCTTTTTGAGTTCTTGGATGCCGTGTCGGGAGATACCCTGAAGCACATCTGATTTAGGCGCCAACCTGCATCTCCTGAGGTCAGTTACGGTCCTCCGTGGGGAGAGGTTTTGGCTCCGGGACCCAGTCTCCGGCTGTGCACAGTTAACCTGTCAGAGGGTGCTTCAGGGAATCCCCGAGTTAGACATCCCGGACACGAGCCCCCAAATTGTCATGGAATTGAAATATCAACCTTTAAAAGATGAGAATTTAGTCAATTAATACGAGGTGACACAATGTTTAAATACAAAAATAGAACAGATCTTTAATGTTTGCAAACATGGGTCAAGACAACAATGCAACAATATGATTGTGTGAAATGACCATCGACAGGCGGTCATACAGAGAACTTATAGTGAAATCTAATTACGCACGAACATTCCAGCCTACGTACAAGATTCTCCTCTGCCAGATATATTGTTAGTTATCTTACAGACACAGTTCTCCGGAGCCATCTCAGTCAAAACATACATTTCCGTACGCAGTTTGAGTATCTCAGAACATAATCAGTACATAACAACCTTCACCATACGGTCAGAACCTTCACCATAAGGTCAGGTCAGAACTTTTGTTGATTAGCTTACGAATATTTAGAGTCAAGATGCACTAGTCTATATATAAACACATAATTATTATGACTGTAATAAACAATTCCACAACAAGTACAACAGAAACCTCGATATTATCTCTACATAAAATCACAAATCACAGAGAACATAAATAGCCAAATAAGCTAAATAAAATACAGGGAAACAACAACAAAAACATCTCAACAAAAGTCTTTACCCTGTGCTGTCTCATGAAGGACATTCTGTTCTTAATACTTGTAGTAAACTTTGCATTTCCGCGTGTAACAGCAGCAGTAGTAGTGAGTACTGGTTGTGTACAGGCTGCTGTACTTCATGGTCTGTTTCTGGCTTTAATCTGGCGCCATCTGCTGGACGTTTGAAATGATACAAATCATTTATCTTTATTGTCTGTGACGTCTCACACGTGTGTGTGTGTGTGTGTGTGTGTGTGTGTGTGTGTGTGTGTGTGTGTGTGTGTGTGTGTGTGTGTGTGTGTGTGTGTGTGTGTGTGTGGACAGGAGGATTCCAGTTGATGTGTTTTCTCTGCAGGTGAAAGTGTGTGTGAAGGTGTGGGCTCTGCTATGGATCAGAGTGAGGACACAGAGGAGGGAGGGGAACATGGCGGCCAGACCAAAGCTCAGAGGTGACATGAGGATCTCTAACTGTCCATGACTCAAATCACTGCACCATCATTATTCACTCTCAAAGCTGTGTGTGTGTGTGTGTGTGTGTGTGTGTGTGTGTGTGTGTGTGTGTGTGTGTGTGTGTGTCTGTGTGTGTGTCTGTCTGTCTGTCTGTCTGTGTTGTGTTCAACAGACCAGACTCTCCTGGACCTGGAGCCAGCTGTTTGTCCTTCAAGAGTGACAACTCAAAAGATCATTTCATTGATTTAAAAGGACAACCACCGTCTGCTGCAGAGAGGTAAACTGTTACTAACATTTAAATATCTTTGATTCATGTTTTAACAGTTTATTTTCAGCTTGGTTTGACTTCAGTTTAACATTGGACCAGACATGAGCTCATTTTTAATGGTTTCTCCACAGAGTCGACCAGGAGATCTCAGAGGTTCCCAGTGGGCGGTCTGACCAGCAGCATCAAACACACCTGGACTCCACATTCAGGGTCTGTACATGAACAACTACTGTCCATCTGTTCTGTTCACAACAACTTCAGGGCGGCTGTGGCGAGGTTGGTAGGGCGGTCGACCCTCAACTACAGGGTTGGTGGTTCGATCCCTGGTCCCCCCGCCACATGTCGAAGTGGGAACAGGTCTCTGTTTCAAGTCTCAATGGGATTTACCTGTATAAATAAAGGTTAACTGTTTAGACCAGTGGACTGTCAGTCTGTCCAACATGGATCTGATGTTTGCTTCATGATTTTAGTTTGATCACCCCCATCCTGCACCAACTTCACTGGCTCCCTATCAAACACCGTATCGAATATAAGATCCTCCTCAATACATTCAATGCCATACATAACCTCGCCCCCCCATATCTGTCTGACCTCATCCAAATCAATACTCCCACCCGGTCACTTAGATCCGCCTCCTCCATCAACCTACACGTCCCCCCAGCTCGTCTGTCCACCATGGGGGCTCGAGCTTTCAGCCGCTCCGCCCCACGCCTCTGGAACAGCCTCCCCCCGGACATTAGAAACATGGACTCACCTCTCACCTTCAAATCCCACCTCAAAACACATTTATTTAGGCTGGCATACTCATCCATGGACTGAAAATCTGCTGCAAGCTCTGTGCTTTTTAAACTTGTTTTAATTGTGTTTTTTGCCTTGTCTTATGTTTGTTAGGCGACCTTGAGTGCCTTGAAAGGCGCCATATAAAATAAATGCATTATTATCGTGTCGTTCATATAATATTCTGTTCCAGCTGCTGGAGGAAAACATCGTCACGTTTGTGAAGAACGAGCTGAAGAAGATGCAGAAGCTTCTGAGTCCAGATTACCCAGAATGCTTAGAGGGTCAGAGTGAGGATGAGGAGCAGAGCAGCAGCAGAGAGGCATTTCTGAAGATCACTCTGGACTTCCTGAGGAGCATGAAGCAGGAGGAGCTGGCTGACCTTCTGCAGAGCAGTAAGAGCATTTCTCTAACCCCTGGAACACACATCCTATCTCTACTGCACGTCTGCGTCTGATCTTTCCCCGACCGTGTTAACACACTCTAGTCTAGTGGCAACACATCCAACCTCTGACGCACTGCCGACGCCCGTCGGAGGCGAGTCTTCAGCGACGCTTCACTTTACCTTAAGAGGAGGAGCCTATGTTTTCGGGGAGAGGCGCGTCTCTCTCTCTTTAACTGATAGAGAAATACTCTGTAGACAGTCATACCAGCAGCATTCACTGTTTTACAGGTTCCCGGTGTGTCCCTTTCAAAATAAAACTTCCCACACGCGAAAATGTGAACGAAAAAAATAAAATAAAGGACAACCAGTCAATAGGATCACTGTCCAAACTCAATATTAATCATATGCATCATAAAATGACCTGAAACAACTTTATATGGGAATTATCTATGAACACTCCATGTAGAAAGACAGGAATTATCTATGAACACTCCATGTAGAAAGACAGGGCTTTTAGAAGCAGCGCTGCAGCAGCAGTTGAGACGTTCCATGTGTGGCCGAAAACAGCGAGAGAGGCAGCAGTAAGGCAACGCGCTCCAGAGGTAGACGCAGGATGTGTGTGGAGGCTGTTAAGGTTTATTATCATCATGAAGCCCTCAGTGATATTATAATGTGCCGTTAACGACTGTTGATTCATTCTGATGTTTGTTCATTCAGGAAGTCATTCTGAAGTTTGTCAGTCTGAACTAAAGTCAAACCTGCAGAAGAAGTTCCAGTGTGTGTTTGAGGGGATCGCTAAAGCAGGAAACCCAACCCTTCTGAATCAGATCTACACAGAGCTCTACATCACAGAGGGAGGGACTGGAGAGGTCAATGATGAACATGAGGTCAGAAAGATTGAAACAGCATCCAGGAAACCACACAGACCAGAAACAACCATCAGACAAGAAGACATCCTTAAAGCCTCACCTGGAAAAGATGAACCAAGCAGAACAGTGATGACAAAGGGAGTGGCTGGCATTGGGAAAACAGTCTTAACCCAGAAGTTCACTCTGGACTGGGCTGAAGACAAAACCAACCAGGACATACAGTTTACATTTCCATTCACTTTCAGAGAGCTGAATGTGCTGAAAGAGAAAAAGTTCAGCTTGGTGGAACTTGTTCATCACTTCTTCACTGAAACCAAAGCAGCAGGAATCTGCAACTTTAAAAAGTTCAAAGTTGTGTTCATCTTTGACGGTCTGGATGAGTGTCGACTTCCTCTGGACTTCCACAACAATGAGATCCTCACTGATGTTACAGAGTCCACCTCAGTGGATGTGCTGCTGACAAACCTCATCAGGGGGAAACTGCTTCCCTCTGCTCGCCTCTGGATAACCACACGACCTGCAGCAGCCAATCAGATCCCTCCTGACTGTGTTGGCATGGTGACAGAGGTCAGAGGGTTCACTGACCCACAGAAGGAGGAGTACTTCAGGAAGAGATTCAGAGATAGGGAGCAGGCCAACAGAATCATCTCCCACATCAAGAAATCACGAAGCCTCCACATCATGTGCCACATCCCAATCTTCTGCTGGATCACTGCTACAGTCCTGGAGGATGTGTTGAAGACCGGAGAGGGAGGAGAGCTGCCCAAGACCATGACTGAGATGTACATCCACTTCCTGGTGGTTCAGGCCAAACTGAAGAACGTCAAGTTTGATGAAGGAGCAGAGACAGATCCACACTGGAGTCCAGAGAGCAGGAAGATGATTGAGTGTCTGGGAAAACTGGCTTTTGAGCAGCTGCAGAAAGGAAACCTGGTCTTCTATGAATCAGACCTGACAGAGTGTGGCATCGATATCTCAGAAGCCTCAGTGGTCTCAGGAGTGTTCACAGAGATCTTTAAAGAGGAGAGAGGACTGTACCAGGACAAGGTGTTCTGCTTCGTCCATCTGAGCGTTCAGGAGTTTCTGGCTGCTCTTCATGTCCATCTGACATTCATCAACTCTGGAGTCAATCTGATGGCAGAAGAACAAACAACATCAGATGAATCTGCAGAGACACAGTTCTACCAGAGTGCTGTGGACAAGGCCTTACAGAGTCCAAATGGACACCTGGACTTGTTCCTCCGCTTCCTACTGGGTCTTTCACTGCCGACCAATCAGAGTCTCCTCAGAGGTCTGCTGACACAGACAGGAAGTAGCTCACAGACCAATCAGAAAACAGTTGAGTACATCAAGAAGAAGATCCAGGATTCTCCCTCTGCAGAGAGAGGCATCAATCTGTTCCACTGTCTGAATGAACTGAACGATCGTTCTCTAGTGGAGGAGATCCAACGGTCCCTGAGTTCAGGACGTCTCTCCACAGAGGAACTGTCTCCTGCTCAGTGGTCCGCTCTGGTCTTCATCTTACTGTCATCAGGAGAAGATCTGGACGTGTTTGACCTGAAGAAATATTCTGCTTCAGAGGAGGCTCTTCTGAGGCTGCTGCCAGTGGTCAAAGCCTCCAACAAAGCTCTGTACGTAGGATTTATTCATCTGTACATAATCTTTTAACAAGAAGATTATTTAATAACTTTTTCTCTTATTGTTGTCTCTCCAGGCTGAGTGGCTGTAACCTCTCAGAGAGAAGCTGTGAAGCTCTGGCCTCAGTTCTCAGCTCCTCCTCTAGTCTGAGAGAGCTGGACCTGAGTAACAACGACCTGCAGGATTCAGGAGTGAAGCATCTGTCTGCTGCCCTGAAGAGTCCACACTGTAAACTGGAAACTCTCAGGTCAGATTATCAACCAGTTCAATATGGAGCATATCAACTTAAACCCCCTGAGGGGGGACCCCCTATCATGCTTATGGTATATTTATTCAGCATTTTGACAGACTATATGAACATACTTGACCCAAAAGCTCACTATAAACAGATTTTGAAAATATATAATTTTTATTTTGGGTAAAACAAATACAACAAAATTATTTTGAAAGCTTGAAATAAATACATGGGATGTTATTATGATAATGTAAAAGTTTGATTGAGGTGGCATCAACCTAAATACACATTTTATGAGCAAATAGCAGGTCAATCCAGATATCCAGATATATATCTATATATATCTATATATTTATTAGTGGTGGGCCGTTATCGGCGTTAACGTGCTGCGTTAACGCCAGACTCTTATCGCCGTTAATCTTTTATTCCACCTCCTGTTCGGCTCAGGGGAGATGGTTCCCTCCAGGGCCGATGGCTGTTCGCCGTCGGGGTGAACCCCCTTCCGCACGTGAAGGCTCGCTTCACGTGCGGGAAAGCTATAGTGTGAGCGGCCACAGCTTGTATTTTGGTCATATCTAACACTGGACTGCAGGCCTATATAAAAGTGTTGTACTTTTGCTTTCTTTGGGTTAAAAAAAACTCCTTCAACTCGGTATCCGTCTAGTCCAAAAAAACTCTGTCAGCTGCTGCTGCTGCAGACGGTGTGCAGACGTGCTCGGAGAATCGGCATCGGCGCATCAACAGTCATTCAATGCAGCGGCAGTAATCACACAACCGAACGGTGTAGAAAGTCCCGTCAGTTAAAAATAGTGATCCAGATTTTAAATCCATGTTAAAATCGGAAGGATATAAAGCTAGTTAGCTTAAAAAAAGTAGCAAACATGTCAACTGTGATGTGTTCAGGCCGGCTCAGTAATATGATTGATGTGTTCAAATGCAACACAAAAAAAAAGAAATTTGAGATTTTGGCGAAACTTGTTTTCCCAGCTAGATAAAATAGATAGTAAAGATGGAATTATGACCTGTTTAATGTCCTATCTAGAGCTATGATCATATCAGCAATTAAAGCAATAATACAAGTTCTATTTCAACAAAATAATAGAAAATTATCAATAGTGATATCAATAAAGACTTGGATCGTTAAGGAGTCTTGAAAATGGTATCAATATCAATACAAATTAACGATCTCCTGTCATCTGAGAGAAATTAAGATGATTTTTTTTTTAACCGTTAGTAGGGGAGAACGGGGTAATTTGTCACATGGGTCGGATGTCACATTCGTTATATCTCGCCACCAGAGTGCGCTAGCTCTGAAATGTTGATATAAAAAAGGTCCAGAATTGGGATCAGAGGTCACATACATATGGCGCTTTTCCACCGCACATGTAGCTCGGCTCGGCTCGACTCGACTCGACTCAACTTGGTTTGGTAGCAGCACGGGTCGTTTTCCACCGCAAATAGTACCTGCTGAACGTGGGCGGGGTCGTCGTAAGGGGCTGAAAGCCTACTCCGGAGCAAAGTAGCAATGCAGAAATTACGAGCAGTTGTTGCACTATTAACTGAACCAACCGCCAAAAACACGGATGAAAAATGTTTAAGAAATACCCCCCTTGTATCTGTTTGCTAAAAGAAGTAGAAGAATATTGCTACGGGCCATTAAAAGGGATGGTTGTTGTCCCGATGTGTGACTCTGCCACACAGTCAGCTGTAGGGATGCGTCACGTACATCCCTATGCACGTAAACACGGGCATGATAAAGTTGACTGTTTAGTGCTTGTTTCAGGATACGTGTTTTCAAATGCAAGCCGTGTCTCAGCCTGAATATTTTATTGAGGTAATCAGTTCAGTCCGAGGCTTGTAATGTAATCGCTCGCTATCATGTCTGTCCCAGCTGGCTACTATTTAGCCTAGCTGCTAGCTGCCCTACATGTCTCCTCTCGTATGTTAAAAGTAACTTCCCCAACAACCAACACTGGGTGAGCTTAGCGAATATATGGAAAAGAAATTCGGATCTGTGATGCAAATCAAATGAAAGAGAGCCAGAGAAGGCTGCACCCGGCGTAAATACACTCAAAAGTCCCGGAGAGTTGGGGAGAATAAACAACATAATGAAGCCGGTAGTCTCTGGCCACTGATTGGCCAGACAATAGTCTCTGGCCAATCAGTGGCCGGCCGTCTGCCGACGTCACTTTTTAGCATCGGCTCAGCTCGCTTGGAACCTAGAGCGAGGCGATACCAAAAAAGCAGCCGCTACCAGGTACCAGGTACCATGAAATTGCGGTGGAAACGCCAAAAATGCGAGCTGAGTCGAGTCGAGTCGAGCTGATACCATGCGGTGGAAAAGCGCCAATAGACTTCCTTGGAGGAAGACAGCTGCATTTCAGGTGAGAGGATGTTTTGTGTTTTTCATGTCAAATTCAAAATATTTTGCTTCTCAGTATTTTTCTTCTAGGCTTTTACACAATGGGTTTATAACAAAACACTTGTTACCCTCAGAAAGTGTGAAGGGTAAGCTATAGTTTAGATTGTTGTTAGCAAGCTAATTAGTTGTCAGATGGTTGTTGGCCTTGATGCTAGCAAGAAATTCAGGTTGGGGTTGGTCGTCAAATTTTTTGGGGGGTTGGTTGTCACATGTTATCTCAAGGCTGCAGCCAGAAAAGGAACCCAATAACGAAAGAAATTGTCAAGCTGTATCCTCACTGACACCCCAGAGAAGGAAAGAATAGAGCAGGGAAAGGCAGCTAGCAAGCAAAAGAAAAAAGGGCAACAAAATCAAAACAACCCAGTGCATCCCAAACTAGACCAGCTGCCAAGGCTACAGTAAGTTATGTAGGCCTATTTGTCAACTTGACAATGCAATTAAACTTTCAAATTTGGTTCTGCCTCATTGCCTTCTTTTTAAGATTTTTCCCATTAATATAACATTGTGACAAACAACCCCATAGTGTGTGACAACCGACCCCTTGATGGGGTTGGTTGTCACAATGTGTAAGGGTGTCTTTGATGGTAAATTACTTCTTCATTACAATAAGTTGGAAAAAAAGAGAGACACACATTTCAAGCCAACACCTTAAGCTTCAATTTAATGTAGGAATGGCTATTGACAGATGTTTTGGTGATGAGCAATTCTCACTAGAGTAAAAAGTGTGCCTACTTACCCCGTTCTCCCCTATTTACCGGTTAAAAATATTATCGGTTGACTGGTTTACCATGGACATCCCTTATACTGTATAAATGTATATCATACATTGTATGTTTTTTTTTGTGTTATCACAGTTAAGTTTATTATTAATTTTTTATCATTTAATATTACTTTTAATAGTTCTGGGACGTTGGAGCAATAACCTGGTGTTTTGACACTTCAGTCTGCACTGTGAATTTGAAGTAATGTTCAGTTTTTGAATAAAGATGCGTCATTTAAAAATGTTTCTTTTTTTTTATCCGATTCATCGATTAATCGAAAAACTTATCGACCGATTAATCGATTATTGAAATAATCGTTAGTTGCAGCCCTAAACAATTCATCGTTACCTCTTATGCAGGGCTGTACGCTTATGTTTTTAGGTGGTAGCACTGGTGCTAGCAAGCAAAAAAAATCAGTAGCACAAAAATAAATTCAGTAGCACACAAAGTATGATCGAAAACTTGCATAACCTTAACCCATGCATTTCGCTCTAATTACCTTTTAGCCTGTCATATTGGTCTCATTTGAAATTCTCAATTAATATCATATCCTAGTGTGTGCAGTAATAATTGTAGAAAAATGAATAGGGGTGCACTGATTGCAATTTAGACAAAATAATCTAACCTGCCAATTGCAATTTTTTGCTGATTCAGAATTATTTCTCCTCATAAAATGTATATCTATATATTTTTTGTATACACATATAATTATTATATTCATAATAATACATTTTTTTTGGTAAATGTCCTTCTATTAATTAAAACCAAACTTTAAAACATATAGCCTATTAAATAAATAAGTATACATATTGGTACAATTTAGGATAAGTTAAATAGGTTGTTGTGAATGTGTTGGGAGTAGTTCTTCAGTGGCTTATCAGTTATTTAAACTTTGTTTAAATAGACTACTGTTGTTGACTGCTCTCTGCAGCTGAAGCAGTTGATTTTGCGAGCGCACTGCAGGGCTGTGAAGCGTTAACTTCCTGTTCTTACGGCTTCAAAATAAAAGTCAACTCACGTTTGGCTAGTAACAGGCTTTTAATGTGAAGGCGCACAGGAAATGTTCTGTTTGCACACGCGCTAACTTAACTGCGGTAATGTAAAGAGAGCAGAGAGCCGTGTCCTTCCGGTTGTTACCGTTGGTGAAGTGTATTGGTCAGACGCTAGCACCAGTGCGAGCAGCATTGTATTCATCATCGCACGTGATCAATTTCAGTAGCAAATGCGATCAAAACTGTCGCACTGTACAGCCCTGCTCTTATGGCCTACCGTTCAAAGTTCATGTTTAACTGAATAAACAGTTTGTAAACACAAGTACATCTTGTTGAACATTATTTATTTTCATCACCAATTATCATAGTAGAACAGCTTCCTCAAGCAGTTTGTGATGCATGTTGGAAACAGGAGATGAGCCCCTGGTCTGATGCGCCACCTGGCTTGAGAAACACGTTCTCAAAGACTTACTTTGAGTCATTATTTAGGGAGCACACACATATTATGAATGAATTCAAATGAGCCATTTTAATCTAGATTAATCTAGATTCATTCCAAAATTCAATGAAATTAATCTAGATTAAAAAAATTAATCTATGCCCACCTCTAATATATATATATATATATATATTTATATATATATATATATATAT